>NC_140987.1:261720173-261860574 GCF_052327205.1 Somniosus microcephalus
TATAGCACCTTTAATAAAATGAAACGTCCCAAGGTGCTTCACAAAAATCAAAATTTGCCACCGAGACATAAAAGGAGATATTAGGGCAGATGACCAAAAGCTTGGTCGAAGAGGTAAGTTTTAAGGAGCGTCTTAAAGGAGGAAAGAGAAGTGGAGAGGCAGAGATATTTAGGGAGGGAATTCCAGAGCTTATGACATAGGCAGCTGAAGGCATGTCCTCCAATGGTGGAGCATTTAAAATCAGGGATGTTCACAAGGCCAGAATAGGCAGAGCACAGAGGTCTAGGGGGATCATAGGGCCAGAGGAGATTACAGAGGAGGGGTGAGGCCATGGAGGGATTTGAAAACAAGGATCAGAATTTTAAAATCGAGGTGTTGCTTAACTAGGAGCCAATGTAGATCAGCAAGCACAGGGGAGATGGGTGAGTGGGGCTTGGTGCAAGTTAGCACATGGGTATCAGAGTTTTGGATTACCTCAAGTTTATGGAGGGTAGAACTAGGCTAGCCAGTCAGGAGTACATTGGAATAGTCAAGTCTAGAGGTGATAAAGGCGTGGATGAGGATTTCAGCAGCAGATAAGTTGAGGTAAGGGCGGAGACGGGTGATATTACTACAGTGGGACGTTTATGTTGTGTAGGCTGTAATGGTGTCTATCCTTTCTGCTTGGTCAATATAATTCATCAGTATGAGCACTGGCTGATATCCCTTGATTGATATCCCCTCCTTTAACTCCCTCATTAACTCCCACCTCTTTGGCCAAGCTTTTGCTCACCTCTCCTGATCTTTCCTTCTTTGGCTCGGTGTCTATTTTTCCTTATGCTTCTTTGAAGGTCCTTGGGGCACTTTTCTAAGTTAAAGACGCTTTATTAATGCAAGTTGTTGTTTACAGAACAGCGATAGGTAGCATGATGCCTTAATTAGTGGCAACGTTTATTCAACAATAACTTGCATTACTGTGTCGATCCTTATATGTGTGCTAATTGTGTACTATGGGGAAAAATTCAGTTGGTTAGTGCCTCGCATTAGCACCTCTGGGGGGCACTAATGGGGCAATAGGAACTTAGCGCCCGAGCGCTGCGATTTTAGCACCGCTTGTGAAATTGACCAGTCGTTTTGCGGCGATGCTAAGCACTACCACCACGGTGGCATAGTGGTTAGCACTATTGCCTCACAGCGCCAGGGACCCGGGTTCAAATCTGGCCTCGGGCGACTGTCTGTGTGGAGTTTGCACATTCTGCGTGGGTTTCCTCCGGGTGCTCTGGTTTCCTCCCACAGTCCAAAGATGTGCAGGTTAGGTTGATTTGGGTTGATTTGGCTATGATAAATTGACCCTTCGTGTTAGGGGATTAAATACGTGGGGTTACAGGGATAAGGTGGGATATGTGTCGGTGCAGGCTTGATGGGCCGAAATGGCCTCTATCTGCACTGTGAGGATTCTGTGATTCTGTGATCTCCTGCATCTGCAGATTGTGACATCATGCAAGCGTGCAACGCTGGGTAACGCCCCAGACCGGATATTGAGTTGCGCCCCCTGCCTTAGCGCCTGCCGCTAGGGACGACAGGTAGAGGGGAACGTTTTCAAGTCGGGAAGGGGCTGGGGGAGCACTATTTAAAGGCGGGTGCTTCCTGCCTTTTCTTGTCGGCAAAATTTTTTGTTTTAACGCTGTCCTAAGGCATTTTGGCCCTCAGCACCACTTTTGAGGTTCCTAAGCTCCGAGCTCTTTCCCTGGGCCTATCCATTAGTGCTTCCAACACAATTGCTTTTGAGGTCTCTGCAGGCCGAGAATCAAGGCTACAATGAGATAGGTGTGGCTGGCCAGCAAGATGGCCCCTCCCCTTTATGAACTGGACAGCGCCAGTCTGTCTGACTTCCATGGTAACTGACATTGCCTGAGCTTCGATAGCGTTCTGAGGTAACGCCTCGCTCCCTGACGTTTGCACCTTAAGAGAGGTGTGTAGCGCCTGATTTAGCACTCAAATCACCTCCAGGGGCGATAGAGGTGAATTTTGCAGTCGGAGGCGATAATTAGCGCCAGGCGCTAAACTTTGCGCCCGGCCGATATTAGCGCCCCAAAATGTGTGATACCGAATTTTTCTCCCATGTCTTTAATGGAGTATATGTGCAGAACTGTGATGTGAAAAGATAAATCTGTACATGAAAATATGCCTTTATCACATATGCATAATAGAATGGAAATGGGTGCCAGCAAGTGCATGGATGATACAAATGTACTGTGTCATTGTGCTCTTATGGTCTCAATATTCTTTCTCAAACTTCTGGATACTAATCTGCCTCTACATGCTATGATACATGGGGGTGTAGCAGGGCTGCTGGCTGCGAAATGTTTCTTTTCAAAGCTATGGAAGCAGAAGGCTCTCCCTCTTGACTTTTGTCATGAGCAATCTAGATGCACTAGCATCAGTCCCAGAAGTCTCCCGAGATATTCTTGCCCTACATCCAAAGCGTCAGATGCGCCTTCCACTGACACTTGTGTGCGGGATTTGGTGCAACCTAAGAAAAATAAGGTGCAACTGCTCTCCATTAAGTCACTTTGGTATTGTGAGGTGACCAGTTGCTACGGCCACAGGGTTACCAGGGGCCAATGAGCCGTAGTCATCACAGACCAATAACAAAGCTGGAAAGGGTTGCATGTTCTTCCTGGGGGTAAGTGAATTAATTTGCTTGCCCAGAAGCAAGCGACTTCGATAACAGGACAAATTTGACTCGTTGGGAAGCTAAATTCCTTCCTGGTTAAGCAGCTGATTCCATTGCTCAGAGGCTGATCTCTCCGCCTGCTGAGAAACTGATTCCTTTGCTGAGATTCCTTAATGCTGAGAAGTTAATTCTTTAATGCTGCACGACAGAACCCTTGGCTGATCTTATTTGAGAGGCTGATTATCTTTTGAGCAGCTGAACCTTTTCACTGAGCGGCTGATTCCTTTGATCAGCTTTATTTTTGCTGAGATTAGCCCTACTTGCTGGGAAGCTGTTCCTTTTTAAAAAAAAATGCTGATTGATTTCCTGATGGACAGCCAAGAAGCTGATTCTTCCTTTCCTCTGCTTGTGGAAATTTTAATTCACATTATCATGGGTTTGATTTAATTGGTGAGGAGTGGGGATTAACATAAGAACATAAGAACATAAGAAATAGGAGCAGGAGTAGGCCAATCGGCCCCTCGAGCCTGCTCCGCCATTCAATAAGATCATGGCTGATCTGATCCTAACCGTCAATCCACTATCACAGAACCATCTCCTGAATCTAACAGAATTAAACACACGAAATAGGAGCAGGATCAGGCTACACGGCCCCTGGGCCTGCTCTGCTACCCACCGGGCCATGACTGATCCGAACCTAGACTCATGTCCAAATTCCTGCCCGCTCCCCATAACCCTTAATTCCCTTTACTTCTAGGAAACTGTCTGTGGTAAACCACTGTATTGTATATTGCCACCTCTGGGTGGCGCTGTGTATGGAGGCATGCCTCAGCTGACTCCACCCACCACTGTGTGGGTTTCGTTCAGACTTGTTCAGTCACTCACGAAGAAGCATGGTCTCTTCTTAGCTAATAAAAGCCTTATTCATCTCTTCTTTCGACTCATCATCTCTTCTTCGACTCATCACCTTTTATGAAGTAATTGATAAGCGTATCAATTTTATTAGCTAAAAGTTAAATGGCGACACCTGAGGAGCAACAACAGCAACGGATACAGCAGACATTGCTGAGAGCCCTCAGACCACCACGCCTGGACCTCGACCCTCAAGATGTGGGTGCATCAGCCAAGTTTGAACACTGGCTGAGCTGCTTTGAATCCTTCCTCGCAATCTCACAGGTTACAGAGGAGGATCACAAACTGAAAATTTTGACCGCCCAGGTGAGCCATCAAGTATATATGCTAATCCGGGACTCTAATACGTACGTGGCGGCCCTCGAGCTACTAAAAGGGCAATATACGCGCCCAGTGAACACAATTTACGCCCGACACCTCTTGGGATCCCGCAGGCAGCAACCGGGAGAATCGGTAGGGGCATTTGCACGGGCGCTACTGGCACTCTGCAGAGACTGCGATTGTAAAGCGGTAACGGCTGTGGAGCACGCGCAGGGACTCGCCTGTGATGCCTTCGTCAGGGGCCTCCAGTCAGACCACACCCGGCAGAGACTGCTAGAAAGCAAGGAACCCGACCTGAAGACGGCCATTGCCCTTGCGCTCTCGTTAGAGGAGGCCCACCGAAACCTCGAGGCATACCCCCGTAACGGCGCCGAGACATGGCAATCGAAACCATGGGACACGGGACCGCCGCCCCCGGCACCAACCACTGCAGCGACCCAACCGAGACAGCAGCCTCCGGTAAGAACTGCTTCGATGCCCAGTAACCAGGCCCAAAAATGCTATTTCTGTGGCCAGTTAAAACATCCCAGAGCGCACTGCCCAGCTAAGACAGCTACCTGCTCGGGCTGCGGGAAGAAAGGCCATTACGCTAACGCCTGCAAGGGGAAGCCAGCCAGCAGCGCAGCGTGCAGGCCGTGGGAGCAGCCATCTTATCCGCCATTTTGTGTACCCCCGGCCGCATGGCATCCGCCGCCATCGTATCCAACGCACTCAACCGCCATTTCGTCACCGGAACCGACCACCGTCTCGGCGGATGACTATAGTGACTCACTAAGCCACATACTGGCCTCCGTGACGCTGGATCAAGGCCACCCTCACCATCTATCCAGCTCCATGATGGATATCGCGGTAAACGGCCGCGCCACCAGTTGCCTGATCGACAGCGGGAGCACAGAGAGTTTCGTCCACCCCGACACGGTACGTAGCCACTCCCTCACGATTCTGCCAACGCACCATCGCATTTCTATGGCGTCCAAGTCCCAGTCAATGGACATCAGCGGCTACTGTGTGGTGACCCTGTCAGTAGGGGGCACTGAATATCAAAATTTTAAACTGCTAGTCCTGCCCCGTCTTTGCGCTGCCGTCCTGCTAGGGTTGGATTTTCAGTGCCACCTTAAGAGTGTCACACTAGCATACGGTGGACCCCTCCCCCCACTCACAGTCTGCAACCAACAACTTTTAAATCGCCCGCTGCAAACCACCTGCAGCCTTTCCACATTAAAAGTCCCCCCCCCTCCCCTGTTCGCTAACCTCACCCGCGACTGTAAACCCATCGCTACCAAAAGCAGGCGGTACAGTGCCGGGGACAGAGCTTTTATCAGCTCTGAGGTGGAGCGGCTCTTGAAGGAGGGCATTATCGAAGGTAGCACTAGCCCCTGGCGAGCCCAGGTTGTAGTCGTTAAAACCACTGCAAAACGCCGCATGGTAATCGACTACAGCCAAACCATAAACCGGTACACCCAGCTGGACGCGTACCCCCTCCCTCGCATATCTGATATGGTCAATCAGATTGCGCAATACAAAGTATTCTCCACCATCGACCTTAAGTCAGCGTACCACCAGCTGCCCATCCGCCATGAGGACCGCCAGTATACTGCCTTCGAGGCAAACGGCCGCCTCTACCACTTCCTTAGGGTCCCCTTCGGCGTCACCAACGGGGTTTCGGTCTTCCAAAGGGAGATGGACCGAATGGTTGACCAGAACGCGCTGCGGGCAACCTTCCCCTATTTGGATAACGTCACCATCTGCGGCCACGACCAGCAGGACCACGACGTTAATCTAGCAAATTTCCTCCGTACGGCCCAACGGCTGAACCTAACGTACAATAAGGAAAAATGTATGTTTCACACCAAGCGCCTGGCCATCCTCGGCTGCGTGGTGGAGAACGGAGTCATCGGGCCCGACCCCGACAGAATGCGCCCCCTAATGGAGCTACCCCTTCCCCACTGCCAAAAAGCACTGAAGAGATGCCTGGGGTTTTTCTCCTACTACGCCCAGTGGGTGCCCCTCTATGCAGACAAAGCCAGGCCCCTCATCAAAGCCACCTCCTTCCCCCTGACACCAGAGGCGTGTGCAGCCTTCACTCTTATCAAGAACGATATCGCGAAGGCCGCAATGCACGCGGTGGATGAGTCCATCCCCTTCCAAGTGGAGAGCGATGCCTCCGACTTCGCCCTAGCCGCGACCCTTAACCAGGCGGGCAGACCCGTGGCCTTTTTCTCAAGGACCCTCCAGGGCCCCGAGACGAGACACTCCTCCGTCGAAAAGGAGGCCCAGGCTATTGTAGAAGCGGTGCGTCACTGGAGGCATTACCTGGCCGGGAAACGATTTACCCTGCTCACTGACCAGCGTTCAGTAGCTTTTATGTTTAATAATAAGCAGAGGGGTAAAATCAAGAACGACAAGATCTTGAGGTGGAGAATCGAACTCTCCACCTACAATTATGATATCTTGTATCGGCCAGGGAAACTCAATGAGCCCCCAGATGCCCTATCACGTGGTACATGCGCCAACGCGCAGAGTGATAGGCTGCAGTCCCTCCACAATGACCTCTGCCACCCGGGGGTCACCAGGTTTTTCCATTTTATCAAATCCCGTAACCTGCCCTACTCCATCGAGGAGGTCAGGACCATGACCAAGAGCTGCCAAATCTGCGCCGAGTGCAAACCGCACTTCTATAGGCCGGACAGAGCAAGCCTGATCAAGGCCACCCGCCCCTTCGAACGCCTGAGCGTCGATTTTAAAGGGCCCCTCCCCTCCGCTGACCGCAATGTGTACTTCCTCAACATAGTTGATGAGTACTCCCGTTTCCCCTTTGCCATCCCTTGCCCAGACATGACCAGTACCACGGTCATCAAGTGTCTGAATGACATCTTCGCTCTGTTCGGGTTCCCCAGCTATATACATAGCGACAGGGGCTCATCGTTCATGAGCGACGAACTTCGGCAGTACCTGCTAACAAGAGGTATCGCCACGAGCAGGACCACCAGTTACAACCCCCGGGGGAACGGCCAGGTGGAAAGGGAGAACGCGACGGTTTGGAAGGCAGTCCTCTTAGCACTAAAATCTAAGGGCCTTCCGACCTCCCGCTGGCAGGAGGTCCTCCCTGCAGCGCTTCACTCCATTCGGTCACTGCTTTGTACTGCCACTAATGCGACCCCTCATGAGAAAATGTTCGTTTTCCCCCGGAAGTCTACATTGGGAACCTCGCTACCGGCATGGTTGACTTCTCCTGGGCCCGTCCTACTGCGGAGGCACGTGAGGACGCATAAAACGGACCCCCTGGTCGAGCGGGTGCACCTCCTACACGCCAACCCCCAGTATGCCTGGGTGACATACCCAGACGGGCGGGAGGACACGGTCTCCATACGAGATCTCGCACCCTCGGGTACCCCTGAATTACCACCGTTATCCCCCTTACCACCGTTATCCCCCTTACCACTGTTATCCCCCACCACCCCTCCCAACCCAACCCCTGCAGATGGCATGCCAAAGCCCCAGGAATCTTCGCCAACCACCCAGACACCAGACCCGACGTCGGATGCTGCAACACCACCGCCGCCACCACGACGATCAGGATGTCAGACAAGGCCTCCTGATAGACTTAACTTGTAGTACCCTTCACCCCGCCGGACTTCACATTAAACAAGGGGTGAATGTGGTAAACCACTGTATTGTATATTGCCACCTCTGGGTGGCGCTGTGTATGGAGGCATGCCTCAGCTGACTCCACCCACCACTGTGTGGGTTTCGTTCAGACTTGTTCAGTCACTCACGAAGAAGCATGGTCTCTTCTTAGCTAATAAAAGCCTTATTCATCTCTTCTTTCGACTCATCATCTCTTCTTCGACTCATCACCTTTTATGAAGTAATTGATAAGCGTATCACTGTCTATTTCTGTTTTAAATTTATGTAATGATGTAGCTTCTACAGCTTTTTGGGGCAGCATATTCCATGGACCTACCACCCTCTGATTGAAGTAGTTCCTCCTCATCTCAGTTTTGAAAGAGCAGCCCCTTATTCTAAGACTATGCCCCCTAGTTCTAGTTTCACCCATCATCGGGAACATCCTCCCCGCATCCACCCGATCCAACCACTTCACAATCTTATATGTTTCAATAAGATCGCCTCTCATTCTTCTGAACTCCAATGAGTAGAGTCCCAATCTACTCAACCTCTCCTCATATGTCCATCCCCTCATCCCCGGGATTAACCGAGTGAACCTTCTTTGTACTGACTCGAGAGCAAGTATGTCCTTTCTGCAGTGATCAATAGCATGTCATTCTATAGTGGACACTAGGTGGAGCTGTGTAGAGCTGTATATAGCTGTATGTTTAAGACTACATTACCCATGAGGCACTAGGCTACCCAGAAGGCAACAGTCAAGATGGCAGCCTGCACACAGGAGCACACATGGAAGCCTCTACAGATACTGTACCTAGAGAACGTGTACTGAATAAATAACTAGCTAGAAGCTAGCTGTGTTCATAATAAGAATGTCTAGTTATTAATGAACATAACATGGTACCGGGGTGGTGAAGATCTGCTGAACATTGTGAAAAGCGACATGGAGAATTTGAAGCCACCAGAAGGTTTGAATCTCGAGGGAAATGTCGACTACAATTGGTGGATTTTTAAACAACAATTCGAACTCTACATTGCAGCCATCGGATTCGGTACGAAGCCAGACGCAAGGAAGATAGCATTGCTGCTTACGGTTGCAGGCCCACAGGTGATAGAGGTATTTAATACATTTGTATTTAATCCAGCGGAGAACAGAGAAAAATTAGAAGATGTGCTAAAAAAATTTGATGCACATTGCTCTCCCAAAAAGAATGAGACGTATGAAAGATACATCTTCCGTTCTCGGACACAGCAACAAAATGAGACTTTTGTTAGCTTTATAACTGATCTGAAACTGAAAGCACAGACATGTAATTTCTCTGAGCTCAAAGCATCCATGATTCGTGACCAGATTTTGTTTGGTATTCATGATAAAAAAGTCAGGGAACGTCTGTTGAGAGAAACCGAACTAAATTTGGAAAATGCTGTGAAAATATGCAAAGCCAGCGAGCTAGCTCAAAATCACGCGAAGACTTTCAGTGAAATCAATAATGATGCGAATGTAATGAGCGATAATGCTGCTGTCGGTGCTGTGTCCTACAAGGGGAAGAAACGTGGGCAGAACAGAAATGAAAAGCAATCGGAGGATGAAATTTTTAATTGTAAACGCTATGGTTACAAACACCAGTTAAGACAATGCCCAGCGTTTGGAAAAATGTGCACAAAGTGTAATGGAAAGAATCACTTTGCCAAACAATGCTTTTCAAAAGTAAAAACGACGAAAGGGCAATGAGCTAATGTGATTGAGGACACTGATGTAAGTGAGACATTTTTTGTAGGAATGGTGTCATGTGACGATATCAAAAAAGATACAGAAAATGTGCAGCCCTCAGAAATAGACAATGCTGAACATAAAGTTAATGCAGTAAAAGAGGACAAATGGATGATCCCACTGCAGATGAATGGAGCATTAGTTACTTTGAAACTGGACACTGGGGCAAAAGCAAACCTAATCAGTATGAGTGACATTAACAATATGAAAGAAAAGCCCAAAATACAGAAAAAGTCAGTACTACTGAAGGACTATAATGGACAGAAAATAGATAGCTTAGGTGTATGCAGACTTAAAGTGACAATCAAAGACAAAGTGCATCATCTCATGTTTTCTGTTGTGGCTGAAAGGCTTGATTCACTACTGGGTGACAAAGCTTGTGAGGACTTAGAACTGATCAAAAGAGTCTACCGTATAAACTGTGCCATAAGCAGTCTAGATGACTCGGTGGATTCTGTAGTGAATAATTTCCAGGATGTGTTCAAAGGATTTGGAGTTCTACCATTCACTTACAAGATCCAGCTAAAGCAGGATGCTCAGCCAGTGGTACATGATCCACGAAGAGTTCCAGCACCCCTGCGTGACCGGCTCAAGAATGAACTGGACAGAATGACCACACTAGGAGTCATCAGGAAAGTCAAAGAGCCAACAGACTGGGTTAACTCCATGGTATGTGTAAAGAAAAAGAACAATGATCTAAGAATATGCATGGATCCAAAGGACTTAAATGCAAACATAAAACGTGAACACTACCAGATTCCCAAGCGAGAAGAAATCACCAGTGAAATGTCAGGTGCCAGATACTTTACAAAGCTCGATGCCTCACAAGGATTTTGGCAACTAAAACTGGATGAAGAGAGCACCAAATACTGTACCTTTAACACACCATTTGGCAGGTATTGTTTCCTCAGAATGCCTTACGGGATAATATCTGCATCTGAAATCTTTCATAGAGCGATGGAACACATAATTGAAGGTCTGGAAGGAGTTCGGGTCTATGTTGATGACATCATCATCTGGGGCTCCACACTGAAAGAACACAATGAGAGACTGACTAAAGTGCTACAGAGCATACGCCAGAATGGACTGAAGCTCAACAAAGCCAAGTGTCAGTTTGGCGTCCAGGAAGTCACTTTCCTAGGAGATAATCTATCTGGTAAAGGAATAGAGCCAGATATGGAAAAAGTAAACGCCATACTCAAAATGCCCCGACCCACTGACAAAAAAGGAGTGCTACGCATCATGGGGATGATAAACTTCATTGGAAAGTTCATTCCTAACTTGTCAGCCAAGACAGCCTGTCTGCGAGACCTGCTACATAAAACAAATGAGTTTGCATGGACAGAAAGACATGAACAAGAGTGGATAAACCTCAAAACAGTGCTGACAACCACACCTGTACTCACCTTCTTTGACCCAACCAAAAGAATCAAAGTGTCAACGGATGCATCAAAAGATGGCCTAGGTGCGGTCTTGCTACAAGCAGATGGTGAAGATTGGAAGCCTGTTGCCTATGCCTCCAGGTCTATGCCTGATACTGAGTGTCGATACGCCCAGATTGAAAAGGAATGTCTAGGCTTGGTAGTTGGACTAGAAAAGTTTCATGGCTACATATATGGACTTCCCACCTTCACAGTTGAGACAGACCACAGCCCTCTGGTTGCCATCATAAAAAAAAACCTGAATGAGATGTCTCCAAGGATTCAAGGACTCATGATGAAGCTGCAAAGATATGACTTTGAACTGATCTACACACCAGGCAAATACATAGTGTTAGCAGATGCACTATCCCGAGCACCCACAATGGGTCATGTGAGCTCTACTGAAGAAGACGTGGATGTTCATGTGAGTATGGTCACTGCTGCGCTGCCCGTGTCAGACACAAAATCAAAGCAAATAGCAGAAGAAACAGTAAAAGATACAGTATTACAAACAGTAATAGAGAACATTCATCATGGTTGGCCAAAAGGTTCCTGTCTAAAATATTTTCACATAAGGTCAGAATTGAGTGTCGCAAGTGGACTATTACTAAAACAGAACAGAATAGTCATTCCACAGGCTCTACATCAAGACATGCTCAAAAGGATTCATGAGGGACACCTCGGAATTGAAAAATGCAAAAGGAGAGCAAGAGACACTGTTTATTGGCCTGGCATAAATAAGGACATTGAGAACATGATAGGCAAATGTGAGACATGTCAGAAACACCAAAGCAAACAAGCAAAGGAACCAATGATAGTAGCTGACATACCAACAGCAGCATGGCAAAAGGTTGGTATGGACCTTTTTCATTTAAATGGTAAAGACTATCTAATAGTGATTGACTACTATTCTAACTATCCTGAGATGGCGCTGCTCTCAAACACCACAGCAAGCAGTGTCATAATGCATGTGAAATCCATCTTCGCCAGACATGGAATTCCCAGGATTGCCGTTAGCGACAATGGTCCGTGCTTCAACTGTAAGGAGTGGCAACAGTTTGCAGCACATTATGACTTTCAGCACATCACATCCAGTCCTTTGTATGCTCAGTCAAATGGTAAGGCAGAGAAAGGTGTTCAAGTTCTCAAGCAGCTACTGAAGAAAGCGACAGAAAGCAAGTCTGATCCTTATCTCGCCCTGCTGAGCTACCGAGCCTCACCTTTAGACTGTGGTTCTTCACCTGCTGAACTACTAATGGGTCGCAAGTTGCGCACCACGCTACCCTGCTGTGCAAAAGAACAGCAAAGTGAGGAACTGAGACAGAGACTTCAACTGTTAAAGCTGAAACAGAAATCATACTATGACAAGTCATCCAAAACTCTAAAACCATTGACAAAGGATGATGTTGTCAGGATTGAGGATCCAGGTGCATGGAACAGGAAAGCTACAGTTCTTGAGGAAGTAGGACCAAGGTCATACACTGTTAGAACTGAGGAAGGACAGATTCTCAGGAGGAACCGCCGTTCCCTCCTAAAAACACAAGAGACTATTCAAGACCAGATTGATGACAATGCCGCAACTGCATCTTGTCATTCACCGCCAGAACAATCTCATGAAGGCACATCAGACTTACCCGTGTTGAGAAGATCCACACGTGAAGTAAAAGAGCCTGATAGACTTAATCTTTGAGTACAATGTAAAGCTTTGAAAATGTGTTGACTGTTTTGAAAATGTTTATGTTTATAGAGCACTAACAAAAGTGTTACTGATATTATCTTTATTGTTTTCTTGAAAGTTGATTGATATTGATTTTGTTAAACCTCAAAGAAAGGGGGATGTAGTGATCAATAGCATGTTATTCTATAGTGGACACTAGGTGGCGCTGTGTAGAGCTGTATATAGCTGTATGTTTAAGACTACATTACCCATGAGGCACTAGGCTACCCAGAAGGCAACAGTCAAGATGGCAGCCTGCACACAGGAAAGCCTCTACAGATACTGTACCTAGAGAACGTGTACTGAATAAATAACTAGCTAGAAGCTAGCTTTGTTCATAATAAGAATGTCTAGTTATTAATGAACATAACACTTTCTTAAGTATGGACACCAAAAATGTACGCAGTATTCCAGGTGCGGTCTCACCAATACCTTGTACAACTGAAGCAATACCTCCCTATTTTTATATTCTATCCCCCTAGCAATGAAAGCCAACATTCCATTGGCCTTCTTAATCACTTGCTGCACCTGCATACTAACCTTTTGAGTTTCGTGCACCAGGACCCCCAGATCCCTTTGTACTTCAGTACTTTCCAGTTTCTTGCCATTAAGATAATAACTTGCTCTACGATTTTTCCTGCCAAAGTGCATAACCTCACACTTTCCAGTATTGTATTCCATCTGCCAAATCTCTGCCCACTTACTTAGCCTGTCTATGTCCCCTTGCAGGTTTTTTATGTCCTCCTCACTCACTACTTTCCCTCCCATCTTAGTATCATCTGCAAACTTTGATATGTTACACTCGATCCCCTCCTCCAAATCGTTAATATAGATTGTAAAGAGTTGGGGACCCAGCACTGACCCCTGCGGAACAGCACTAGTTACTGATTGCCAGTCTGAGAATGAATTGTGTGTTACCTTCCCCTGCCAACCCCACCACCTCCCACCTTCACAGATTGGGATGTTCCCTTTCTCAGCAGGATGACTGACAGCCCATCAGAGGGCGGGATCTGTGGTTCCAGGAGGCGGGGTCTGATGTTTTAGGGGGTGGGGTCTGTGAGTCCCAGGGGGCGGGGTCTGTGAGTCCCAGTTGGCGGGGTCTGTGGTTCCCAGGGGGTGGGGTCTGTGAGTCCCAGGGGGCGGGGTCTGTGAGTCCCAGTTGGCGGGGTCTGTGGTTCCCAGGGGGGCGGGGTCTGTGAGTCCCAGGTGGCGGGGTCGGTGGTTCCCAGGGGGGCGGGGACTGTGGTTCCCAGGGGGCGGGGTCTGTGAGTCCCAGGGGGCGGGGTTAAAGAGTCCCAGGGGGCGGGGTTTATGGGTCTCAGGGGCGGGGTCTGTGAGTCCCAGGGGCGGGTCTATGAGTCCCAGGGGGGCGGGGTCTGTGAGTCCCAGGGGGCAGGGTCCGTGTGTCCCAGGGGGCGGGTTCTGTGAGTCCCAGGGGGGCGGGGTCTGTGAGTCTCAGGGGGCGGGGTTAATGAGACCCGGGGGCGGGGTTTAAGAGTCCCAGGTGGCGGGGTCTGTGGGTCCCAGGGGGCGGGGTCTGTGAGTCCCAGGGGGCGGGGTCTGTGGGTCCCAGGGGGCGGGGTCTGTGGGTCCCAGGGGGCGGGGTCTGAGGGTCCCAGGGGGCGGGGTCTGTGAGTCCCAGGGGGCGGGGTCTGTGGGTCCCAGGGGGCGGGGTCTGTGAGTCCCAGGGGGCGGGGTCTGAGTCCCAGGGGGCGGGGTCTGTGGGTCCCAGGGGGCGGGGTCTGTGGGTCCCAGGGGGCGGGGTCTGTGGGTCCCAGGGGGCGGGGTCTGTGGGTCCCGGGGGGGCGGTCTGTGAGTCACAGGGGGCGGGGTCTGTGGCTCCCAGGGGGCGGGGTTTAAGAGTCCCGGGGGCGGGTTCTGTGGTTCCCAGGGGGCGGGGTCTGTGAGTCCCAGGTGGCGGGGTCTGTGGGTCCCAGGGGGGCGGGGTCTGTGAGTCCCAGGGGGCGGGGTCTGTGGGTCCCAGGGGGCGGGGTCTGTGAGTCCCAGGGGGCGGGGTCTGTGGGTCCCAGGGGGCGGGGTCTGCGAGTCCCAGGGGGCGGGGTCTGTGGGTCCCAGGGGCGGGGTTTATGAGTCCCAGGGGGCGGGGTCTAGGAGTCCCGGGGGCGGGTTCTGTGGTTCCCAGGGGGCGGGGTCTGTGAGTCCCAGGTGGCGGGGTCTGTGGGTCCCAGGGGGCGGGGTCTGTGGGTCACAGGGGGCGGGGTCTGTGGGTCACAGGGGGCGGGGTCTGTGGGTCCCAGGGGGCGGGGTCTGTGAGTCCCAGGGGGCGGGGTCTGTGGGTCCCAGAGGGGCGGGGTCTGTGAGTCCCAGGGGGCGGGGTCTGTGTGTCCCAGGGGGCGGGGTCTGTGGGTCCCAGGGGGCGGGGTCTGTAAGTCCCAGGGGGCGGGGTCTGTGGGTCCCAGGGGGCGGGGCCTGTGAGTCCCAGGGGGCGGGGCCTGTGGGTCCCAGGGGGCGGGGTCTGTGGGTCCCAGGGGGCGGGGTCTGTGTGTCCCGGGGGGGGCGGTCTGTGAGTCACAGGGGGCGGGGTCTGTGGGTCCCAGGGGGCGGGGTCTGTGTGGGTCGGGTCAGGGAAGGGAAGGGGCGGTGTCTGAGATCCTGTGACACCAAGTGAGTGAGTAATCAGAGCCGCGCCGACACACACACCGAGAGTGAGCGAGGGAGGAAGGCCGGTCGGCCGACTGTGCGATACGATACGGCCCTAGCGTCCCAGGAGAGTGGAGCCGGGCTAGTGGAGCGACTACTTGGTGTACAATGGCGGTGTTGGAACTGGCTCTCCAGGGTCTCTCTATCTTCGGCTTCATCCTGTTCGTTATCCTGTGGCTAATGCATTTCATGTCCATCATCTACGGGTAAGGGAGGGGTTGGGGGTTTGAGGGAGGGGATTCGGGGGTGCACTCGTGTTTTCGCAGTTTGCCGTGGGGTTGGGGGGGTTTGACTGTTGGGGAGCGGCGCGTGTCACCGTGTCCTGTGGCCGGGTGTTGGCGGCGGGCCTCTTTGTGCTTTTTATTAATATATTTCGGTTTATTTGATGTGTGAGTGATTTGGGGCCTAGTGCGCCTCTGGGGTCACTTGGGCGCCTGGGCCCTGTATATATTTTGTTCCCCCCCCCCCCCCTCAGTGGATTCCCTTCCCGGGGAGCGAGGGGAAGTGAATTTGTTTTATTTATTTATAAACTATATAAAATAAAAGTCAATCTCTCGGTTGGATTTGAAGGGTCTCTTCGACTGTTGGTTTAAAAATAACACGATTCCGTACCTGCCTCCTGCCTTTAAAAAAAAATGTCTTTTCCCCTAATTAGAAATTTTCGTTGAATTATTTAAACCAACTGATGTTTAAAAGGGACATTAAGAAGGAAGTGTATGTTTTTTATGTCTTGTTCATTTTATCTACTCATGCTTTTTTTTACAAAATGTGACTGACATTCGGTTTAACATTTTGCTTAAGATCAAACGGAACGCACCCACTTAATACAAGAGTCGAATATTTATCATCTATTTGTTGTATAGGTTAAACGTACGGTAAAATAAAGTATTGGAGATTATTTGAATGCTTTTTTGAATAGCATTGTCAAAATGCAAGTGTGGGAAACCCTTTTAGCCTAAAAACAAACAGCCCGGTGTCATAAACTGTATTAAAATACGTCTTTACGTGTAGTGATATTATGATGGGAATGATGCAAAGCTCTTCTCCCTCCCCCACCCCACCCCCATCATAAAGCAGTTTATTTTTTCATGATAGTCAGTGCCTTTTAGGAAACAGCATGTGTCCTTTTCCTGTTGGTATAAGATTCATAAGTGGTTGCCAAAAGCTAGAATAAAATCTAGTTCCAGCATTATTGTTAGTGGGTGGTTTGTTCATGTGATTCAAAAGGATATAATTCAGGAAATCCTCTTCCACTGTTGGTTGTGGAAATGTCATGTTTAGCACCCACTTCCCCCAATGTGCACACTTGTATTTTTTTTTGAAGGCAACTTTGCCACTCTGAGTGAGAAAAGGGGATCTTTAGCTGGGGTGAAATATTTTGTGTAAATGTGCCCTAGAAAAGCTGCCTTAGTCATATTCCCACAGGAATGTGAGACAAAAAGTAGTTTTGTTAGAAAGTAATTTGTTTGGTGAGCAATAAAGCTGCTCAGATCAGGCGTGGTTTCATTCTTAATCTGATTTTAACCAAAACAGCAGTATGGAACTGAGTGTCCTTGGGCTAATGAAGAAATTATCATCACATTGGGTTTCAACTCCTGATCATTATTCAGCAAACTGCGTTGGAAGGAAGTGTGGCGCTATTGGGCTCGGCAGTGATGCGCCATAATTGAGTAACTTGCAGACATTTGATATGCAGTTGAGATACCCGAGGGATAACCAATGCCCATGGGAACTGTACAGTAGCAAGGAGTTGACATCTGTCAACAGGGAAGGGAAGGAAATTGGTGGGAGAGGGAGTGTTTGGAAACTTAATTAAGGGGTTGTGTCGTAACATCTGAGTGCCACATTTGTATTACAGAACTGCTACTTCAAGCTGTTGTAAAATGTGTTCTGCATCTTGATTTTAATTGCGCCACCATTGGTGGCCGTGCCTTCAGCTGCCTGGGCCCTAAGCTCTGGAATTCCCTCCCTACACCTCTCCGTCTCTCTACCTCTCCTCCTTTAAGACGCTCCTTAAAACTTACCTCTTTGACCTTTGGTCATCTGTTCTAATATCTCTTATGTGGCTCGGTGTCAAATCGTGTTTCATAACACTCCTGTGAAGTGCCTTGGGAAGTTTTACTACGTTAAAGGTGCTATATAAATGAAAGTTGTTGTCGATGCTCTGGAATTTGCCCCATTTACATTGCACGTGGGATTTCAGACAACCAACTGTAATGTCAAAGCAGTGCATGTGAATTTGTTGAAATGTCACAACAATCACTTGAATTTTCTGGCTGTCCACCTTCCCTAAGAACCTGCCCAGAGCCAGAAAAAACTGCAGCTACCATTTGTTCTTCATTGGTAGAGCCACAAAATGCCACCTCTTGAGCTGATAGCCTGCACTGGAAGCTCCAGCACGGCCTCGAATATTGCTGTGCTACGACTGGACTTGGCGCTCCTCTAATGGCAGTACTCTGGTAGAAGTGCAGTGACAGCGTTTAAATATCTGCATACGTATGAACGTTGTGACATTAGTTTACTGCTTTAGGATTCATGTTGTATTTTGTACATGGGTTTTTTTTTGGAGGTGCTGTTACTTTTGACGTCACTTGATATAAATTTTGGATAAATAATACTTCGCTAACTGTTGGTGCTTTCAGGTAATTGGAGACTGCTTAAGTTATGAAGTAGGCTTTTCAGTACATCATTTTTATTTCTTTTATCTGACCCTTGAATAATCTTTGCTGTCAATTGTGGCTTTGTACTAGTCATGCAAGTTCAGCTGATCCCTAATCATTTATTAGTTCACATAGCTGTGGCTCTAGTGTACTAAATAGCTAATTTAAGAAGGGAATTTGGCAAAAGTGTTTAACCTTTCAAGCTAAAGTTAAATGAGTAGTTTTACGAAACCTGCATTGAGTTCTGACGTTTTGCAAGCATGTGTGACTAAATGTAAATGGTCAGTGACGCATCAGGGCAGCAAATTGTAGCCAGCTTTATTTAGGGATTTTCAAACAAGCCATTTTGTTTTCCTCTGTCAAATGTCATTTGAAACTCAGCAGTTTTTTTGGATCAAAAAATATTGAGCATTGCACTTGCAGAATGGCTCCTTTTTTAGCAACCAGGCTTTCATCAGAGTAGAAAGTCTCAAAGATTCCACAGTCAAAAAAAACCTTCAGTTTTAAATTCTAAGCTTCATTTGTAATGTCTCATGAATTATATTGCCCAATGTAATGAGGGGAAATGATTTCAGTCAAGCTCCTGCAGAAGCATTCACACTTTCAGATCTTCCACATGGCTTATCATATGATGTTGTAAAATAGTTAAGAACATAGGAAATTGATTTGAGTTTTCCTTCTTCACGACTAACCCAGGGATTCACTTTGTCTGTTTTGGGAAAGCTAGACAGTTATAATGGAATTTTTCCTAGGCTGCGAAAGATCTTCAGTTAAAATCATAACTATTATTATATATTCTGTTTTATAATCCTGCAACTATATAGCAAATAGCCTTGTGTATGAATCACACTATTTCGTCCTTCTGTTTGGTATCATCTGGGCACAATCCATGCGGTTGTCATTGCTTTGCAGGATATACATTTCCTCTCACCTGAGGTACAGTTGCTCCATTGCCCTCCTGAGAACTGACAAAACTTCTAATGGAGAGCAGGTGGCAGGTTTGAATACCTCAAAGGCTGAATTTTATATTTAGTTCTTATTGTGTGTGTATCTGTTTCAATTTTGTACTTAATATTTATGCTTATAGATTTAAAACTCAAGATTTGATCTTATTTTCTTTTAAATACAATTCTGTAATTTCAAATGTTTGCAAAAAGGTAACTTGTACCAGACTAATTCTGATGTGCTTAAAAACGTGCTAACTTCCAAAATGCTGATGTTCCATTACTTAAAGGTGTACGATACTTCGAGACATGGTTTTGCATGGTGGAGGCTATCTATCAGGATGTTTTTTCATGCTTCAAAGCCCATAAACAATGCTGTTTGTATGATAGGTATTAAAATCAGAGGCAAATATACACGGTGTAGGTTCTGAGTTACGATCCAGCCAGTGAGTTAACTGGGAATGGCACAGGTAAAATGATGAACTATATCCTAGTCTCTCGGCCGATAAAGTTTCTCGCTTCAACTAAGTTTTGTGCACTTGTGACTCGTGACTTTTGTTCTATAGTAATGGCGTCCCGACAGCCCCTCCCATTTAATGTTAACATTACCTCTACCTCTTGTTAGCAGTTTTTCATTTTCACCATTTCATTTCCTATTGTCTTCCTCTTGGATAAAATTGTTGAAAGTATATTTCCTATGCTATGCATTAATACAGTATATTGCAGTGTTGCAACTCGTGCATGCAAGTTGCACCGGATATCACCTTTGGATACAGCAGGTCTCTGTGTCTCTCTGGTCATTTACCTTGAAAATACCAAGTAATTTACAAGCATAGAATGATGCAGCATAGAAGGAGGCCATTCGGCCCATCGTGCCTGTGCATCTACAATTAACCTGGATTTCCACAGGGTATATTTGTCCTTCAAGGGACAGGTCAGATTGAACTCTTCCTCCCAATTTATATTTCTTCCATTTGATACTTTTTTGAGCACTCAAAGTAATCAGTGGAAGCTGCTGTGTGATATTACTTTGTCATTACAATGTAATTTGAGACAGGCTGGAAGGGGACTATGAGTAGCAGATTTACAGACCCATGGCAAATGAAAAGTTTTTGATTGGCATTGCTCAAACAATTGAGAGATGGTCATGGTGGTTTTGTCAGCTGTGTTCTGCCCTAGGACAAGTCTCGCGTGAGATATTCTGGATCGACTTACCAGGGAAGAGGAGATGTTGTGGTTTCCTGTTGTTTTACTCGTGGTTTTTATCTTCAGAATACATTCTCCTACGTGGGCTGCACCCAAGGCTAAAAAGCCCCACCCACCCTTTACGAGGGGATGAGAGGGCACCCCACACTCATCGGATGCTGGGCATCAATCCAGTATTCAAACCCAGCACTCCAGACTCCGCTCACCATGCAACAATCTTGTCCTTCTAAAACAACACACAAATTTGACTTACCATGAGCAGCATCATGGGAGATCCACTAATCTGTATCTGTTGTATTAAAAATCTTATGTTTTTGTGTGTACATTCTATCTACAAATTCTTACTTCCCGTTGTCACATTAGTAAGATCTCATTGATGAGATGAGCTCAGAAAGGGCATGGGGGAGATGGGAAAGAAACTAGAGAAAGACATGGATTCAGGGCTAGGGCAAGGAGATGGTTTGGGTTCATGAGAAAGTGGAAGGGGGGAAGCAGCAGTGGTAGCTGAACAGATGGTCTCAACCTTTGTGACAAGAGTGTTCAAGAGGGTGGAGAGGGAGGGTTAAGGAGACATTGGTAATGGGGAAATTAAGCCAAGGGTATTTTCTTTGTCCTCCAGGATGACTCTTGTCAGTGATTGCAATCATGGTTGAGGGGGTGGCTATGAATATGGGTAGGATAAGTTATATGGCGAGAAGGGTTTAGGGGAATGAATTCAGAAGAGTGAAAGGGGACCTGAGCTGGAGATTTGAAATCACTGAGGATGAGGAGTCGCTTAGTACAGATGCTAAGGGAGGGAAAGATATAGTGGTGAGAAGCTTGGGCAGGTTGATTTTGAATGAGAAGTGAGAGGGATGGAACAAGGTGAGGTGCTTGAAGGAGGAGTAGATGCCACCGGAGTAGTGGGAGAGACCATGATGTGATTTGGCGATGAGGAGAATTACCACCAGCACAGCAGTCTGGGCAAGGCAGCTGGGGAGGAATTAGTAAGGGGCAAGGTATCTACACTGCTGAGCCAAGTTTCAGTTAATACCAGGAATTCAATGCTGTCATCCACAATACGGTCATAGGTGGCAAGGGCCTTGTTAATGAGTGAATGGACATTCTGGAGGGAAATGTGGAGAGCATAGCAACAGTATTTAGTTTAGGATAGCTGTAGCAGGCTGATGGCCTTCTGTGGCATAAGCGTCTGTAGTTGTTTGAAATAAAACAATGTGCCATTGGATATGCTTCCTGGCCTAAGATTTTTGTAAGTCACACAATTTTCAGAAATAATCTGCAAGTAACGTTGATATTCAGTCTCCCTATATTATATAATACTTGTATGTGGACATCTGCGCATGAGTTACAGGGTTCAGAAGAAATTTATCAATCGACAGCAAAGCTCAAATGCTTTGTGAATGTTTGCCTAGCTTTGAGACATAGGTTTTTTTAAATTCCAGCCTTGTGTGTCCATTTCATGCATGGAATTTTACATGAGTTTTAAAAAAAAATCTCAATCTAATCCAGTGCATTGTTGAATGACCTTCGCAGAAGGGTGTTGTACTGTACTGCCTTTGTATTGATATTATACTGCAGGTTTATGAGAGCATTTGTGATTATACAATAAAATTGCAAAATTTACATCTTTAGTTTATACAACACTTGTAGAAAATCTGTCTTGACATTTTGTATTTAGCTAAATAGCAATGGGTGTGCTTGTGTTGTACTTCTGCTTTGGAATTTCATTGGTTTCATATGCGCTTGGTAGAATGTTACACAAAACCAAACATTCGATTCTCATGAAAGCACAAAGATAAAGTTGTTTTTTAGAAACAGTATTTTGATAGGCAGACATGTATTGACTGGAGATCTGCAATTGTTGCAGTATGATACTGCTACGAAAAGTCTGTGATTGCCTGCTGTAAAAAGTGAAAGTAGTTTCTACAGTCGAACATAGTCCCATTCTAAAGAATTGGAATTGGTGCATAGTTATACAAAATGCAACACCTCACACTTTTCAGGGTTAAATTCCATTTGCCACTGTTCTGCCCATCTAACCAACCTGTCTATATCGTCCTGTAGCCTGAGGCTTCCCTCCTCGCTATTTACCACTCCACCAATTTTCGTGTCACCTGCGAACTTACTGATCATACCTCCTACATTCATACCTAAATCATTAATGAACACTACAAACAGCAAAGGACCCAGCACCGATCCGTGCGGTACACCACTGGACACAGGCTTCCAGTCACAAAAACAACCTTCGACCATCACCCTGTGCCTCCTGCCACTAAGCCAATTTTGGATCCAATGTGCCAAGTTGCCCTGGATCCCATGGGCTCTTACCTTCTTGACCAGCCTTCCATGTGGGACTTCGTCAACAGCCTTACTGAAGTCCATGTAGACCACATCAACTGCACTACCCTCATCCACACACCCAGTCATCCCCTCCCAAAATTCAGTCAAATTGGTCAGACATGATCTCCCCTGACAAAGCCATGCTGACTATCCCTGATTAATCCTTGCCTCTCCAAGTGGAGACTAATTCTGTCCCTCAGCATTTTTTCCAATAATTTCCCTACCACTGATGTTAGGCTCACTGGCCTGTCATTCCCTGGCTTATCTCTACTACCCTTCTTGAACAATGGTACTACGTTAGCTGTTCTCCAATCCTCTGGCACCTCCCGTGGCCAGAAAGGTTCTGAAAATTTGTGTCGGAGCCCCTGCAATCTCCTCCCTTGCCTCACGCAGCAGCCTGGGATACATCTCGTCATGAGCCTGGGGATTTAGCCACTTTTAAGCCTGCTAAAACCGCTAGTACCTCCTCCCTCTCAATACTAATTTGTTCTAGTATATCTCAATCCCCCTGCCTGATTTCTATGCTTATGGGTGCATTGGAGGATAGAAGATTGGGAAGCATTTAAAAGCCAGCAAAGAATAACTAAAAGATTAATTTAAGAAAGGGAAGATAGATTATGAAAGTAAACTAGCAAAAAATATAAAAACAGATAGCAAGAGTTTGTACAGTTACATAAAAAGAAAAAGGGTGGCTAAAGTGAATGTTGGTCCCTTAGAGGACGAGACCGGGAAATTAGGGGTGGGGAACATGGAGATGGCAAAATCGCTGAACAAATATTTTGTATCAGTCTTTACAGTAGAGGGCACTAATAATATCCCAACACTGGACAAACAGGGGGCTATAGCGGGGGAGGAGCTAAACACGATTAAAATCACTAAGGTGGTGGTACTGGGTAAGATAATGGGACTAAAGGCGGATAAATCCCCCGGACCTCTGATGGCTTGCATCCTAGGGTCTTGAGAGAAGTAGCGGTAGGGATTGTGGATGCATTAGTGGTAATTTTCCAAAACTCCCTGGATTCAGGAAAGGTCCCAGCAGATTGGAAAACGGCTAATGTACCGCCCTTATTTAAAAAGGGAAGTAGACAAAAGGCTGGAAACTATAGACAAGTTTGACGACGATACAAAGATGGGAGGGAAAGCAGTGAGTGAGGAGGACATAAAAAACCTGCAAAAGGACATAGACAGGCTAAGTGAGTGGGCAGAAATTTGGCAGATGGAATATAATGTTGGAAAGTGTGAGGTTATGCACTTTGGCAGAAAAAATCAAAGAGCAAGTTATTATCTAAATGGAGAGAAACTGGAAAGTGCTACAGTACAAAGGGATCTGGGGGTCATGGTGCATGAAACACAAAAAGTTAGTATGCAGGTGCAGCAGGTGATCAGGAAGGCCAATGGAATCTTGGCTTTTATTGCAAGGGGGATGGAGTATAAAAGCAGGGAAGTCTTGCTGCAGTTATACAGGGTATTGGTGAGGCCACACCTGGAATACTGCATACAGTTTTGGTTTCCATGTTTAAGGAAAGATATACTTGCTCTCGAGGCAGTTCAGAGAAGGTTCACTCGGTTGATTCCGGAGATGAGGGGGTTGACGCATGAGGAAAGGTTGAGTAGGTTGGGCCTCTACTCATTGGAATTCAGAAGAATGAGAGGCGATCTTATCGAAACATATAAGATTGTAAGGGGGCTTGATCGGGTGGATGCGGTGAGGATGTTTCCACTGATGGGTGAGACTAGAACTAGGGGGCATAATCTTAGAATAAGGGGCTGCCCTTTCAAAACTGTGATGAGAAACTTCTTCACTCAGAGGGTAGTAAATCTATGGAATTTGCTACCTCAGAGCTGTGGAAGCTGCGACATTAAATAAATTTAAAACGGAGATACAGTTTCCTAGCTGATAAGGGAATTAGGAGTTACGGGGAGAGGGCAGGGAAGTGGACGTGAGTCTAGGTTCAGATCAGCCATGATCCTATTAAATGGCGGAGCAGGCCCGAGGGGCCGTATGGCCTACTCTTGCTGCTCCTCCTTATGTTATGTAACATTTCAGAGACTGCAATAGAATTTCAGTTCCAAAAAAATAGAATGTACTGAATAAAGTGACTTTTGTTTAGTTCTGCAAATTTGTCTAATTCTACCTTGTGAAATATACAAAAGCGTTTGTACGAACCTATATATGTAAAAAAAAAACTCTTGAAAGCCTTTTAGTACTTCAAACAAAGGGTGTTCCCAGAGCATATGGCCATGTATTTACTAAAAAGAAATGGCCTAATGTAAGAATCCTATGTGCCTGCATAAGAATGAAATTTGCACTTTTTTTTTCTTGTTTAACTTTGCCATTTCCACTTCCCTCTCCCTAGCTAAAACCTGTTAATACTGTACTGAGTTAATGGTATGAATGTTTACATTTATCCTTGTGATTTTACCCCCACTGTTCTGCACCTTCTCCGTATTCCTGCCACATGCTCGTCCTTTTTAACGGAGGGCAGGAAAATACTTTTTGCACTGCTGTGATTGCTCGGGGAGGGGGGTGGATGGAGGAGAGGCGGTCATAAGGAACAGAAGAAGTATGCTTTCATTGTGATAACTTGCTTCAAATAAATGTAGATTGTACTGTAAAGGATTATGACCTTGTGCTGGTGTGGGTCTGAAGATAACTAAATATCAGCTTTCGTTCAATGAAAAGGACATCACGAATAGTAAAAATATGACCGCTTTTGTTTGAAAAGAACAAGAGAAATTTATAACTTCACCAATGTTGTGCATGTTGTAAAACAAGTGTGATTTGTTCTGCAGTTAGTATTTTCAATAGAAGGTGAAGGACAAATGTCAAACAGGAAATCCATCTGTAGTAAAAATTACTAAATGTTCAAAGTTGTGAAATTCTAACGCACCATTTTGCTTTGGAAAATGTTTTGATTTAAAGCTGAAAACAAGGTATAACCTGTACGGCTGGAATAAAATCCCTTGTAGGGAATGGTTTCATTGCAGATGTAAAGATGATGACTTCAGCTTTTGTGATTTGCATGTTTGAAACTCTGCAATGCACTATTGCTGCAGGCACCAAGGGAATGGGCATTTTGGAGCCAGAGTTTCAGTGAGTATCTCCTCCACTGATCATTTTTGCTTTCCCCCCCCCCCCCCCCCCCATCTAGTTTTACCTTTTGATTTATGAAGATAGTAGTGCTTCTTTGTTATTTTTAAAAGCACAAATTTCAAGATTCCATGTTAAGCTGTGTTTATAAACCAGCAATATCATGATTCAGGCATTGAAAAGGTTCTAGATATTTGGCACAATACAAGTTATGAACTATGGGTTTTGCAGGCTTAAAAATGTAAATAAATCACCACAACTCACTATGTCAAGGCTGACCTTACTGGTGTGCTACAAATCTCTTGACATAACTTGCAAAATCATGAATACATATTTGAACAAGCTGGTTTGCACAACTAATAATTCTTAAAATATGTAAATTAGATCTTGAAGGGAGAATATTCTGATACTGTTCAAGTTTTGTAAAGGACAGGAATAACTTTCATAGTTGAAATGAGAGTTTTTAATCCCCTTCACACTCTCTGCTCACACAGCAAAAGGATGAAAATTGTCATTACCTAAAATTAGTCAGGTGTACAATCTGATTTTTTTTGGAATAAGTAATGTGCAACAGAATATTCTTGTGCATGCAGTGAGTTCCTCAATTTTACCAGGCTCAGCTGGTGTGACATTCTTACTGAAGTTGGCTAAGTACTACAAATAAGAATTCTGAAGGTGAGTCATGTTGACTCCTCATGGCCTTCTACCAAAGTTGCTCTGCAACTGACCACAGAAGTCTTGGAAATAGGTTCTGACCACTTGGACAAGAGTAGAAATTGTCTTAATTATACTGCTGTTACCTAATGTTCTCCTGGCCGGCCTCCCACTGCGCACATTCCGTAAACTTGAGCTCATCCAAAACTCTGCTGCCTTTATCCTAACTCACACCAAGTCCCACTCACCTATCGCCCTTGTGCTCACTGACTTACATTGCCTCCTGGTATGCCTCGATTTTTAAAAATTTCTTATTCTTGTTTTCTATGGCCTCGCCCCTCCCTATCACTGCAACCTCCCCCAGCCCTGCAACCCTCTGAGATCCCTGCGTTCCTCCAATTCTGGCCTCTTGCAGATCCCCGATTTTGTTGGATAACACTCCTGTGAAGCACCTTGGAATGTTTTACTGTGAAAGGCGCTTATATAAATGCAAGTTGTTGTTACTAAAACCACAATCCCTTGAGTCAGCCGTGGCTCAGGTGGGTAGCACTCTCGCCTGAGTCAGAAGGTTGTGGGTTCAAGTTCCACTCCAGAGACTTGAACACCAAAATGTAGGCCATCAATCCAGTGCAGCACTAAGGGAGTGCTGCACTGTCGGAGGTGCCGTCTTTCGGATGAGACATTAAACTGAGGCCCCATCTGCGCTCTCAGGTGGACGTAAAAGATCCCATGATGCTATTTTGAAGAAAGGCGGGGGAGTTATCCTTGGTGTCCTGGCCAATATTTATCCCTCAATTAACATCACTAAAACACATTATCTGGTCATTATAACATTGCTGTTTGTGGGAGCTTGCTGTGCACAAATTGTCTGCCACATTTCCTACATTACAACAGTGACTACACTTCAAAAAGTACTTAATTGGCTGTAAGGTCATGAAAGGTGCTGTAGAAATGCAAGTCTTTTTTTCTTGTTTGTGTCACCCATTACAAATTTACTAAAATCTATTCTGTTTGCAAGACACTTTAGCAGGTACATGTAGCTTTTAAAGGAGGCAACAGTTCTCCTAACTTTTCTAAAAATTGTTGTAAGCATGAAAATAAATTAGCAGTTTTTGTAATCGGTGTGCTGTGTACATTCTAACTGGGTCCGTTTTATTTGCTAATTGCACCATTCTAACCAATTTTATACAGTTTAAATTTAATTACAGTCAGTTCTCCTCCCATTGCTGTAGAGGTTAGCACTGTTGCCTCACAGCGCCAGGGACCTGGGTTCGAATCCGGCCTCGGGTGACTGTGTGGAGTTTGCACATTCTCCCCGTGTTTGCGTGGGTTTTCTCCGGGTGCTCCGGTTTCCTCCCACAGTCCAAAGATGTGCGGGTTAGGTTGATTGGCTATGATAAATTGACCCTTAGTGTTAGGGGGATTAAATACGTGGGGTTACGGGGATCGGGTGGGATATGTGTCGGTGCAGGCTCGATGGGCCGAAATGGCCTCTATCTGCACTGTGGGGTTTCTGTGATTCTGTGAAACAGTTCCGTTTATGTTGCAGACTAATTTCTTCAGTACCTGGTTCCACTTCAAGTCGACTGTGCCTTTCCACCCCTCTTCAGCTGTAGTTTCCCTAATAGATGGGGACTATCTGTACAGGACTCGAATCACAAATCCACTCTGTTGGCCTGTTTGGGATGGGTGGGAGCACCTGAGCCACAGCCTGAAATATGTTATAGACACATGATTGCCTCCAACAGCAGCCTGATATGTTTTTGTACCCACTGGAGGGAGCGTTGCTGCTGGAGTGGTCAAAATTACCTTTTGATGATGTTTATGTCGTTTGTTTGCATTGTTGATGGTAAGTTAGCAATATAATGGCAGAATTAAAGCTGTCCATGTGAAGCCATACTTTCAAGGTGTTTGTAGCAGAATTCATAAATAGCCTTAAGAACATAAAATAGGAGTAGGCCATACAGCTCCTCGAGCCTGCTCTGCCATTCAATAAGATCATGGCTGATTTTCGACCTCAACTCCACGTTCCCGCCCTATCCCAATTTCCCTTGATTCCCTTACTGCTTTGTCTTGTCTGGCTCTTTGTCTTGAATATACTCAATGACTGAGCATCCACAGCCCTCGGGTAGAGAATTCCAAAGATTCACCATCCTCAGTGAAGAAATTTCTCCTCATCTCAGTCCTAAATGGCCGACCCCTTATTCTGAGACTATGACCCTTAGTTCTAGACTCTCCAGCCAGGGGAAACAGCCCCTCAGCATCTACCCTGTCAAGCCCTCTAAGAATTGTATATGTTTCAATGAGTCTTCTAGAGAATATAAGCCATTTCTACTCTATCTCTCCTCATAAGACTCCCCTCTCATCCCAGGAATCTTTCATGCAAGAAAATGATATAAGTATTTGCGATCAAGGAGGGAAGACACTATTCTACAGAAAGTGCTGCTCACTTTATAAAAATCTGTTATGAAATTGATGATTAACTCCCATCTAGTCTTACTTCCTGCTGTACAACATAAGAGCATAGGTTAAGCATTCAATAAACCTACTACTAATCTGAGCAGCAATTGCTCTTTAAATATAACTTGAGCAAGATAAAAATATATTTTTACGAACTGTCAAAAAGATGGGTTGGCTGTATGGAGATTCTTATGAAAATTAAAAAAAATATTTGTTGCAGCTACCATTCTCCCTTGGCTGATGAAATTAGGTGGCATTCATGACCGCTGCTAGCTCATTTTCAGTCAATGCTGCATGTTATAGAATAGAATCATACAGCACAGAAGGAGGCCATTCGACCCATCGTGCCTGTGCTGGCTCTTTGAAACAGCTATCCAATTAGTCCCACTCACCTCTTTCCCCATAGCCCTGCAAATTTTTCCCTTTCAAGTATTTATCCAATTCCCTTTTGAAAGTTATTATTGAATATGCTTCCATCACTCTTTCAGGCAGCACATTCCAGATCACAACAACTCGCTGCGTTTATATATGTATATACTAGCTGGGGGAGCCCGGCTTTGCCAGGGCTGTTTTGGGCCGGGCAGTTTAAATCGAGTGCGAGGCTTTGGGGCCTCTCTGTGTCCCTCTGTGAATCTGCTGCCGGGCAACATTTTAAATCGAGTCCCAAGCTTTTGGGCCCTGTCTGTGTCCCTTTCTCAATCTGCTGCCAGGCAACATTTCTACCTTTTAATACCTTGAAAGTGAAAGTACTTATAAAACGTTTTTGGTAAATCTTATGTTATTTTTAAAAGAGATACTAACTTTCAAAGTAGTTTGAGCTGGAAGCTGAAGTCATGGCAGTGAAACAATGGCTGCCACATCCCCGAGATGAAAACGATTAGTCGCACGCACGCGCGCGCACACACACACACACACACACACCCCCACCCCGATTGGCCAACCATCAGGGGACCGTACTGTAGGATTGGTCAATCGTGACGGCACAGGATTGGTGGAACCTTGACGTCAATCAATCAATGCTAGCAGATAATGAGTTTAATTTTGAAGGTTTTTTGCATAAGGCGCGAACAATTTTCGTCCGACCGAAAAGTAAATACGCTTACGAGCGTCCCGGAAGCGTAAGCTTTCTTCGGAGGTAACGCGCGCGTAGGTACGCCGTATAACTTTCGAGCACATAGCCGGACACCCGAGGACAGACAGAAGGTTCTGCTGGATCTTCTCCATGAGGTTTTCTTGTGGAAACCTTGCCACTGTAGTTACTGTTTTCAAATTGTAGAATTTTCCCCAAGGTACGAGGATCAGGATTGAATACATTTTAAGAGTGTCACATTAGCTCCCAGTGGGCCTTTTGTTTTTACCTACGGAGAACCCTGTTGTAACTACAAACAGATGTAACTAAACAGGGCACATTCTATGCTGTTACTTGACGGCCTTTGTCGCGCTTACTGGATCTCCCTGATCGCTGCAATAAATTTGGTCTTACTGCATCGTGAAATCCTCCTGTATTTGGTATGCTCACTGTCACGTGCTAATGGTGTAACACTAATACTTTGCACTTGTTTACTGGCCAAACAGTCATAACCAGTTTACGTGTGCACTGCATGTGAGTGAAAGTTGCAGCTAGCTTGCACAGAAGCTGGCTGCATTGTTCAGTGTAACTGCAAGAGAGTGGCGCACTCCCAAAATCTAGCCAGCAATATAAAGGTGGCTTGTAAGTAAACCTTTGCAACCTTAAATCTAAAGGCCGCAGGTTCAAGTGCACTTGTCTGCCATTCACGGTTGGATCTGGCTTGATCATTTCCAGCAGTATTGCTTTTCCTTCCTAGAGTTCAAATTGTCTGAATGCTCAAGATCACCCTGAAGGGCAAGGACAACCCTAAACTACTACTCTCAACCACAAGCTGCCTACTTCAGTCTCCTCATTCTGCATCCTCCTTCCTCGTTTTCTACACCAAGTATGAGGACCTCGTGGATTCCTTTGTCTTCAAAATAGAGACTATTCTCCTAGCTGCCTCAGCCTCCCATACTCCTCAACCCTCCCCCTTTGCATCGCTTCAGATTTTCTCCTATACCTCCTCTCCAGCTCTTGCTTGTTCCTCGCATGAGACCCACCACTTTAATCAGTTGCGGCCTCCACTGTTGACCACTAAACCATCTTTTCTTAGCCATTACTTGTCGATATTGTTGGGTATTGTACCTCTCTCATGTTCAAAACTAATGTGATTTTCTTTTCCACCACCACCACCCCCCCCCCCCCCCGGCCAAGTTTCTTGAGCACATCATGTTACCCAGCTCTGCGCCCATCTTTTCTAGCACTCCTTAGGCAGTCCATTTTAAACATTCACCCCTCTCTCTGTAAAATAGTAATATCTGAGATGTCCATTCACCACCTCTCTTCTGTTTATCATTCCATGCTACTTTATTGTTATTCTTGGCGCCATGATAAACTGTTTCTCCGGGTCCAACTTGTCAAAATACTTAAAGGATCTTCAATATTACAATTAGATTCCTTCTTGGTCTTTAATGTAAACAACCTCAGCTTCTGTAGTGTTTTTTGTAGCTCAGGTATCTGATACCAGGATTCAGGTGGGTAGTTAGTCCTTTGCTGCGTCATTTATAGTGCGCCTTGTAACATGGCGACTGCATACTCTAGATGGGGATAAACCAATGCCGTATAGGCTCGGTATCACAACCTTAACTCTACTGCTGGTGTGCTGTCTGATTGTTGAATGTCAAGTTTTGGGTGAGATTTTTTCCAGCTCAATCAGCAAGTTGTAAACCTCCTTGGTTCGCCTCTTCCTGATATTTTACACCTCTGGCACTAATTCCATCCATCATCTCAGCTGTTCACTCTCGCTGAACCCAATGGTGTTTAACATTGGTGTTCTGTTCAGTGTGGAAGCAAGCAAGCAATCGACTGTCCATGAATGAACTGCATGGCTTTATTCCAAGCATTAAGAGTGTTCCACTGGATCATTACTGATCTGATGTCGCCAGGTTAACCAAGGACAACCCTGTGGCTGCCACCAAACCTCGTGACCTCGATTCAGTGTGCCGTTCACAGTATTCCTCCCCAACCAATCGTACATTGCACCTCTGCTCTTTCTCATTTATGGCATCTCAGCACGCCATCACCCTTTCTGTTTAGCGCCTTGCAAAGTGTTGAATGTTGGAAGTGGCTACTTTGAACGGGCATGTGCTATACCTGCACAATTTGGCCTCTTACCTCAGACAACTCATGATTTTTGATTGGTGGCATTGCCCAAAGCATAGCAACTTTCCAGGCAGCAGGTTGCTGAGATTTTGCTGCACTATACTTGATTGTGGAATGGTTTCTATTTGTGACCTGGCAGGAAAGGTTCCTGTGTGCAATTACTTTTGTTATTTCCAGGATCATTCATTAGACCCATTTAGGGAAAGCACCCACTAAAACGGATACCTCCATAATGGCAAGACTTGCTGTTAGTTACTGGAACTGAATACCAATTGGCCTGTAACTGAATCTGACCTTGCAGATAGAGGGCTAGATCTGGACTAAATCCTAATTTGATAATTTAACTCTGGAGTGGACCACCTTAGTCATTTAGTTGTTTTCCCCTTTGGTAACGGATACTTGACTAACGTCTAGAAAAAGCAGTTTTAAATGCAAAACTTTGTGCCAGGGCGGCTTATTTGGGCTGTGGTGCATCAGCCATTTCATTTGCAATCTTCACTACCCCAACATCTGCCACTGAGGCTACAACAATGATCACATGAATCGACAACTTGACATCTGTTTGGCTGGAAAGTCTGTTAACCATACCATCCAGTGGTATTTGGGTACCGTCCCCACCACTTATAGCGTGCATGTTGGTGTTAACATGATTTGCCTGCTATATGCCATGGAAGGTAAAACCAAAAAGATAAGTAACCAACATATTTTTTAAAAAGGAATCTCACTTAGCGACTGCGTCTCCTAATTGTTAGCAGTCCCGTCCAGAATCTCATCACTAAGGTAATCATACTTTAACGAGGTGAGAAGATCTGATTGAAGCTGCTTGAAGACCGGACTTTACCTGAAAGAAGGACACCGCCTTTTAAATTGGTAAATACAACGCCGGGAATTAACGAGGTGCAAGCAGCTGATTGAAACGGCTTCAAGACCAATTTTACCTGAAATCAGCAGAGCTTTTTAAATTGGTGAGTTCAGGTCAAGTACATATTGAATTGCCCAACATAGCCAGTGTGCTTAAGTGACGCCTTTAGTAATTGCCTCCTGTGATAATGACAAATGGCCATTTGTTTGATGTAGGCGGCTGCTCGTGATGAGCGCGGATGATGTGTAAGTGGTGGGGACTTTTCATGTGTCGGGAAACTTTAACCATCTACAAAGTGAAATACTGCGGCTGCTGGAAATCTAAAATCAAAACAAAATGCTGGAAATACTCAGCAGGTCAGGCTGCATCTGTGGAGAGCGAAACAGTTAATGTTTCAGGTTGATGACCTTTTGTCAGAGAACTGGAAAAAGTTAGAGATGTAACAGGTTCTAAGCAAGAGCAGGGAAAGGGGGGAGGGCAGGAAAGAACAAAAGGGAAGGTCTGTGATGGGGTGGAAAGCAGGAGAGATTAAGTGACAAAAGAGATGATGGTGCAAGGCAAGAGGAGATGGTAATGGGAGAAATAAACAAAGGGTGGGTCTAGAGGAGGTATAAATGCAAATACCAGAATCAACAGCTGTCGTCTGGAAAAAATGGGGGCAGAGATTATGATCTGAAATTGTTGAATTGCTGTAAAGTGCCTAATCGAAAGATGAGGTGCTGTTCTTTGAGGAATTGAGTTCAACAACTTGGAATCTCACGTGCTCTTTATAAATTCCTGTTTGAGCTATTTGGCACTAGAGTTTTGTGTGAACTTCACGTATTAATTTATTTTAAATTGCTCTTGTGCTTTGTAAGTGGGTCTTGCTTTATTGCATTCAATTAGAGTGGCTGTAAGACCATAGTCAAAGTTTTTACCATGGAGTCTGATTAGTGCCAAGAAATGATGCTGATGTTAATTTGTCACAGTTTGCTTTCTTTCTGGAGAACAAGAACAATTTTGTGTGTTGCAAACTTTCTTAGTTGGTAGCACTCTTGCCTTTGAGCTGGTGGTTATGGGTTCATGCCAGGACTTAAGTACACAAGTACTGTGGGAAGGGTGTATTGTTAGAGGTGCAGTCCTTTGGATGAGATGTTAAGCTGAGGCCTTGTCTGTCTGTTGCAGTGGTTGAGGTGGATGTTAAAAAAGCTGTGGCACTATTCAGAGGGAGGAGTACATTCACCTGATGCCTTGGTCAGCATTTTCCCCTTGTCCAACACCAACAAAAACGGATCTACTGGATCACAAAAAGCACTGTCTGGTCCCCTCTCTTCCCCATGCCCACTGGGCCAAACTTCCTCAAGTTCCCACCTGAACTAGCACCTTTCTCTAGTTTTTCCCCTATCTCCCCCTCATGCCCTCTCCAAGCTCATCTTGTCCATGAGACCCACCTCCTGCTCTCTTGACGCTATTGCCACTAAACTGCAGACCACCCAACTTCCCTTCCTGGCCCACATGTTAGCTGATATTGTTAATGGTTCTCTCTCTGGTACTGTCCCCTCCACTTCGCATCCCTCTCCTCCAAAAAAAAAAAAAAAACCTTACCCCTCTATCCTTACAAACTACTGTGCCAGGTCCAACCTCCCTTTCCTCTCCAGTCCTTGAACATGCTGTCGCCTCCCAAATCCATGCCCATCTTTCCAGAACTCCCTGTTTGAATCACTCCAATTGGGTTTCCGTCCCTGCCACAGTACTGAAACGGCTCTCCTCAAAGTCACAAATGACATCCTTTGTGACTGTGATCGCGGTAAACTTTCCCTCCTCACCCTTCTCAACCTGTCCGCAGCCTTTGACCACACTGTCCTCCTCCAACACCTCTCCTCCATCATCCAGCTGGGTGGGACTGCACTTGCCTGGTTCCATTCTTGTCCGTCCCATCGTAGCCAGAGAATCACCTGCAACAGCTTCCCTTCCCACACCATTACCTCTGGTGTCCCCCAAGGATCTATCTTTGGCCCCCTGCTATTTCTCATCGACATACTGCCCCTCGGCAACATCATCCAAACACACAACTTCAGGTTCCACATGTATGCTGACGACACCCAGCTCTACCTCACCACCACCTCTCTCGACCTGTCCACTCTCTAAATTGTCTGACTGCTTGACTGAGCAGAAATTTCCTCCCAACTAAATATTGGGAAGACTGAAGCTATTATCTTCGGTCCCCACCACAAACTCCGTTCCCTAGCCACTGGCAACTGTCTGAAGCCGAACCAGACTGTTCGCAACCTTGGTGTCATATTTGATCCCAAGATGAACTTCCGGCTACACATCCACGCCATCACTAAGACCGTCTATTTCCACCTCCGTAACTTTGCCCAGCGCACTCCTGGCTGGCCTCCTGTCTTCCACCCTCCATAAACTTAAGCTCATCCAAAACTTTGCTGGCTGTGTCCTGACTCGCACCAAGTCCTGTTCACCCATCACCCCTGTGCTCGCAACATATATTGGCTCCCGGTTAAGTAACATCTCAATTTTAAAATTCTCATCCTTTGTTTTCAAATCCCTCCATGGCCTCGCCCTCCATATCTCTAACTTCCTCCAGGCCGACAACCCTCCAACCCTCCGAGAGATGACCGTGCCTTCAGCCAAGGCCCTCAGCTCTGGAATTCCCTCCCTAAACCTCTCTACCCCTCTTTCCTCCTTTTAAGACACTCCTTAAAACCTACCTCTTTGACCAAGCATTTGGTCATTTGTTCTAATATGTCCTTATGTGGCTCGGTGTCAAATTTTCTTTGAGAATGCTCGTGAAAAACGTTGGGACTTTTACTACATTAAAGGCACTATATAAATGCAAGTTGTTGTTGCTGGCTCTCTGAAAGCTATCCATTTAGCTGAATTCCCATGCTCCTTCCCCTAACCACCTTAAATTTATCTTTTTTTAATGAGTGCTATAGAAATGCAAGTTTCCTTTTTTATAGGGTAAAACTAAGGCTATCTATCATTATAGGCACTGATTCATTAGCCTTGCCCAATATGTTCCTTAATACAAACAAAGGGTGATTGATTGAATTCTTAGTAAAGTACAGCTGTGTAACCTTGAGAACGCAAAGGCTTATGCATCACTCAGGAAAGGCCAGTTTTTCAAAAAGATGCTCTTGATTGTGTTTTCCATATGCATTGGTGGTTAATCTAACTTCACCCAAAAAAATTCCTGCATTGTATTCCAAGATTTTGGAGAATAGAAGATTTAAGTTAGCAAGAAAACAAACTTTTAAATGTAGCCCTTAGTTGCCCCATTTTGGGAAATACTGCATTTTTACTTGGAGGGAACTTAAAAATGTTGTCTCTCCTTTAGGCTAAACTGCTGCAAACATCTAATTATGCCTTTCATGTCCTCCCTCCTTCCCTGCTCAGATCCAAATTGTACCGAGCCAATTCTGTATGTTGTAACTAACGAAACTGTGCTCTGAAGATTGCGAGTGTCCTCTATTTTGTGTATTTTTGCATAATTACAGCAGGGAAGTGCTGAACTTTTCTTTTGCTAACCTTACTAGAGGAAAAAAAATACTTCTCGTTTGACATGTGGGTTCTCATGGGCAAGTAATACTTTTTGTCCATTTTAGTGAAGAGTTAACTAGACCATGTGCATCATGATGCATTGATTCCCAGCTCCTCCTCCTCTCTGCCCACAACCTCCGCAGAGGCCCACTATGGGAAGTGGAAACAGAACTGTAAATGGGTGAAAGTGCCTCATAGAGACTGTTGTCCAAAGCGCTGTAAAAATGAACCCCTAATATAAAGCACCTTCTATTTCACCATACTTAATTGCCATCCTGTTTTTGTTGAATTGGGGCCAGATCTTCACAAAAGGAGGTGACGGGCTTGCAAAACTGAACGCCAGCAGATGTTATTCAATGCTTCCATTCCTAAATGTTTAAATAAAAACCCAGTCCTGTGCAGCAGCTTGCCAATAATGCTTAATTTGCCAAGTTCCAAGTAATTGTTGCTTAACTCCAGATTGCCACAAGATGCTTGGACTTGTAAACTGGCAATCAGTTTCTGCACTGTATGTCACATTTGATATATAAAATGTATTTCTGCATTCACAGTTGGTATAAAAAGCAAATGTGTTCCACTTATTTGGGGTGATTGAGTTTCACAGAACTGTATGCAAAATTGTATGCCAGTAACTTTTTCTCTTTATATATAAAAAAAAAATCCTGCAGCAGACTTAAGTTTTTTTTAATCATCAGACCTGTTGACATAGTTACGTTTTTACATAATACTTGGCAGTTAGACATTTGTGAAAGGAGCCATGAATTGGCCCACGTGGTTGCTGGGAGTACAAAGACTGGGAAAGTTACCAAACAAGCTTTGTAGGTTTTCCACAAGCCTGGTGCATGCTTCAGGTCGTGTTATTTTACGGCCATTACTACCCTGTTCCACCAGCTAGTGTAAAACAATGGTTAGATGGACATAGTTTAACAGGGTTAGAAAGCACTCGGCAGCAACTGCATTGTATTTGGTGGCTTTGTTATCCCAGAAATATCCCGGTTTGTATACAGTGTGTCTTCTCATTCCCACCTTTAATGTACTGCACAGCATTAAACAAAGGGCAGCACGGTGGCATAGTGGTTAGCACTGTTGCCTCACAGCGCCAGGGACCCGGGTTCGAATCCGGCCTCGGGCGACTGTCTGTGTGGAGTTTGCACATTCTCCCCGTGTTTGCGTGGGTTTTCTCCGGGTGCTCCGGTTTCCTCCCACAGTCCAAAGATGTGCGGGTTAAGTTGATTGGCTATGATAAATTGACCCTTAGTGTTAGTGGGATTAAATACGTGGGGTTACAGGGATAGGGTGGGATATGTGTTGGTGTAGGGGTTACGGGGATCGGGTGGGATATGTGTCGGTGCAGGCTCGATGGGCCGAAATGGCCTCTATCTGCACTGTGGGGTTTCTGTGATTCTGTGATTTCTGTGATTATACCCAGAAATACAAATGTACCCTGTTTGTCACGTGCTGCTCAACAGCCAAAAAAGCTAAAAGCAAAATACTGTGAATGCTGGAAATCTTCTGAAATATAAACAGAAAATGCTGGATATACTCAGCAGGTCAGGCAGCATCTGTGGAGAGAGAAACACAGTTAACGTTTCAGGTCGATGATCTTTCATCAGAACTGGAAAAAGTTAGGGATGTGACAGGTTAGAAGCAAGTACAGAAGCGGGGGAAGGGGAGGAATGAACAAAGGGGAAGGTCTGATAGGGTGGAAGGGATGGTGGGGCAAGGCAAAAGGGGATGGTAATGGGACAAGTAAAGAAAGCCAGAAAGACTAATTTAATTGTAACAATGAGTGAATTTCTGAGTTTTTGGCAGAATTGTGACAAAATTAGTGTCACTTTTTTTAGCCTTTTGATTAAGTGTTATGCAAGTATGCAAGTCTCTGCTTTATATATTGTAATTCTCCCAATTTTAATGTTGCTCATTGTTCCACCTTTTTTAGATTTTTGTGAAGGAATGCCCTTCTATTGCCTGTTAACTACTGGCTTCAAACTGGTATTTATTTTCCCCCTCTTGTATGCTATACTGGTAGGGTTGCAAAGGGGTGGAAAGTTTCCGGGAAATTTCCGGAAATTTTCCATGGGAAGTTTAGCTTGGGAATTTTGCCCAAAAAAGCACATGCTAGCATAATATTGTTTTATTTGTATTTCATTTTTTTTCCACAGGTCCTCTTTAAAATTACTAACAGAGATGGAATCTTAATTATTAAGGAATTTCTTAATCAATATATGTTTATCTTCTTACTTGGCTTGTTTTAATAATTACAAGTTTTGTGTGTGACTGTGAACAAATGTGTCCTGATTGGTTGGATGAGCGATTAGCTCCCTCTATTTGTAATATTTGCATATCGAATTGTGATTGGCCTGCAGGCATCTGTAAGACTGTTATAGTTTTTTTAAGATCCAGGTTAGGGGTCCTGAGGGAAGTCATTTTGTTTTCTGCTGATGTTGTGATGATGCAGTAAGTAAATCAGACTTTATACCAAATAAACCAGTTACTTGTTGAACTCTGTTGTCCTTCAATTTAAAATATACAAAATAATACACTATTGGTGATGTAGCGTCGTGTGTGTACAGGTCATGCTTCCATCACATGGAGCATCAGCAAAAATGTACTCACCCTGTTGCAATCGTGCTGATCGACCGCAGTTCGACACAGATGAATGCCCTTTATTTCTCTGCATAGAACAATGCCACGTTTACCGTCGGATGTGTGGAAGCATTTTACCCCAGGCATTAAAGATGGAAAGACTGTGTACATGTGCAAACACTGTAGAAAGCCATATGTAAAGAATGCCACAAAGATGCAGCAGCATTTATCCAACGATCTTGGATCACAAAAGGTCTTTGCAGTAGTTACTGACAATGCTGCGAATATGAAGGCTGCTTGGGCTCAAGTGGAGGAGGCCTACCCTCATATTACGTCTATTGGGTGCGCAGCTCATGGGCTTAACCTGCTCCTCAAGGACATCATGGGTTTGAGAACCATGGAAGCACTGTACAAGAGAGCCAAGCAAGTTGTTAAGTATGTCAGGGGAAAACAGGTAGTTGCAGCAACCTACAACTCCAAGCAAATGACAAAGAACAAGAACACCACACTGAAGCTGCCCAACAACACTAGATGGGGTGGTGTTGTCATAATGTACAACAGCCTTCTGGAGGGTAAGGAGTCGCTGCAAGAAATGGCAATATCCCAGTCTGGGGATATGGAAACCACCATCAAGAAAATACTGCTGGATGATGTGTTTTGGGAGAGAGTGGTTAGCAGCCTTAAACTACTCTCACCAGTAGCATCTGCAATTGCTCAGATTGAAGGAGATGACGCTGTCTTGTCAGATGTTCTCAGGCTTTTTACTGATTTAAAAGAACAAATCAGCATTGCCCTACCCACATCCCTGCTGCTCAAAGCAGAGGAGAAGGCAATTGTTCAATTCATACAGACGCGTCAAGAATTTTGTGTCAAGCCGATTCATGCTGCAGCATACATGCTGGACCCAAAGCATGTTGGGAGACCAATACTTTCTGGAGAACAGATCAACAGCGCTTACAGTGTGATTTCTACCCTCTCACACCATCTCAATCTGGATGTGGGCAAAGTTCTGGGAAGTCTGGCAAAGTTCTCTACCAAGCAAGGTCTTTGGAATGGGGATGGGATATGGGAATCATGCAAGCATATCAGTGCACATACCTGGTGGAAGGGACTTTGTGCATCTGAGGCCCTGTCACCTATTGCATCGGTGATACTCCAAATCCCACCTTCATCAGCGGCCTCTGAACTAAACTGGTCACTTTTTGGGAATACGCATACAAAGGTGCGCAACAGGCTGACTAACAAAAGAGTGGAGAAACTGGTGGCTATCCGGGCGAACCTACAACTTATTGAGCCAGATACAGAAGTGTCCACCACACAGCTAGACACTGACACAGAGGAGGAAATGGACATGTCAGAGCCAGAGTCAGAGAATCAGGAGGAGCAATGAGGAGAAGAAGACTCAAAGGGACAAAATAAGGACAAATTACAGGCTAAATAAGCTGACGCTCATTTTATTTTAGATGGGTCTTTTTTGTGGGGGTTCAATAAAGTTCAAAATTATAACCTAAATAAAGTTTTGAAAGCCTGTTTTTATTTGTATGGAACAGTATGTCTATTTTGACGACAAAGATAATATAAGGGTCAGAGACAAAAATCATCAGTGTGCAAAAAAACTCAATTCCCGAAAATTCCCATGGAAAGTTTCCTCTTTTAAAAATTCCCAGAATTTTGCAACCCTATATACTGGAAATGGATTAAATACTCAAGAGTATATTCCTTCAGAATAAATATTAAGGCTCTTGATATTGGTTGCCCTTCATTTGAAAAATTAGAGTGCAAGTGAATTGAAATCAACTTTTCACCAATTAACTTGAATTCTTCAATGTCCAAGGAGATGTTAAATGCCTGAATGCATCTGTTTTAGTTGCTATTGTAACACTGTTGTACAGTGTAGAAGTATACCAGCACATTTTGCAATGCAAAGTTCACCTGTTGCAAGGACCAACACCATCCAGTCACCACAATTGAATTCTGCATTCTACAATCATGATGCGTTCCTGTTCAGTTCTGTGCCTGTTTTAATCATGTTTAAGAACATAAAACAATTTGTAACCATGTTGATTTTGCATCTTCCTCTCAGACGCCTTCGTCTAAACAAGAAGACAACAGACAAACAGCCTTACAGCAAGCTTCCTGGTGTGTCCCTGCTTAAACCCCTGAAAGGAGTGGATCCAAACCTCATAAACAACTTGGAGACCTTCTTTGAACTTGATTACCCTAAAGTATGTATAAACATTTCATGGCGATCTCTGTTAGCTGGTAAATGTTACGGGAAACAAAGTATAGATCATAAAAACCTATTTGTTTTAAGGTGGTCATAGTAGTAGTAAGAGAGCTAATGGAAGATTCTTGTATTAAACCTATTATGTTGTTTTTGTCTTTGCTATACAGGAAAATTTGATATCCGGCACCGACGGGACCGGCGTGTTGCCGATCTATCAAAACTGCCGGACATACAAAGTTAATGTTGAAGCATACGGCGGTTTTCATCTCCGTATCTGACAACAAACACTGTTGCTTAGCAACAGCTTCCAAAGAGTCGGCTGCAGCTGCAAGCGTCTCTAGCTGCAGCTGTTGCTATAGCTACAGACCTTGCAGTGCCTGACTGGGGGGAAAAAAAGAACGAGAATTTAAAAAACTTACAGAAAACGGTCCTGATTTTTGCCGTTAGATCGAGTATTCCGGACATACAACCTCCGGATAAACCAAAGTTTCCTGTACAATTAACAAGTTAATTACAAACAAGAAAGGCTATTCAGCCCATCATAGTTTGTGCATCCAAAAATGACACTGACTACCAAGGTTTTTGCCTTTACTATTCCATCCATGTCTGTGTGAAAACTTTCGGATACAAATCTTTGCCTTTTACGAGATTAAACCCCCTTGTCCAACCCTCAGTTTAAAGTAACTTTCCAGATTTACCTTTTGCCTACCACTTACCATCTTGTATGTATCTACCTCTCCAGTGCCTCCTTTTGAAAATCCCAAGTTTCTCCAGTCTTTCCTTGTATACAGCTCAAGATCCTTCTACCTCAGATCTTTTACACTAGGGTTCAGCCATGTGGCTCCTAACTTGCACTGCCTTGACTTTTCCCCTTGAGTCTTGATGATCAGAACTGGACACAGTACTTAATGCTGTGTGTCAGACTACACTGTATAAAATTTTATCATAACTTCCTCTGATTTGTATGCTTCTATTTTGACTACATAGTTCAACATTCTGTGGGCTTTGTTTGCTGCTCTGCCATGCTTGGACATGTTGAGCATTGAATCTATTAAGATCCCTAGGTGTTTTTTCTTCAAATTCATCCTTAATTGTTTCAACAGCATTCATAGAGCGCATGTGTTTTAGTATGCAGTGCTTTACATTGGCCAACACTGAATTTCACTTACCATTACCCGCATACATATTTTATCCCACGCGTTCTGTAATTTCTGAGCTGCTGCTTCCCTGTGGTTTCTATGTCGTCATCGCCTCCTGATTCCACTACCCCTCCCAGATTGGTATCACCTGCATCTTTGACCAATTTGTATTGGGTTTCTTTTTTTTAAATTTAGTATTCGGTTTCTGCATTCAAGTCATTGATCTAAATTAGAAACAGCCATGGACACCTCACTCAATAATTACACATCTTCCCTCCCCCACTCCTCTAATTAGTACCTGTTGCTTTCTACCCGACTGCCAATTTCTTATCCATACCCAGGCTTTACCCTGTATTGTCACAGCTTTCAGCTGCAATTTGCTCGACTCGCTGTTGATTGAGTAACAAGTCACTATAATTTGAAGGGATGTTTTGTAGAATTTTTGGTAGACTTGCACAGAGTAAATGAGAAATGCTTTTTAAAAAGAGGGTTAAAGGAATGAAATTTATAAATTTTGGGATGGGAGTGGGTCTGAATTTCCTTGTCTTTTTAGCTGATTTTGTGTTAATGTTGTAATTGAACACCCCACATGGCTCAATTGATAGCATTTAATTGAGCATTTGAACCGGAATGTCCTAGGTTCGGCTCCTAAGCTATTTGATCTCCGTTGAGGTAGTAAGAGGGGGTGCTATAGTTGGCTGGCATCATCCCTGAGCTAGGGAGGGGAAAATCAGCCAGGGTTCCTAGAAATTCTGCATGTGGATGTTGGGTGAGAGAAAAATCATACTTTGCCATGGTGGTCAAGTAGGCTGGCAACACTCACTTACACATGAAGAATGACCACGTGAGTGAGGTAACTGATAGCTCACTCCTTTGCTTTTAAACTTACTCTGAAACTTAGAACACAAGCTGGTTAGTAGCTTTATATGTATTTGGCTGTGCCTTCAGCTGCCAGAGCCTAAACTCTGGATATTACCTCCCTAAACCCCTCTACTTCTCTCTCCTCAAGTATCCTTAAAACCTACCTCTTTGACAAAGCTTTTGGTCACTTGTCTAATGTCTCTGTGGCTCAGTGTCGAATTGTGTCTGATTTACGCTTTCCCCCCCACCCTCCCCAAACATTGGCAACTTAAAGATGTCCTAGGTGTATGTCTAGTAAGGTGCTGATGCTGGATTTTTTTTTAAAGTTATTGCTACTGGCTCACTCTATACTGTTACTTAAATTCCAGAACCTAGACAGGACTCAAAACAGTAGATGCTACTAACAACTATTTTTAAATTCAAGTGCGTCAAGAATAGGCGTAATAGAGGAAGGGACCCTGTATAAGATTTGAATGTACAGGTGGCGATTGAGACTCCAATTATAATGTGCTCTCATTTATTTATACATCAAAATATATCCGGGATTTCAAGGCTGTAATTGAATCGAGGTTTGAAAGATGTGCTTAACCATAGAAATAAAACTTGAGCAATTTTTTGTTGTAATCTGAATCTGAAGTATAGCCTTTAAATGATTGCTTGGTATGTAAATCTTTATTCTGAATCTGGCCCATTTCTGTACCAACCGTGGGTGTTGCAGGCACCAGCTGTCTGCATATGACTTTAATGCTTGATAATCATGCTTGCACAAGGGCATCAAATGCTTGCAGTGCAATTCTGGTTTATCAAAATGTTCTAATTGATCACTAGGATATTCTAGGACCATCTTGCACTGTGGGCTAATTAGCCCTCTGCTTTTCTTTGTGCATTATAACAAAACCTCTGTGAAAGATTTCATGTAAACTTTCAAGGCTGGAAGTTATGGGACTGGAGAAATCTGTGAAGCCATAAAAGTAACTCATTTTGTTGAATGTCTTATTTTAAGTTCTTTTTCTCTCTGGGTTCTTGATGATCCAAGGGAACATTCAGCATCTGCCAATGTTAAGTTTGCTTCTAAAAGTTCACAAGAGTGGTGTGGATCGATCTTCTCTCTGACTTTCTTTCCTCCACCCCCCCCCCCCCCCCCCCCCCCCCCGTTCCTCTGAGAAAACACCTTTCCTTTGCCTGACTTAAGATCAGGAGTTTGCTGTGTGAGGAATGTGGGAATGGGGGTGTGGGTAGTGGAGAGAAAGAAACAACATGAGAACCCATGTCCTGCACCTGAATTGCCACAATTGACTAACTTTTTCTAGGGATGAAAAGTTTGAGTCTGTATTAAGGCTGCTTTGAGAGCTGTACCATATTTATTCTGCACCCCACTGCATGGTTGTGACCTTTTCTTTCCTTCCCTTCCCCCACCTTTACCAGTTTGAAATATTCCTTTGCGTACAAGACCACGATGATCCTGCAGTCGATGTCTGTAAAAAACTTCTGGGCAAATATCCAAATGTGGATGCCAAATTGTTTATTGGTAAGCAGATTTAATGTATACAGTTTTTTTTTATTGACAGGAATTGGTGTTTAGCTGCATTTAAGTGAGATTGTAGATTATGTTTGGCATTATTTCCCCAATCCTCACCTAGCTAAAGCTTTACAAAATTATAGATTGAAAGTTATTTTTTGTGTGGATTTGTATTTAATAAGTTGAACTTCCCCATTAAAAATCATAATGGTTAATAAGGCAGGTTTAATAATTCTGCGCGAATGTTCACCAATGTAAAGGTTGTTGTTGCAGCATAACACATTAATTCTGTTTTGGTGCTGCTGCTTAAACGTTGAAATCAATATATGTTTGAGTTCATCTGGTTACAGTTTTTCTGTTGATTTCTTTTAAATAAAAATGTTCCCAAAATTGATGAATGCCGTTATTGACCTCCTAGGACCTGACTTGGAACAGTGATAGAGACCAAATTAATATGCACACTTAAATTGCCACTGTCACTGTAGTAAGTACTGATGATTCAATTCACTTCCACTGACCTAAGGCAGGGTCTCTGATGTCTCTATTATTTTCCGTTGTTTAAACAGCAATCAGTTTTCAGTAGACTTTAAAAACAAAAATGTAATTCGTTCTTGCAGGGATTCTTTTTCAAAAGTGGCCCTAATTGATAGGTTACATATTAAAATTGACTTTTCAAGCTGGCTGCATTGACTGAATTTTAAAACTGACCAAATAGTTATCCATACATGAATGTTGAGAGTATTTATCCTCCAAAGAAGAACACATACTCTTGTATTTCTAGCTCTGCCTGAGTCACGTACCCAACCACCAAGCAGTCTGGCAACCTCCTCCCCCCCACCGCACCAACTTCTGCAATTGCTCTCTTTTGCTGTGATCATCACCCGATGACAGCTTTGTCCATTTTCCTTTTTCCACCCAGTCCTCTGCATGGAAGTGCACTGCCCTCCACTCTGTCTTCCTGCTTGCCTGCTAGGCTAAGATCAGGCACCGAAACAGACAGAAGAAAGCAGACCTGCTCCTTCCCCCTCTGACAATCTGCATTAGTGCTTTGATATGACACAGCAAAAAGCTTCCAAAGTAAAGCACTTGAGCAGCAGTGGGTGGTGCAGGCAAAGGTTAAGCAATGAAACAAAAATAAAGACCCAGATTGGGATGCCAAACAACTTTTGATTTTCTTTTAAAATAATTTTGATTACAGGTGTAATTTCTTATGATGGGAAAAGTAGATCCTCACTGGAGCTAATCTAAATAGTTTTTACTTTTTTCTAATACAGTAATAAGCATAACCTATACAGGCCTCTTATTTCTCATGTGTTCTAAGGATTATTCTTCTAATCTAATTTGTGCATCAGGAAATGCCTCACTCTGCTTCATTCATGTATCTTGTCAGATGTGCATTGTGATGCTACATTGGTGACCTCTCATGGCTGATTTTTATTTAGCTACTGTCCTCGGCACCCCTACAGCTGCCCATCACTGAAGCAATACTGGGCATTTTTGCAAAAGTGGGTGAGGGCAGGGAGGACAGTGAAATTGTGACATGTTGTGCCAAATAACAAGATAGCTGGAGGCAAAGCATAGTATTGTACCTTGTTTGCATAGTTGTATACATACCCACCAAAAACCAGCTCTGGTCTATATTTTATGGATAAGGTACTCAAATACAACTGGAAAAATCACCCTGCGCCGCCCCCCCCCCCCCCCCCCCCCGCCATCCCACTTGTATCCTTTTAGTGCACAAAATGTATAAAATATGTTTAATTGTATGTTGATGAGGACGAATGGTATGATGATGCAAAATGTTTATGCACTATAACTCTCCATGATGGTAGTATGCAGGCTCGACCTCCATGTTAATGAATTGCCATTAATTATAGGTTGCTTTGGGCGGTGCTGAGCTGAGACCAGATATTGTTCAATGCAAATATAGGTAGTTAAAATGGGTGGGTGTAGGGGCAAAAACTATCTAGAAACTCCCTCCAATTTTGAAATGCCAGAAAGCTGATTGACCAGTAGAATATGCCCAATTATGTCTCATATGTTGGAAATCTATTAATTTTTCCATCTTTCAGAAATCAGTGTGTTTCCACTGTTAGACTGTGTATCTTGCCTTTCCACTCTATTGTCTTCTCTCCATACTTTGTCCGGTCTCTGTCTAGTCGTGTCATTACTCTTTCTACCTGTGCTTTCTCTGCATCTTCCACTCTAGTTGAGTTCCCACTTTGAAAATCCCTTTTAGACTTGTAAATTGTGCCTTTTTGAATTGGAAAATTGCAAATATCACACCATTATTTAAGAAGGGAGGCAGAAACCAGGTAACTATAGATCTGCCAGTTTAACATCAGTTGTGGAGCAGTTACTGGAATCTATCATCAGGGACAGAGTTGGAGTTGCTCAGAGTCAGCATGGATTTGTGAAGAACAGGTCATGTCTGATTAATCTAGTTGAATTTTTGCAGAGGTCACTAAAATGATGAATGTAAGAAATCACACAACACCAGGTTATAGTCCAACAGCTTTATTTGAAATCACAAGCTTTCGGAGTGCTGCTCCTTCGTCAGGTGAAGTGGAGAGATGCATAAAAACACAGCTTATATAGTCAGAGAATGTCAGATTTTTACAGGTAATCTTTCTAACTGCCATTTATCACACCTCGGCAGAGAGATAATCACAGCAATCAAAGGTGTAAATGGTGTCCAAACAGGTCAGCCAGGAAAACATTACATCAAAGAACAATGAGGTGGGGTCACAAGGGGTCAAATGTTGCAGATGCTGGGGTCTGTACCCACTCAGCACCCACGGACCAGTTGAACCAGGAACACTCCTCGCCACGATGGACGTCTCGGCACTCTACACCAGTATCCCCCACGATGACGGCATCGCTGCGACAGCCTCAGTACTCAACACCAACAGCCAATCTCCAGACACCATCCTACAACTCATCCGCTTCATCCTTGACCACAATGTCTTCACCTTCGACAACCAGTTCTTTACCCAAACACACGGAACAGCCATGGGGACCAAATTCGCACCCCAATATGCCAACATCTTCATGCACAAGTTTGAGCAAGACTTCTTCGCTGCACAGGACCTCCAACCAATGCTATACACCAGATACATCGACATTTTCTTCCTATGGACCCACGGCGAAGAATCACTGAAAAGACTACACGATAACATCAACAAGTTCCATCCCACCATCAAACTCACCATGGACTACTCAGAATCGGTTTCATTCTTGGACACACGAATCTCCATCAAAGACGGACACCTCAGCACTTCACTCTACTGCAAGCCCACGGACAACCTCAGGCTGCTCCACTTCTCCAGCTTCCACCCTAACCACGTTAAAGAAGCCATCCCCTATGCACAAGCCCTGCGAATACACAGGATCTGCTCAGACGAGGAGGAACACGATGAACACCTACAGACGCTGAAAGACGCCCTCGTAAGAACGGGATATGACGCTCGACTCGTCGATCGACAGTTCCGACGGGCCACAGCAAAAAATCGCATAGACCTCCTCAGAAGACAAACACGGGACACAACCAACAGAGTACCCTTCGTCGTCCAGTACTTCCCCGGAGCGGAGAAACTATGCCATGTTCTTCGCAGCCTTCAACATGTCATCGATGACGACGAACACCTCGCTAAGGCCATCCCCACGCCTCCACTACTCTCCTTCAAACAGCTGCCTAACCTCAAACAGACCATCGTTCGCAGCAAATTACCCAGCTTTCAGGAGAACAGCGACCACGACGCCACACAACCCTGCCACAGCAACCTCTAAGACATGCCAGATCATCAACACCGATACCATCATCACACGTGAGGACACCACCCACCAGGTACATGGTACATACTCATGTGACTCGGCCAACGTTGTCTACCTCATACGTTGCAGGAAAGGATGCCCCGGAGCATGGTACATCGGCGAGACCATGCAGACACTGCGACAACGGATGAACGGACACCGCGCAACAATCGCCAGGCAGGAGTGTTCCCTCCCAGTCGGGAACACTTCAGCAGTCAAGGACATTCAGCCTCCGATCTTCGGGTAAGCATTCTCCAAGGCGGCCTTCGAGACACACGACAACGCAAAATCGTCGAGCAGAAACTGATAGCCAAGTTCCGCACCCATGAGGGTGGCCTCAACCGGGATCTTGGGTTCATGTCACACTACATGTAACCCCACCTGACGTAGGGTCATCCAGACTCGAGTCGTCGTTGGCTTGTTCTCTCCACACAGATGCGGCCGGACCTGCTGTGATTTCCAGCAAAAAAATGTTTTTTGTCTTTTGTTTTTCATACAGACCCCAGCATCTGCAACATTTGACCCCTTGTGACCCCACCTCATTGTTCTTTGATGTAATGTTTTCCTGACTGACCTGTTTGGACACCATTTACACCTTTTGATTGCTGTGATTATCTCTGCCGAGGTGTGATAAATGGCAGTTAGAAAGATTACCTGTAAACATCTGACATTATTCTCTGACTATATAAGCTGTGTTTTTATGCATCTCTCCACTTCACCCGACGAAGGAGCAGCGCTCCGAAAGCTTATGATTTCAAATAAAGCTGTTGGACTATAACCTGGTGTTGTGATTTCTTACATTTGTCCACCCCAGTCCAACACCGGCATCTCCACACCATGACTAAAATGATGGATAGAGGATTGTTTATTGATATTGTTTTATATGGATATTCAGAAGGCATTTGATAAGATTCCGCAGAGAGATTATTAGCAAAAGTTAAAACACGTGGAGTTGGAAGGAACCTTGTGACGTGGGTTGTAATTGGTTGGGAGGTAGGAGACGAGCGTTGGGATGAAGAACATTATCTGATTGTCAGGTTGTGACAAGTGGTGTTGCCCAGGGATCTGTGCTAGTGCCTGAGCATTTCGCCATATATATTAATAACTTGGATAAAGGGCTAGATAGTGGTATATCCAAGTTTGCAGATGACACTTAAGTTAGGAGGCACAGTGAGTTGTGTTGATGAGAGCAGGAAATTACAAAGGGACATAAACTAGGCAGATGGGGTTCAGTGTGGGGAAGTGAGGTCAACCACTTTGGATGCAAGAAAGACAAATCAGACTCTTTTATTAATGGCTAGAGACTTAGAACTATGGAGGAGCAATGGGATTTGGGTGTCCATGTGCACAAATCACTAAAAGCTAATGCACAGATACAAAAAGTAATTAAAAAGGCTAATGGAATATTGGTCGTTATCTCAAGGGGGCTGGAATACAAAGGAGAGGAAGTTATGTTTCAGTTATACAGAGCCGTGGTCAGACCCCATCTGGAATACATCATTTAGTTTGGGGTACTGCACCTCGGGAAGGATATATTGGCCTTGGGGGTACAGCACAGATTCACAAGGGTATCGAAGGATATGGATCAAAGGTGGGTAAATGGAGTTGTTACAGATCAGTCATGATTTCATAGAATGGTAGAATAGGCTCAAGGGGTTAAATGGCCTACTCCTGTTCCTATGTTTCTTTTGTTCTGTGACGATAAGAAATAAAATCTAGTGTCAGCAAGCAGTGTTTCTCCTTCTGATCTAGAACTGTTTGTGTACATTTGCTTGTATAAATTGTTTGATATAAGTGGCAGCTCTTGGACTAAAGCTGAGAAGGAGAGTTAAAACATGAGGGAGAAAGGAATAAAAGCATATGTTGATGGGGGTAGATGCAGTAGGGTGGGAGGAGGCTCGTGTAAAGCATAAACACCAGCATGGACCTGTTGGGCTGAATGGCCTGTTTCTGTGCTGTAAATACTATAAAACAGCCATTGAACCTATTTATAAGATGTAGCTGCTCCAATGAATTGTAAAAGGAATTCTCCCAGCCCTGATAAAACACTGGCCTCTTGAGGTACTGTACAATTTAATATTATAGATAGATTGAAGTGGCACTGCATATTGGAGGACTAATGCCTTGTCTCACAGTAGTGTAATGTGAGCTAATGCTTGTGATTCTCCCACATGTTGACGTTCTCTGTCTCAGCCCTGTTGCGGTGGGAATGAGCCAAGCACAGACAATGCCAAGGGAGGCAGAGCAAGTCATGGGGGAGGGAGGAGGAGAAGACTATTTTTAATGGGCCGTTTCTCTCTCAAACAACTAGATTTTAGAAGTTGGATCTGTGCCTTTCTGTGTCTCTGATTCTATTCAACTTGGCTGCGTCCCAGCATATCTTCTGCTGTAAATGTGGAGAATCTTTTAAAAACCACTCGAATGCAGTCATTGGTTCTCACTTTAGACCAGAGTTAATGTCTGCTCTTTTAACCCCTGATATTTAAGGGCCAATTCTTTATTTGATTTCTGATATTAAAATTGTTTTGTACTAGGGAACACTTGATCTTCATTGGTGCATTTTTTAAATGAATATCAGTGCATCTTGATCATTCCACTTGTAGCGGGGGGGGGGGGAGGGAGGAAGAAAAGAGAAAGAGTCCAAAACTAGGGGCCATAAATACAAGCTAGTCACTAATAGATCCAAGAAGGAATTCAGGAGAAACTTCTTTATTCAGAGACTGGTTAGAATGTGGAACTCGCTACCACAAGGAGTAGTTGAGGCGAATAGCATAGATACATTTTAGGGGAAGCTAGATATGTGCATGAGGGAGAAAGGAATAGAAGAATATGTTGGGGTGAGATGAAGTAAATAGTGGGAAGAAGCTCGTGGAGCATAAACCCCGACAGTGGGTTGTAAATTCTATGTAATTCTTCTACATACTTACCAATTTAACTATAAAAATTGCGCACAATTTTTTTTTTAAAGAGTAAGATGGTATGGGTGTTGATATGCTTGTATTTACCCTTGACCATGCAGCTGTTGCTACATTCTTAGGGCAAGGGCTTAATCCATACCCTCTGGTTCTTTTTATTTTCCAAAGTAATCTTCAGATCATTTGTAATATTAAAACGAAATATGCAGTCACACTCCACTTTAAATGTTTTCAGTTAGATTTATGCTCTTTCAGCTATTTTTTTCCTGGATTTCTTAGCTGGGCTAACCTACGTAGAGAAAGCCAGTAGAAGACGTGAGTCCGGTCAAATTGTCAAAATTGTTATTCATAGTAAAATGTGTGTGTATTGTAAATTGTTTGTAAAGTAATACCAATGGAAAATGCTTGTAACCTCCAGGTGGCAAAAAGGTTGGCATTAATCCCAAGATAAATAATTTGATGCCAGGTTATGATGTAGCCAAATATGAACTTGTATGGATCTGTGACAGTGGAATTCGAGGTAAGCAGCATACTCTGTTGGCTGTGAAATTATCCTAGTTTATTGCTTTTACTACTTTATGAATACATATTTAAGTGCCGTTGTCTAATGTTTCATTAGGCAGATGAATGCGTGGCTCAAAGATTGGTGTGGGAGAAATGGGTTTTGATTTGTGGGGCACTGGCACCAGTACTGGGGAAAGAGAGAGCTGTTCCATTGGACAGACTACACCTGAACCATGCTGGAACCAGAGTTCAAGCGAATCGAATAACTAGGGAGGTAGATGGGGCTTTAAACTAAATAAGTGGGAGGGGGGGTCTCGGTGGAGAGAAATCTAGAATGCTAAAGAGAAAAGACAAGGAAGCAATGCAGGAAAGTGATTGGGGTAAGGATAACCAGATTGTGTCAGGAAGGGACAGTGTACAAACAAAGGAGTGCACTAACAAATAGGGTCCGGGTAAGAAAAAATGGTAATAAGACAAATAGGGCCATAGTACAAAAAAATGGTAAGATGTCTAAAAATGTTAAGACAAATCTAAAGGCACTGTATCTGAATGCACAAAGCATTCATAATAAGGTAGACTAATTAACAGCACAAGTAGATGTAAACGGATACGATATAATTGCGATTACGGAGACATGGCTGCAGGGTGACCAAGGCTGGGAGCTGAATATCCAAGGATATTTGATATTTAGGAAGCACAGGTGAAAAGGAGGTGGGGTGGCCTTGTTAGTAAAGGATGAAATCAGAGCAATAGTGAGAAAGATCAAGATGTAGAATCAGTCTGGGTGGAGCTAAGAAGTACCATGGGGCAGAAAACATTGGTGGGAGTTGTCTATAGGCCTCCAAACAGTAGTGGTAATGTAGGGGATGGCATCAAACAGGAAATTAGAGATGCATGTAACAAGGGTACTACAGTAATCATGGGTGACTTTAATCTACATATAGACTGGCCAAACCAAATTAGCAATAATGCTGTGGAGGATGAATTCCTGGAGTGTGTACGAGTTTTTTTAGACCAGTACGTTGAGCCAACTAGGGAACAGGCTATCCTAGATTGGGTATTGTGCAGTGAGAAGGGGTTAATTAATAATCTTGTGTGGGGTCCTTTAGGGAAGAGTGACCATAACATAATAGAATTCTTCATTAAAATGGTAAGTGAAGAAGTCCAATATGAAACTAGGGTCCTAAATCTAAACAAAGGAAACTACGATGGTATGAAGAGTGAGTTCGCTATGATCGATTGGGGAGCTTCATTAAGGAGCATGACGGTGGATAGACAATGGCTAACATTTAAGGAACAAATGCATGAATTGCAACAGTTATACATTCCTTTCTGGTGCAAAAACACAAAAGGAAAAGCAGCCCAACCATGGCTAACAAAAGAAATTAAGGATAGTATTAGATCCAAAGAGGAGTCCTGTAAAGTTGCCAGGAACAATAGCAAGCCTGAGGATTGGGAGCAGTTTAGAATTCAGCAAAAAAGGACCAAGAGATTGATTTAAGAGGGGAAAAATAGAGTGAGAGTAAACTTGCAAGGAACATAAAAGCGGATTGTAAAAGCTTCTACAAGCACGTAAAAAGAAAAAGATTAGTGAAGACAAATGTAGGTCCCTTACAATCAGAAACAGCAGAATTTATAACGGGGAACAAGGAAATGGCTGAGCAATTAAACAAATACTTTAGTTCTGTCTTCATGGAAGAGGACACGAATAACTTCCCAGAAATGCTAGGGAACCAACAGTCTAATGAGAAGGAGGAATTAAAGGAGATTAGTATTAGTAACAAAAGATTGCTGGAGAAATTAATGGGACTGAAAACCGATAAATCCCCAGGGCCTGATAATCTGCATCCCAGAGTACTAAAAGAGGTAGCCATGGAAATAGTGGATGCATTGGTTGTCATCTTCCAAAATTCTATAGATTATGGAACAGTTCCTGCAGATTGGAGGGTGACAAATGTAACCCCACTACAGGAAACTTTGTGCTATCCGGCACCCATGGGACCGAGCTACTGCCATTTTTTTAAAAGCTCCGGATAGACCAGCGTCAATGTTATCAGATAGGAGCTTTTCATCGCAGTATCTGACCACAAACACTTGCTCAGCAACAGCTTGTAAACACTCGGCCCGTGGCTTGGAAGCGTCTCTGAAGTTGTTGCTAAGATACAGAGACGCTTTCTAGAGCCTGCCATGTCTGACCACAAACACTGTTGCTCAGCAACAGCTTGTAAACACTCGGCCCAGTAGCTTGGAAGCGTCTCTGAAGCTGTTGCTAAGCGACAGACGCTTTCCAGAGCCTGCCTGTGAAAAGAATGCTGAGAAAAAAAAACCTAACCAAAACGGCGGCTGATTTCTGCTGTTAGATCAAAGTTGCCGGACATTCAGCTTCCAGATAGCTCAAAGTTTCCTTGTATTTAAAAAAAGGAGGAAGAGAGAAAACCGGGAACTACAGACCAGTTAGCCTAACATCAGTAGTAGGGAAAATGCTAGAGTCTATTATAAAGGATGTGATAACAAGACACTTGGAAAATATCAACGGGATTAGACAAAGTCAACATGGATTTATGAAAGGGAAATCATGTTTGACAAACCTACTGGAGTTTTTTTGAGGATGTAACTAGTAGAATAGGGAGAACCAGTGGATGTGGTGTATTTGGATTTTCAGAAGGCCGTTGATAAAGTCCCACATAAGAGGTTAGTGTGCAAAATTAAAGCACAAGGGATTGGGGGTAATATACTGGCATGGATTGAAAATTGGTTAACAGACAGGAAACCGTAGCAATAAATGGTTTTTTTTGGGGTGGCATTCGGTGACTAGTTGGGTACTGCAGGGATCCATGCTTCGGCCCCAGCTATTCACAATAGATATCAAAGATTTGGATGAGGGAACCAAATATAATATTTCCAAGTTTGCTGACGACATGAAACTAGTGGGATTGTGAGTTGTGAGGAGGATGCAAAGAGGCTTCAAGGCGATTTAGACAAGTTGAGTGAGTGGGCAAATACATGGCAGATGCAGTATCACGTGGATAAATGTGAAGTTATCCACTTCGGTAGGAAAAACAGAAAGGCAGAGTATTATTTAAATAGTGATAGATTGGGAAATGCTGATGTAGAAAGGGACCTGGTTGTCCTTGTACACCAGTCACTGAAAGCTAACATGCAGGTGCAGCAAGCAGTTAGAAAGGCAAATGGTATGTTGGCCTTCATTGCAAGAGGATTTGAGTACAGGAGCAAGGATGTCTTACTAGAGTTATACAGGGCCTTGGTGAGACCACACCTGGAGTACTGTGTGCAGTTTTGGTCTCCTTACCTAAGAAAGGATATACTTGCCATAGAGGGAGTGCAGCAAAGGTTCACCAGGCTGATTCCTGGGATGGCAGGACTGTCGTATGAGGAGAGATTGGGTCGACTAGGCTTGTATTCACTAGAATTTAGAAGAATGAGAGGGGATCTCATTGAAACGTATAAAATTCTGAGCTAGACAGACTGGATGCAGGGAGGATATTTCCCCTGGCTGGGGGGTGTCTAGAACGAGGGGTTACAGGGTTGGACATTTAGGACTGAGATGAGAAATTTCTTCACTCAGAGGGTAGTGAACCTGTGGAGTTCTCTACCACAGAAGGCTGTGAAGGCCAAGTCACTGAATATATTTAAGAAGGAGATAGGTAGATTTCTAGACACAAGGCATCAAGGGGTATGGGGAGAGAGCAGGAATATGGTATTGAGCTAGAGGATCAGCCATGATATTGAATGGCAGAGCAGGCTCGAAGGGCCGAATAGCCTACTCCTGCTCCTATTTTTCTATGCTTCTAAGTCACAAAGTGGGTTTTTTGAAATTTTATCCACTTAGTCGAGAATGCACATAACACTGATAATTGTGCAGTTGGTATATATGCGCGTGGTTTCTAGTCAGACTTTGTCTGCATTTACTAATCCGATTTGTTGCCAAACTATTGTTGGGAGAAGCCCATCTTTGTTGAACGTTTGGGCATTTTGGATATAACAGCCCTAATTTCTTAAAGAAATTACTTTTTGTTCAAAAAAAAATGTCATTTTTAGAGAGTTGAAAAACTTGAAATAATTCAGTGGATGGTGGATGATCAATAGATTCTGAGTTTGTGATCAGTTTTTAAACTTCTACCTTACTTCCTAATGTTCAGTGAAGCCAGACACACTGACCGACATGGCCAACATGATGACTGAGAAAGTGGGCCTGGTACATGGATTACCATATGTTGCTGACAGACAGGGGTTTGCTGCTACTTTAGAACAGGTAAGAGTGGAAGTAGTTATGCACTAAAATGCAATGTGTTTTTTGCCTCGTTTATATTAAACAAAAATCAAAAAGTGATCATTGAAGGTACAGACTATGTTTCCTTAGTATTTTGGAATGTACTGGAGTAGATCCAATGCCCTGATGGCTGTTTAACATAGGCTTTTAAGTCATCCAACTGCACAAATCCAAAGTATTATGTGGCAATAGATAAACTTGTACATTTATAAGTGACGTTGGGAATTAACCAGTTGAATCCATTTTCTTGATATCAAAGCTCTATCTCCGACCACTTGCTTGTTGGGGGTGGGTGGGAGATGAACGACACACTATTGCAAAGACATTTGGTTCCTGGCTCACATCAAAGCCAGTGTTCCCGCCTCTCTTGACCAACACCAGTTTGCCTATCGTGCAAACAGATCAACGGAGGATGCAATCGCAACTGCTCTACACTCTGCACTGAATCACTTAGATGGTAAAGAGACCTACATCAGAATGCTGTTCATAGACTACAGCTCAGCATTCAACACTATCGTCCCCAACAAGCTGGCCACCAAACTCCACACTCTTGGCCTGAACACTTCCCTCTGCAACTGGACCCTGGACTTCCTAACAAACAGACCCCAGTCTGTCATATTAGGTAACCACACCTCTTTTCCCCCCCCCCGACCCTGAACACGGGGACCCCACAAGGATGTGTGCTGAGCCCCCTCCTCTACTCCCTCTTCACCCACGACTGTGTGGCTGTTCATGGTTCCAACACCATCATCAAGTTTGCGGATGATACCACGGTAGTAGGCCAGATCACCAACAACGATGAGTCAGCCTACAGGGAGGAGGTCCAGCATCTCGTGAAGTGGTGCGCCGATAACAACCTGGCCCTTAACATCAAGAAAACCAAAGAAATCATTGTGGACTTCAGGAAGTCTAAAGGCAGAAGTCACACCCCCATCCACATCCATGGGGCTGTGGTGGAAAGGGTGGACAGCTTTAAGTTCCTCGGAGTCCACATCACGGAAGACCTCTCCTGGTCCCTCAATACCTCCTTTGGTGAAGAAGGCCCAGCAGCGCCTATATTTCCTAAGGAGGCTGAAGGGATGTAACCTGTCACCCCTGATCCCCTCTAACTTTTACCGCTGCACAATAAAGAGCATCCTGACGAACTGTATCACAGTATGGTATGGCAGCTGTAGCTACTATGACCGGAAAGCCCTGCAGCGGGTAGTCAAAACTGCCCAACGCATTACCGGCACCCGGCTACCGACCATAGAGCACATATACCAGAAACGCTGTTTACGGAGGTCACGGACCATCATCAAAGACCCTACCCACCCCAGCCACAGTCTGTTCGCCCTCCTGCCATCTGGGAGACGCTACAGATGCATTCGCACCCGTACGACCAGATTTAGGAACAGCTTCTTTCCCAGGGCTGTCATCCTACTGAACTCCACAAATAAACTCTAAAGCCTGCACATCTGCCAATGCACTTTATTATGGTTATGTTTATGTTAATGTATTACAAGCCAAATGTATGCTGAATGTTTAAATGTCTTAATCTAAATGTACACTCTCTGGAGCCGCAAGCCTACATTTCGTTGTACTGCACTTGTGCACTAACAATGACAAAGTTGATTATTATTATTATTTACAACTGTACCTTCAAACTCCCAACTGCCTAGCATTGTATGCCCTTTCATTTGCCATGTTACTTTTGCAGCTGTCAATTTGCTCTCCCTCACCACCACCTTTGATGCCCTTGTCCCTAGCAAAACCTTTACTCTCCAATTCCAGTCGACTCCCCTGGTATGTCCCCCATTTTCCTCATGTTCAAGGGGCGCAGACTTGAGCATATATGGCATGTGATCGCTCTAGCCATCCATCTCCAGACCTGGCTGGACCATGTTGAGCGCTATTCAGCCCCTCTCTCCTCTGCCAAAACCAACCCACTACTTCAGGATCATCCTGAAGAGCAAAGGTAACCGTGGCTTCCTCACCAGCTATTAAACTCTCTCCCACCCTCACCTCCAACAACAAAGGCAAGGAGCTCATTAAGTTCTTTGTCACTAAGATTGATACATCCGATCAGCTGCCTCTGCTGCTTCCTTCCCCCCCCCCCCCCCCCCCCCCCACCTCCTTCAAGCAAAATCTCTTTCTGAACTCACATCTTTCTCTGGTTTCTCTCCTATCTTCCCTAATACACATTTGGGACTTGTGTACAAGCTCATTTTGTACACGAGTCCCACCTCCTGCTCCATTGATCTCATTCCCACCCAACTTCCCTTTCTGGCCACTACACTAACTAACATTGTAAATGCTTCCCTCTCCTCGGGTGCAGGTTTGCTCCCCTTGCAAACTACCGCCCCATCTCCAACCTCCCCCTCCTCCAAAGCTCTTGAATGTGTTGTCAATTCTCCAATCTGTGCCCATCTTTCCTGCAAATCCATCCTATGGAGACTAAAAAAAAAAGTGGGAGGATGAGTCAGGCCACCATCACCATGCCTTGTATATTGTCTTCCTGATGGTGAAACTGTTTTATAATAACCAAAAAGGATACATTTTTAATGCTCACAATTGCAGGGTTCCAGCATAAATGGAGTACTGAGGAAAAACAGTATATGTGACCAAATTTATAATCCTTTTTATTTATTAAAAAAAAATAAATCTGTAGTTTCTTCAAAAATCCAAGTTATGTTTTGAGATATTCTGCATAGCCTAATGTGGAGTATGTTTACTAGACCCTAGTAAAACCTAGTTGACTCTTTTTAAAGGAAGTCTTTAGTACATTGTGACAATTCGAATGGATAGTTTTTTGCATTTATATGTAAACACAAACAGTATGACTGCTGTCTAGTTTGCACAAATCTGAAGCATGCCAATATCTTCCAATTTTTCATAGAACTTTGCATTTACAATTTAAATCAGTAATATTAGTATGGACTTTTGTGAAACTTATCAATTTGTGTTGAGTGTGCTATAAAGGTCTTTCAAAGTGTGCCAGTTCTCCTTTATAAATGCAAAGTTATTAAATTACCACAGGTGCAAATTGTTATAGAACATTCTTAATTAGTAAACTAGAAGCAGCAACTTTTCAAACTAATTTGATTTAACAAAATATTTAAAATATTTTGTGCAAATGACTGAAGCACAGGGAGATGCTTTTGATAAAGTATTTTCCCTTGTCTATCTCCCCCCTCAAATTTACCAGATTGAGATTTTTAGTTATTACATTTAAACCAATGAGGAGAGACCTGATATATCAGAATGGATAGTGGGTCTTGGTTTGTTGGCAGTAATGTGACCTCAGCATTGGCACGGTGGGGAACTGCATCTGTTCGTTCTGGATTATTACCCAACAGATGATATTGATTCCCTAAATTGAACTGACAAGTTTCCTATTATGTACTTTGCTGTTAACTGGTTCAAGGAATCTGTATCGATTCCTGATTGGTGTAATTGTCATCACTGAATGCTGATAACATTATGTTAAAGCAGATAGATATTCTCTGAGACTTTGGCTAACATCAGCTGAGTGCAACTTGTGGTGTTTTATTTGACCTGATGTCTGCTTTTTAGTAGTTTAATTCATGTATCTATAATTTTTGAATGTATAGAAGACATTTGTACTGTCTTTTATCATTGTAGACTTGTATAAAATATAACCCAGTTTTGGGACCTTGATTGTGAATTTGTAGTGGAACAGTATATTTCTAAACTTGTGCAATCTCATTACATTATAGGTGTATTTTGGCACATCACATCCAAGAACATATATATCTGCCAATGTAACTGGCTTCAAATGTGTAACAGGAATGTCTTGTCTGATGAGAAAAGATGTATTGGATCAAGCTGGAGGGCTTATTGCTTTCGCTCAGTATATTGCTGAAGATTATTTTATGTCCAAGGCGATAGCAGACAGGTTAGTATTTGGCAATCCATAAGTACAGAAACTTGTTATTGAAAAACTATCAAACTAACAGTTAATCAAATATTTCTGGTCTTTAACTATTCTGTCCCTGACACACTCTTCTGTACTGAAATTGTTTTAAAGAACTTTTTTTGGTAGCACTAATGGCATGAAGGATCGAGCAGTGGTGTGGTATGGTAGGGCACAGGGTCGCCCGTGCATTTCTCCATCTGGTGCATCCCAGTTTCAACCATGGTGGTCTATCAAGCAAACGCAAGGTTCTTCTCTAGAGGAAAGCACTGCCTCTTTGTCCTATTGGTGTACTTGTAGTAGTTTGCATTTGCAGTAGCCCGCGTGTGATTTCCTTGGGCTTGTTTGTTGAGGCAATGCGTGGCCTTCTCTCTGGAAGATAGTAAGTTACAAAAAGGTGGGGGGAAAATAGAAATATGACTAATCAAATGAATGTCAAGGAGCAGGAGTATGGCCTGTTCTACCATTCAGTGGCTGACCTGTATCCGAACTCCATCCACCTGCCTTGGCTCCATATACCTTAATGCCCTTGGCTAGCAAAATCATCCGATTTAAAATTATTAATTGAACTAGTATCTACTGCTATTTGTGGGAGAGAGTTGTGCACTTCTACCACCCTAACGTCTCCTGAATTTAAGGGTCTGTCCCCTTGTCCTAAACTCCCCCTTCAGAGGAAAATGTCTGTCTGTCTCTCTCTCTCTCTCTCTCTCTCTCTCTCTCTTTCTTCCCCCCCCCCCCCCCCCCCCAATCAATTCCTTTCAAGATCCTAAACACCTCAATCAACAAATCACCCCTTAATCTTCTTTATTCCAGGGAATACAAGCCTAGTTTGTGTAACATCTCCTCATAATCTAACCCTTGTAACATTCTGGTGAATCTGTGCTGCATTCCTTCCAAGACCAATATATCCTTTCTAAGGAGTACCTTGCAAGACCGTACCCAGTTAACAGGTTTGATTTATTTAGAATGAGTGACCTTTGAGCAATTTACAACTCATCTGAAATCCAAAAGGAGTTTTCAATTTTTTTTTTAATCTGTTTTTTTTATACCATGTTAACAGTGGAAACCTTTGGCATATGATGTATTGTGTTGCAATGGCAAGTTTGCAGATAATCATCAGTAGCTGAGCAGGATATAATGTAGCCAATATTACTTTGTTCAAAAGTTTAAAAACTTTTTTTGAAGGTGTGATCTGAACTTGGTTAATTGTGTTGATTTCATTTTTAGGGGATGGAAATTTGCAATGGCAAGTCAAGTAGCAATGCAGAATTCTGGCAGCTATTCCATTTCTTTGTTCCAGTCACGAATGATCAGGTGAGGCAATTAAGCTGGTCAGTGTGATAGTCTAGGTCATCCTGTATCTTAATTGCTGTTGAAAAATTTAAAACTCTTTCTCCCTCTGTACCGCTCTCCAACCTTTGTACAGTTACTACAACAACTTGCATTTATATAGCACCTTTAACATAGAAAAAATCCCAAATTACTTCATGGAAGTCTAATCAGGCAAAAATTAACAGAGCTGAAGGAGATATTAGAAGGGGGTGACTAAAAAGCTTGGTCAAAGTAGGTTTTAAGGAGGTTCTTAAGGGGGAAGAGAGAGAGAAGTGGAGAGGTTTAGGGAGGGAATTCCAGAGCTTGGGGCCTAGATGACTGAAGGCATGTCTGCCAACAGTGGATGGAGGGAGGGAGGCACAGGAGGCCAGAGTTGGGGGAATGTAGAATTCTTGGAGGGTGGTAGGACTGGAGGATGCAACCAAGACATGAAGGCTTTGAAAGCATTTGAACTGGAGGAAGAGAATTTTAAATTGGAGGTTTTGAGGTACTGGGAGCCAATGTAGGGATGAGGGTTAGGGTATAGACAGCAGAATTTTAGATAAACTGGTTTATGGAGGGTGGAGGATGGGAGGCTGGTCATTGCAGCATCGGAATAGTCAATTCTGGCAGGAAAGGAACGGATGAGGGTTTCAGCAGCAGATAGTCTGAGGCAGAGATGGGCGATGTTAGAGTTCAAATAGGACACCTGGATTGCGAACAAAGATGATTGGTTCAGTCTTCCCAATGTTTGACTGAAGGAAATTGCAGTTCATCCACACCTGAATATCTCAAAAGCAATCTGGCAATCCAGATGCAGTGGCGGGGTTGAGAGGTGGTGGAGGAGTAGAGCTGGGTGTTGTCGGCATACTTGTGGAAGCAGACTCCATGTCCGCGGATGATGTCACGAAGGGGCAGCATGTAGATGAGGAAGTGGAGCGGTCTAAGGATAGATCCTTGGTGGACACTGCAGCTAACGTTACTGGGGGTGGGAAGAGTAGCCATTGCTGGAAATGCACTGGCTACGATTGGATAGATAAGAGTGGAACCAAGTGAGAGCAATTTCACTGAGCTTTGAGGGTGGTTGGTGTGGTCGACGGTATCAGAGGTGGAGAGATTCTCAATGTAGAGGAGAGATCATGCACCACAGAGAATGTCATTTGTGACTTTGGTTAGGGCCATTTTGATGCTGTCGCAGGGGTGGAAACCTGATTGGAGAGTTGTAGATGGGTATTGATTTGAGAGTCAACATGGTCCAAGAAATTTGGAGAGGAAAGAGAAGTTAGAGATGGGGCAATAGTTTGCAAGGGGAGAGGGTTGAAGGTGAGTTTTGAGGAAGGGGATAAAGGGAGGGGGAATAACATCTGAGAGGGAAACATTTACAATGTTGGTCAGCATAGGCCCAGAAAAGGAAGCTGGGTGATCAGTTGTTTAGTGGGAATGGGATCAATGCAGCAGCAGGTGGGTCTTGTGTACAAGATGAGCTTGGAGAGAGGATTGGGTGAGCATGGGGAAGGAGGAGCAGTGGAGTCAGCTGATCGTGTCTGGAGGAAACAAAGGCATGGATTTTGGTGGTAGATGGGCTGAGGCAAGTACTTAGAGGGACAATGTTGTGGAGATGGAAGTAGGCAGTCTTTGTGATGGAGGCAATGGGGTTGTGCTGGTTGTCTAAAAGTCATTTTTTTGGCAGACCTATTTTTGGGGATTTATCCAGAAATTAGTTATTCTGTCCCTTGACAATCTGTTTAAAATTTGAATTGCCCAAAATGATCTTGCAGTATTGCACGCATAAATCCACTTCTTTTCAAGGCTCTTGCAAAACATCAAAACTCTAGCTTATTTTACTATTTTCTATGTACTTTCATGAACTGCCCCTGAGCAGTTTTGGTGGTTTTTTAATGCATTAGGAAAGTAGTCAGGGAATTTGTAGACCAAATAGTGTTGGGACTGGTGGAAGTAGCAGTAGAATAATGGGCATGGGTTCAAATTGTAATTTTAAATGTCATTTGAATTCAGTTAGTCTGTGCCTGAGCCCAACTATTCTTGGCTGGGCTATTAAGAGTATATGAAAGGTGTTGCAGTGGTATTTCATGAATCTGAGTGCTTCGTTCTCTTTTGAGATGAGAGAGATCAGGGAGATTTATGTATTGCTACAAAAGCTTTCAGTTGATGCAGGGCAACATCAGTTGAAGTTTGTAGATCGGAAAAGATAGACTTGCATTTATATCACACCTTTCACAAACTCAATGTCCCAAAGCGCTTTGCAGTCAAGTACTGCTGAAGTGTAGTCACTGTTGTAATGTAGGAAACGTGGCAGCCAACTTGTGCACAGCAAAGTCCCATAAACAACAATGTGATAATGACCAGATCGTCTGCTTTTTAGTGATGTTGGTTGAGGGATATATATTGGCTGGTACACCAGGGAGAACTCCTCTGCTCCTCTTCAGAATAGTGCCAAGGGATCTTTTATGTCCACTTGAGAGAGCAGAGAGGGCCTCGGTTTAATGTCTCACCTGAAAGGCCGCACCTCCAACAGTGCAGCATTCTGTCAGTACTGCACTGGGAGTGCTAGCATAGATTTTGTGCTTGGGTCTCTGAAGTGGGACTTGAACCCACAAACTTCCGACTCAGGTGAGTGCTACCCACTGAGTACCACTTTAAGTAGAATAACACACAGATGACACAATTCATTTTTTTGAAAGTATATCTAATTTCTTTTTTTTTTCCCCTCAATAAGGTGGTCCAAATTGCGTATCAACATGCTGCCTGCTACAATTATATGTGAACCGATCTCCGAGTGCTTTGTTGCAAGTTTGATCATTGGATGGGCTGCTCACCATGTCTTCAAATGGGACATTATGGTATTTTTTATGTGTCACTGCTTGGCATGGTTTATATCTGATTACATCCAACTCAGAGGAGTCCAGGTATGTGCAGTTGGCTGACTCATAATGATAAATCAGTCATGGAAAACCTAGTGTAGTATTTCAAGCATGATGAATGTAGAACAATAGTTTCAGGTTTTTTGTTTCTGTTGAATCAATGTTTAACTATATATTTGCTTTTATAATGGGAACCCTGTGCCCCCGTACTATCAGAAATTTGTTTTCATGCTGCTACCGTCGTTGCCTTTGAAACTGGCTGTTACGAAATGCAAAACCAACCCCAGGGTAGACAGATAAATGATCTCAAAACACTTGGTACCAACGGTAGCATCCATCAGTAACATAGTTGAGATCAGTAATCTTCCTTGTGGAAAATCATCGTTGCAAACCTGCGACCTACCACACCACGGCTAGCATAAAGTCACTTTCATGAATCGCACAACATTTCCTGTATTTAACACACAGCCTTCAGAAAACTGGTCACAAAATAGCCAAATGCTTTTGATAAGTTACCAGTCAGCAATTGCCCCATTCTAAGCTACCATTATGCTGCAGATCTTCACATCCTTGGATTGGAGGGGAGGGAAAAGTATCCAGGGTGAGTGCTGCTGATTATGGTTTAGCAACACCTTGGGTCAGATTTGCCTATGACAGCTTCCACATTCAAATAGTCAGTCATTCACTGTTCTGGCCCGCACGTCCTTCATAGGGGAACAGTAAATACAGAGATCGTGAGTATGACTGCTCATTTACCTTTGAATGCTGTGATAACACTTTCATTTTCTGATTTTTGAATTTCCTTTGCATTGCGCAGTTTTTGTATCACCAAACAGCGAGTTCCTGTTGCTGGTGGCAATTTGGGGAAAATGCTGCTTACATTTGGAGCTCACTTCAGATAGCTTTTCCTCAATGCCCAATGCAATAACGTTGAACTCCTGCTCCCTACAAACCAATAAGGTGACAATTGTGTGCAAAGTCATCTGGGATAACATGCTCTGGGTGAACCTTTGATACCAGATAGCCTGTAGGAATTCTACTATGATCTCTAGTTGGAAGGTGGATGACATGAGCCATGCTAGACACTTGCTGTAATAGTCCATCAAATGGTTTTATTGATGTATTTTGCATAGAAGCAGTATACAGGTAATTACATTTTTGAGTCAGTTCAAATGTCTTAGTCTGGAGCCAGTTCAGATATAAAACAGATAAACCGGTCAAATTAGAAAATTTCCTTGCAGACCTTGTGATAAAACTTTTCGGGGAGAAAATGGCTTTGTTACATAAAGGGGTGGTTTTCAACATGCCGCCCGGGTGTAAAACTGGCGCTGCGGATCAGCCGCCCCGTTGTAGAAACCGTCTGATGTTCATTCCCATTGAAAGTCCAAATCACATCGAGACATAATTAATGCTGCCCATCAGGCGAGTTGCCAATCACAGCATGAGAAGTACTGACAGCCCGCCTATTTGATTTTAATGAGTTGCACCAACTGCGGGGCGGGGCAGGGGGGGTGGTGGGTATTTGCGGTGCACCTCTCTGATTCTCAAAAATGGATTACTCTGACCTGGTTTAACAAAGTACCCATGATAATATATGCACTCTTTAAGTAAAAACAGAAAATGCTGGAAATACTCAGCGGGTAAGGCAGCATCTGTGGAGAGAGAAACAGAGTTAATGTTTCAGGTCAATGACCTTTCATCAGAACTCTAAGTACATACTCTAAGTGGCTGGTATGCAGCAGAATTATAACAGCATCTCAAAAGAAGCTATTGATTGTGAAGCTCTGAGACATGGTGCAGCTATGATAAAGCTGTACTCTCACTCACACTCAGTCACTCTCTCCAGGTAGCCTGGAGTGATCATGTAGCTAGGGGAACTTTGCAGAAGGCCAGTATTTCTGTTAGTCCCCATGCAAAATGATTGACGGCGGGTTGCGAACCCGCCTACACGCCACTTTCCAAAGTGTCGGGTCTGCGATTTAAAAACCGACCTAACACCAAGCGGCGGGTAAGGGATTAAACATAGAAACATAGAAGATAGGAGCAGGCCCTTCGAGCCTGCTCCGCCATTCAACGAGATCATGGCTGATCATCCAAACCCTAGCACCCGGTCCCTACACCGACAGCCATCCCACCCAAGCCCTATCCCCATAACCCCATGTATTTAATCCCCCCAACACTAAGGGCCAATTTTTATCATGGCCAATCAACCTAACCCGCACTTAATTGCTTGTTTAGAGCTATTTTGCCTCAATTTTCCAAGTTTTGGGTCGGGTTTCACGACGTTCGGAGAACACGTCGGGTAAGTGTGTCGTGAACACCAACCAGCTGGAAACTTCACAGCTGTAACTGCAATCTGAAAGCTGCACTCAAATCTGGTCAGTTTCAAATGTCAGAGATTGGTGATTGAACAATTTGGGAGATGCATTCTGTGTTTAGGCTGCAAGTATGTGGTGTTAACTCTATATCCACTGTCCCCTGCATTGCTGGACATAAAAGGTTCCCTCACCCTTCACTGTGCCACCTCAAATTGTCAGCACACAAATGGCAACGATGTCAAATGTTCATTCAAGATTAAATAATTTCAACATAATAAAAGATGAGAAACTTAACATTGATATGTAGATTGCACTCACTTGGGTGTTCTGAGAGAATTCATTGTTAGGTTTCTGTGTGTTTGTTATGTTGGCTATCAGATGAACACACCTGCACCTTGTGCTGAGGGCAGGTAACCCACACGATGGGCTTAATTAGCCCAATTAAACCAAAATTGTGTCGGAGGGCCGGCAGCAGGTCCGGAACCCGCCGACGCCAACCTGCCTTCACGAACAGAATCACAGCCAAAGAAGCTATGAGACCTCTTGGGTGGTTTTATTTTTCAAATTAAGCAGCAGCAAACCTTTTAACTTTGCCGCTGCTTTCCAGTAGTGTTATTTTTGAAATGCAGGCCTGTTACTATAATTAATTAACAATATTGTAGCAGTAACCAATGGCATGAATTCAACATTAATAATTTGCTTTTCCTCCCCTCGCTTCCAATCCAGGGTGGACCTCTGTGTTTCTCAAAACTTGATTATGCAGTAGCTTGGTTCATCAGAGAATCCATGACCATATACATATTCTTGTCTGCCCTCTGGGATCCCACTATAAGCTGGCGGACAGGTCGCTACAGACTGCGCTGTGGTGGCACAGCTGAAGAAATCATTGATGTATGAACACCAAGTCCTGACTGTATAGATGAAGAAAAGTATTATGTATGATGTTTGTACAAAGACTTTTAAATAGTTCTACCTTCAATAGTTTTTACTTGTGTGTCCTAGTATTCTGAGTTAATTTATTTGCGTGACACTTGCAGCAGAAATAAAAAATTGCAGAAAATGAATGAGGCCAAAAAAAAACATGTTTTTCTATCCCTCTGTGCAAAAAGGTGGGTTAGAAACTTTTTTTATAAATATATTTTAACCTCGCTACTCGTTTTTAAAACCAGATACAAGAAATACTGTTTCTTTAAACATTAGGTTTGGATATTGTGTTTGGTAATCGAACAGTGCAGTGCTACTTGCAAAAGGAATAAAAACATCTGATGGGTAACTGTTATTCCTCTAATGCAAATGATTTAAAAAGAATACTTCAATAGGGAGAGTGACAAACAGGCAATTTTTTTGGCCTCATATAGCAATGACCAAAAGTAGGCTTAAGTTTGCTAGTTTTATCATCTGCAATCTTCTGGAACAACTTTAGTATTAATCACTGCATGTGTATTAGCTTTTAGTTCTGTTTCTTTTTGGTTGCCTTTTGAACAGCTACATAGCCTTTATAAAAAAAAAAAAAATTTTTTTTTTAAATCAAAGCTACTCTTGGCTGTGTAATATTTCTCTGCTAAGCGGATGATAATTCATTTCAAGACAAAATGAGATTTGGGCATCTTCATGTTAGTCAAGTTATAACCTTGAGTGTTTGGAATAAGGATGTGAAGTTCAACAACTTGTCAATATTAAAATGTCCTTCAGCACAACTGAATAATGTTTAATGGGGGGAGGACATGTATGGGGTTACAATTACGACTGCAGCAACTCATTCAAAAACTGTCGAGCTGGATCTGTTGATGGTTTTTTTGCCGGTATTACTATCTTGATCCAGTCTTCATTAATAAAAACTAGTTTGGTATTCATGTGGAAATTCAATGATTTTGCAAAAAGCTGTTGATGCATGCAGTTGAGTTTCTACCTTCCCCTAGCTAAGTATTGATGTTTGTATTCAAAAGTGCTGGATTTACAGAGCTCATTGTCACAACTTATAACCAATTGCAGTGGTGAACTGGATCTGTTGAAAATGCTATTTGTATGCTTGGGTGAATAGGGATGGGACTGAGAGATTTTTGTGCCCTGAACCTTGTGCTGAACTTGTGGGGTTTTTTTGTGGCCATTTAGAAATGGCATAATGTATATTTCATGAAATGTGATTTTTGAAATTGTTTGCATTCTGAGCAACACCTAGACTTGATGTTTTTTTTTCAAAATGGTTGGTTTACTCATAAATCACTGCTGGGCAGTCAAATCCATAGTGTAAGCAATAATGAATTTTTTTGAAACTGCATTGCGGTGAATGATGCACTTTAAGCTCAGACAATCTGGTTCAACTTGTGGCCAGACAAACTTCAGCTTATAATATTGCCGTTGATGCACCTTTTGTAAATCGTTTAAATTCATTGATTCTTGTTTCACAAGTAATTCTACTGTCGGGCATTCATAGAATACTTGGATTGAAATGGGAAAGTTTAGGAAAATAATCTGACGTTCATTCCACTACTGGTGTGAGCCACTTCCCTTCCCTCATTTTATTGACATTTACCCTTATGACATCATTTAATTGGTTTGAAGGGTCACTCACCATAACCATTGCACAGCTCAAGCATAATGTTGTGTACATATGATCCCACCCCACTCATCCATTGGTATGAATCGGGTGAATCCTGAGGAAGTCCTATGTTTTCAAAAACCGTCTAGTTGTGATCCACCAATTTTAATAGTTTGTGTTGTCATTTGAGCTTTGCTGTTTACCATTGACTGTTATTTGTATGGAATTTTTTTTATTACAACTCATTTTTGTTTTGTTTTATGAATTTTTGTTAGCCTGATCAGTGCTGAAATGAGAACTCTACTTGCAGCCTAATGTAATGCTGGTTTTTTCCATGATGTTTCAGCTGTGAATTAAAAAAAAATAAAAAAAAAAATATATATATATAATGGAAGTGGTTGCAATTGAATCACTTCTGCATAGTTACAAAGCAGTGCGTGGCACAGCTGAAACTGGCTTAACTGAAAATGAAGTGTCGCTAAAGCATGATCTCATGATTTTCATATCTTTCCTTTCATTGAGCCATTTGTATACTTTTATCGATTGCAAGTACAAAGCATGCGAAGAGATACGTCAACACTAATTGTAGTTGGGTCTACAGGATTTATTCAGGGACCCTACTGCGTGATGCAAAATTCCACTGATTTAGCTTCAGTTGCTGAAACAGTCCCACACTGAACCGGTCCCAGTGATTCTGCCTCTCTATGGGCTTTGTAGGTGTTAAAACTGAGCCTTAATGTCTATTGTATGTTCCAGGGGCATATATGTGATGACTAGTCATGTAGAATGTATCAGCTTTGTCCCTGTTGGTTTAAATCTGAGACTGCTGTTAAGTGACACTGACCTTGCCATGTACATAAGCAGACACTGAAATGCAAACGTGCTTTATTTAATTGTCAACTTTGTGTTGTGTTCCAGACTCTGCCATTAAGCGCTTAAACCGTGAAAATTTTGCTTCAGAAGACTATATATTCCGAGATGTCAATTGTACATTCAACTTTTTACTGAATAAAACAGATTTGAATGTAGTTGTAATGTGAATAGTTTTTGTATGAATTATTTGTCACTGCTTTATGAAGTGGTATAAGACTAACGTATGGCATTCATGTTTTAATTGTTATTAAAAAATCAAGTGGTGACAATTGATTTGTGCCTTTTTGTTGGGATGACCTCATTAAAATCCTGATGACCATCTAATAACTCCAGCAGCTTCTTAGTAAATATTAAAAGTTAATTTATTTCAGAATGATACAGCACAAAAGGAGGCCATTTGGCCCATTGTGCCTGTACTGGCTCTTTGAAAGAGCTATCCAATTAGTCCCACTCTGTTTCCACAACATTCAAAAGCATAAGTAGTATTGTGGATTCCACCCAACTCATTCAATCTCCCAAGGGAGGCAGCCATTCCAGGTAATATTTCCAAGAATGGATAAAACTGCAATTTCCCTGACCTCCAAAGGTAATCAAGAGAAACTGCACAGTATTAATCGAACCTCACAACCAACCCAACTCAAATCAACCAATTGCTTTCCCTGGATAATTTTACTGTGATCCTACTAGCATACAAACTATTGTCCCATAGATTATTTCCATCCCTGTCTCTCTTCCTCCCAAGGACGCGGTTGCAGAATTAATGGGGAAATTCAGTATAGGTGTAATGAACAAGATTACCACTTTCAACTGTGCCAGTTTCATACATGTCAATTTGTTACATTGTGCTCTTTTTACATTAACCATTTTCTTTCTTCCATTACATTGCTACAGTCACTTCACATTGGTGGTTTTGGTTAACCAGCAGCAGAATAAAGGAGGGAGTCATTCTGTATTTGACACTAACCTTTTTTTAAAAAAAAGTTAGTAGCACTGCTAATAGGAGAGCTACTTTCCAGAGCAATTTGAGGCAGCAGGGGGAAGCAGAAAGGGAGAAGTCAAAGAATTAAATGGGGAGCACTTTTTTTTAAATGACTTGCATTTATATAGTGCCTTTCACAACCTCTGGATGTCCCATAGAAGATAGGAGTAGGCCATTTGGCCCCTCGAGCCTGTTCTGCCATTTAATGAGATCATGGCTGATCATCCAAATTCAGTACCCTGTCCCTGCCTTCTCCCCATATTCCTTGATCCCTTTAGCCTTAAGAAATATATCTAACTCCTTCTTGAATATATTTAATGAATTGGCCTCAACTGCCTTGTGTGGTAGAGAATTCCACAGGTTCACCACTTTCTGGGTGAAGAAATTCCTCCCCATCTCTGTCCTAAGTGGCTTACCCTTTATCCTTAGACTGTGACCCCTGGTTCTGGGCTCCCCTGCCATTGGGAACAGCCTTCCTGCATCTAGTCTTGTCTAGTCCTGTTAGAATTTTATAAGTTTCAATGAGATCCCCTCATTCTTCTGAACTCTAGCGAATATAAGCCTAATCGACCCAATTTCTCATGTGTCATTCCTGCCATCCCAGGTATCAGTCTGGTGAATCTTAGCTGCACTCCCTCCATGGCAAGAACATCCTTCCTCAGATAAGGTGACCAAAACTGCACACAATACTCAAGGTGTGGTTCACCAAGGCCCTGTACAACTGCAGCAAGACATCCTTGTTCCTGTACTCAACCTATCGCTATGAAGGCCAACATACCATTTGCCGCCTTAACAGCCTGCTGCACCTGCATGCTTACCATCAGCGACTGGTGCACAAGGGCACCCAGGTCTCGTTACAGTTCCCCTTTTCCCAATCTATTGCCGTTCATATAATAATGTCTTCCTGATTTTGCCACCAAAGTGGATAACCTTGCATTTATCCACATTGGGCAGATGCATAGCAAATACAATATAATCACCCAACCTGTCCAAATCATACCTGTCCCAAAGCGGTTTACAGCCAATCAAGTACTACTTGAAGTGCGGTCACTGTTGTAATGGCAGCCAATTTGTGCACAGCAAGCTCCCACAAACAGCAATGTGCTAATGCCCAGATAATCTGTTTTAGTGATGTTGATTGAAGGATAAATATTGACCAGGTTACGGGGGATTCTTTGAAATAGTGCCGTGGGATCTTTTACGTCCACCTGAGAGAGCAGATGGGACCTCGGTTTAATGTCTCATCCTAAAGACTAGGCAGAACAAAATCAGTTAGAATCAAAGTTGTAATTAAAATGGAAACACTAACATCAAATTGGTCAGAGAACTGAAGTTATTTGTAGATGAAGGCACATTTTAAAACCATACAAGCTACAAGTTGCTACAGCTGAAGGAGTTTATTTTCTGGCTATTTAAAAAAAAAGACATCCTAAACTTATCTATATGTTGTGGGTAGGACATGAAATATGATTTCTGCAAGATGTTTACCTGTGAGAATGCCTAATACAACATGACAGAAAAGAGGGAAGTACACAGTGGTAGCCCCCAGGGGTCGGTGTTGGGACCACTGCTCTTTTTGGACATGGGTATACAGGGCATAATTTCAAAGTTTGCAGAAAGCGTGAAACTTGTAAATGTAAACAGAATAATAACACACTCCAGGAGAACATAGACTGGTGAAATGAGCAGACACATGGCAGATGAAATTTAAGTGTGAAGTAATTCATTTTGGTAGGCAGAATGAGGAGAAGCAATATAAACTAAATGGTGCAGTTTTAAAGCGGGTGCAGGAACAGAGCGATCTGGGGGTGTGGGTACACAAGTCTTTGAAGGTGGCAAGACAACTTGAGAAGGCTGTTAAAAAGGCATATGGGATCCTTAGCTTTATTAATAGAGGCATTGAGTACAAAGCCAAGGAAGTTATGCTAAACCTTTATAAAACACTGGTTAGACCCCAGCTGGTGTATTGTGGCCAATTCTGGGTACCACACTTTAGGAAGGATGTCAAGACCTTAGAGAGGCTGCAGAGGAGATTTACTAGAATGGTACCAGGGATGAGGGACCCCAGTTCGAGAAGCTGGGGTTCTCCTTAGAGCAGGGAAGGTTAAGGGGAGATTTGATGAAGGTGTTCAAAATGAAGGGTTTTTGATCGAGTAAATAAGGAGAAACTTTACACTGGCAGGAGGGTCGGTAACCAGAGGACACAGATTTAAGGTAATTGGAATAGCGGGCGGGGTGTAAATCCGGCGTTCCACCCGATCCCGTCACTTTCCTGATGGGTGGGATAGGTTAAAATTGCCACCAAACATTTCAGTTCACTGACCTTTCATCAAAAACGATAGATGGGTCCAAAGGTGTAAACGGAAGAGCGAAGGGAGAATTGAAACTGGCAAAGAGGAGAAGGCTCCCATGGCCCGGGAATGTGGCGGAAGAAAGGCAGGAAGACCCCAGGAAAGCAGATCAGAATGTGCAATGTTATTCTGGAAGTCCTACAATGTGGTGACTTACCAGGGTCCAGGGACTTTTTTGGCCAGTTAAGCTGTTTCAGATGGGGGTTTTTTGCACAGAAGGTTTAACTTGCTATTGGGTCTAAATTACCATGCACAAAATAGCATCCTAATGGTTGCCCTATAACTATGCATAACTTCCCAGGCAATTACCACTGAAATAGCCCGAACAGCCACAGACAGGATGATTCCACCCACCATTTTCCTTTTATCCTCAGAAAATGCTCATGTCCTAATCAGACTTCTCCCCCACAACATATGTTTGATTTCCTGGCTGTTTTCTCTGTAATTAAGAAAAGCTATGAACAAAAATTGTTTCCATACTTTCTTTTAAACTGAATATAACAACCCTTTTGTGCTTTTTTCGTCCCTTGCGTAGGTACCATGTGTATCTGCGAAGTCGGAGAAAGAGATAACTCACTCCCAGGTTCATGGTCAATGACACTGGGGTAGAGTTTGGGCTGGTTTTTCCACGATCGAGGAATTTCAAGCTCAAGTTACGTCTGGTTCAGATCGAGTTTCCACGATGTTTAACACTGGTTTATGAAAAACACAGCGCTGGAAGTTGGTCCTGCCCACAAAACAGGCCACACCCCCTGATCGAATTATTGAGCACAGCGCGTTTCCACCAATTGCGCCCATTTGTGGCCCTTCGAGGAGGCTCTTCAAACTAAGCTGTCTTAAGATTCTGAGGAGGATTGCCAGGGTAGATGCTGAGAGGCTGTTTCCCCTGGCTGGAGAGTCTGGAACTGGGGGGGGTGGGGGGGGGTGGGCATAGTCTCAGGATAAGGGGTCGGCTTTTTAAGACTGAGATGAGGAGGAATTTCTTCACTCAGAGGGTTGTGAATCTTTGGAATTCTCTGTTCCAGAGGGCTGTGGATGTTGAGTATATTCAAGAAAGAAAGACTTGCATTTATATAGCGCCTTTCATGCCCACCGGACGTCTCAAAGCGCTTTACAGCCAATGAAGTACTTTTGAAGTGTAGTCACTGTTGTAATGTGAGAAATGCAGCAGCCAATTTGTGCACATCAAGCTCCCACAAATAGCAATGTGATAATGACCAGATCATCTGTTTGTTATGTTGGTTGAGGGATAAATATTGGCCAGGACACCGGGGATAACTCCCCTGTTGAGACAGATAGATTTTTGGACTCTAGGGAAAATCAAGGGATATGGAGATCGGGCGGGAAAGTGGAGTTGAGGTTGAAGATCAGCCATGATCTTATTGAATGGCAGAGCAGGCTCGAGGGGCCGTATAGAAATTTACGGCACAGAAGGAGGCCATTCGACCCATCATATGGGCTACTCCTGCTCCTAATTCTTATGGGGGTTTTTTAGGTGCAAAGGAACAAATAGGCACCTTTTAAAAGCTTTAACATCTTAAAAAATATTTAATTTACTAAGGAACTGTTTAGTAAACACCAATGAAACCAATAAATGGTTCTGTATAAACTTTTAAAGTCATTTTCAGTGATTTAAAATCAGGTTACTCACAGGTGGTGGACTCGACACTTAATAAAAATGCTTATTTTTTGTGACAAACCCATTTTCAGCTGCATTAATAAAACTGCACCAGGTTGCCACTCTTAAATACATCAAGGAATATCTTTTAACAAGGGGAAAAAAATAAACAATTACGTTCTAAAACACCGCCCGCTTGCGCTGGTTCATGGAAGATTTTATGTTTGTGATTCTGAAAATGACTTTAAGTGGAAACTTGAACTATAACTTCACTTCAGAAAACCAGCGCAATCTTGAGCACAATTTACGCCCAGATTACCGATTGCACCCAAAGCAGAATCTCCACTCCATTATTAACCAACACAGAACATTTTGGATACACTCAGCAGGTCAGGCAACATCTGTGGAGAGAGAAACAGGGTTAACATTTCAGGTCGATGACCTTTTGGCAGAACTGGAAAAGATAGAGCTGTAACCGGTTTAAGCAAGTGCAGGGATAGGGAAGGGGGGGGGGAGGGGAGGAAAGAACAAAGGGGAAGGTCTGTGATAGGTTGGAAGGCAGGAGAGATTAAATGACAAAAGGGATGATGGTGCAAAGCAAAAGGGGATGGTAATAAGACAAGTAAAGAAACAAAAGATGGGTCTAGAGGGGCTGTAAATGAAAACTGCACAATCACTACCAGCACCAGTCTGTATTAACCAACTGTTGGGGGTGTCACGTGGCACGGCCAGGAGACGATCCAATTTAATTTCCCCTGATGATCTGGTCCCTGCTCTGTGCAGATAGAAAACAGATCCCAGTTTAAGCATCACAATTGACCACAGCGCTCACAAGCTGGCGAAAGAGCAGGCACAGAGGAAAGTAAGCCTGTGTTCCTGATTGCTCAGCAATGACTCATGCTGCAAAGGTTGGGTGCGGATCTTGTGTGAGGGCAAGATTAAGGTTAACTTGTCCCACCCACATCCCAATATCTAACAACGGTCACCATTCTGGTGCAACTATGAATGATCAGTTGTGGGTGTTTGGCAGCAATAAGTGGAAGATAAAAATCTGAGAGTTCTGTGTAGATTGACAACCTATCTGTCACCCAGCGGTAGGTGGCCAACTCTGGTTGGACATATTCCTGGAGGGTTCATCACCTGGCCTTCCATCTCCAAATCGTCCCAAGTGTCCTTTTTCCCATCTCCAAAATTTTTACAATTTACAAATGAACGAAATGCACCAATGATTTTCCTCCTGGATTGCTCACAGCGGTGCCCAGGAAATTAACCTTTAATTCCTGGAGACATCGGTACAATCCTGGAGAGGTTGGCAACCACGTGCAGTGGATAAATGTTGACTGTTTTTCACTGAGCTAAAACTTCCCCAGGCTGCACACTTAGGGATGGGTTTTTCTTAAGGGCGCTTACACCGCCAACAGTGAGTCAGGGCAGGGACCTCTGAGTGCCACTCCGATCCCATGCCAGTTCCTTGTGTCGTGCCAATTCTATCAGCAGGGCAAGCTCACAGCGATCCCTCCATTCTTCAGTGGGACCCCGCCATTGCTGGGGAGGAAACAGTCATGGTGGTGTAATGGGAAACTCGCTACAGCACCTCAAATAAGTAGGGCTAGATTTAAAGGGGACAGAACTACAACAACTTGCATTTATATAGCGCCTTTAACATAGCAAAACGTGCCAAGGCGCTTAACAAGGGCGTTATCAATAAAAAATGTTGACAGCTCAGAAGGAGATATCAGGACAGATGACCAAAAGCTTGGTCAAAGAGGAAGGTTTTTACGGAGCCTCTTAAAGGAGCAAAGAGAGGTGGAGAGGCTGGGAGGTTTAGGAAGGGAATTCCAGAGCTTGGGGCCTAGACAGCTGAAGGCACGGCCGCCAATGGTGGAGCAATTAAAATCAGGGATGCACAAGATGCCAGAATTGGAGGAGCACAGAGATCTTGGAGGGTTGTAGGGCTGGAGAAGGTTGCAGAGATAGGAAACATCAAGGCCATGGAGGGAATTGAAGGCCAGAAGTCCTTCAAAGCGTGCAGGTTGATATTTGAAATTGGCTCTGAGTGAGTCCCGTGGGAAATTAAGCCAATAGTTGGAGAGGCTAGGAGTTAGCCAGTTCCTTTCATCTATTAAAATAATTCCTCCCGTCTCCTGCCATCAAAGTTCCCCTACTGCCCGCTTCTTCCTTGTCTTTTCCTCCATTTGCAGTCCAGAGGCAGGGAGACAAGGATATTGACAGCAGTATCAAGCCGTCCCTACCCCGCGCTGTCATTTACATGCAGGGCAGGCAATAGGTTGGCTTGCTGACACCGGTGTAATGGTGAAAGGAAAGGTCGGCAACTCATTTCAAGGATGGGGATGTGACAGTAGGTCAGCCCACACTATTTCCCTCTAAGTAATGCTCTAGGACCACCCAAGGACACAGGCAGCCACCCCTAGTAAAATCCAACTCCTTGCTCTCCAGCCACAGCAGTAGTCACCTTCCTGCCATGTCCGATAAGTTTGTGCCCAATGGCCTAAACCGACCTGTTTAATAAAGAAGTTGTCACTTTATGGCCTTTGAAAGTCTTGACAGTGAGCACAGACATATCTCAGTACATGAAGAATGTAATTTGCTTTACCTATCCAGTCCCACTCCAGAGACTTGAGCACAAAAATCTAGGCTGACACATCAGTGCTGCACTCGGATGAGACGTTAAAACAAGGCCCTGCCTGCTCTCCCAGGTGGACGTAAAAGATCCCATGGCACTGTTTCGAAGAAGAGCAGGGAAGTTCTCCCCAGTGTCCTGGCCAATATTTATCCCTCAATCAACATAAAAAAAACAGATTATCTGGTCATTATCACATTGCTGTTTGTGGGAGCTTGGTGTGTGCAAATAGGCTGCCGCATTTCCCATATTACAACAGTGACGACACTTGAAAGGTACTCCATTGGCTGTAAAGCACTTTGGGACATCCTGAGGTTGTGGAAGGTGCTATAGAAATGCAAGTCTTTCCTTCTTTCCAAACTATACACCTCCCATTTTAGTTTCTAAAATCCCCAGAGGTTAAAGTTATTAGTTATCGACTTTTACTTCTATTTGTACAAGGTTTCTTTATCTATTGGAGAGTGTAGTGTCATATTCATTACTTACTGTTTACCCTCAGTGTTTACTGTTTGTATCACCACGGCTCAGTATCTGAGTCAGAAGGCTGTGCGTTTGAGCTTCATTCCAGAGACTTGACCACGTAATCCAGGCTGACACTCCAGTGCAGTACTGAGGGAGTGCCGCACTCTCAGAGGTGCCATCATTAAGATGAGATGTTAAAACAATGCCCTGTCTGCCTGTTCAACTGGTGTCCTGGCTAACATTCATCGCTCAATCCATACCGTAACAATCAATTCACTAGGAATTCAACTTTTTATTGTTTATGGGACCTTGCTGTGCGCAAATTTGTTGTTGTGTTTGTCTACAAAAAACACACGGTAATGGGCTGCAGTATCAACCGCCCCACCACCCCCCCCCCCACCCCCGCCCTCCCCTGCCCCACCTCGCTGTCATTTACATGTGGGAGGGCAAGCAATGGGCTGGTGAAGGGGGAAGGAAGAAGTCGGAAACACATTTCAGGGATGGGGATGTGGCAGTAGGTCTCCCCACCCCAGTTCCCTCTAATCAATGCCCTGGGACTGTGGGGGGGGGGGGGGGGGTGTAATTTTAACTTAACCCGACCCCTAGGAAACTGGCACAATCAGATAGTCCACTGCCTTTACATGCCGCCCGATTTCACTTTCCGTTGATTTCAATGGGTGGCCAATCTGATTTTGTCAGTTTCCCACCAGGCAGGTTCGGATAAAATTAACCCCCCCACTTATGTCCCAAAAGTAATTAATTGACTGTGAGGATATGAAAGGTGCCATATAAATGCTCAGTTCTTTATTTCTCTCAGCTCCTCCAGTTCTGGTCATGAATGAATCCCATGAATGAATTTTTAAAAATTGATCAATCTGAGGTATTCCTCTATCGCTGTAGCGTTCCACCAGGAATCTTGTAAAACACAAAAACACTTCATAAAGATGACAACGTTGTACTGGTCAAATAGATACCACAAAAAGAATGCTAGGCTCAGATACTTAAAAAAAAATTTTTTTTATTCATTCACGGAATGTGGGCGTCGCTGGCAAGGGGGATAACAACCAAAAGGGGAAAACAAATCACATTAAAATGCAGCTTTCAACTCAGAATATTTCAAAGTATCAACAGCGATAATCACTTTCAGAGATACTGGGCAGCACATTGACCTGTAATCATACCACTTGCAGGAGCAACAGTGGCACAAAATGATGACAACGTATCTAAAAACCTGACAAAGGCAGCAGTCGGCCTGAGGAGGGATTTACAATACAGCAATTCGGTTTTCCCAGTTAAAGAAAGAACTTTCATTTATATCGCGCCTTTCACAACCTCAGGACGTCTCAAAGTGCTTTACGGCCAATGAAGTACTTTTGACGTGTAGTCACTGTTGTAATGTAGGAAATGCGGCAGCTAATTTGTACACAGCAAGCTCCCACAAACAGCAATGAGATGACTGACCAGATAATCTGCTTTTAGTGATGTTGGTTGAGGGATAAATATTGGCCAGGATACTGCAGAGAGCTCCCCTGCTCTTCTTTGAAATAGTGCCATGGGATCTTTAACATCCACCTGGAGGGGCAGACGGGTCCTCTCTAACTTCTTATCTGAAAGATGGCACCTTCGACAGTGCAGCACTCCCTCAGTACTGCACTGGGGTGTCAGCCTAGATTATGCGTCAATTTTCTGAAGTGGGACTTGAACCCACGACCTTCTGACTTAGAGGCGAGAGTGTATCCCTTGCCCTGGGCTCACCCCTCCCCCACTGATTGCGGCCAGAACCCCACATCCCCCACCGATTGTGGCTAGAACTCCCCCCTCACCCCAACTGCCTCCAGCGCCGCTGCCCATCCCCAACTGACCGTTCCCATGGGTACCCGGCTGCAGCCTTTTGGCGCCCAATTCTCGCTCCCGCCCACCGGCCAGGTGGTGGATCTGGCCGGGTTTGCGCAGCGAGAATATTTATGGTAATGATGTCCGGGGCCGTTAAGACATGCCGGGCCTCCATGTCCCCTGACTTCCTGGGCTCGCCGCCCGTTTCGTGGCTCGCCTCACGGTACCCTTGCCCTCATACCCCCAGTAAAATCGGGGCCTTAGCGTTTAAACGTCCCAGGCCTACAGCTTGCTTTGTGGTAGCCGGTGTTGGAGCCAGGTGTTGAGTTAGGTTCGCATTCCTAGCATTCATTCATAGCTTTATAGCTTTGTTGTGGTGTCCTAATATGTCTTGTAATTGCTGTAGATTGGTTGTTGAGTTAAAGAAACCTTGGTGAATTTTTAAACTGACACTGGGTGGACTCTGCGCATCCCGGCAGTTAGCCAGTGACGACATCAGCTACTAATATTAACTTTGTCTTGTGGGACGTGAAGAGAATTAATGATCCCACTGAAAGAAACAAAGTCCTCGATGGACCCAAAATAATCAGCTGTCGAAATGCTCCTCTTGTGTGCTGGGCTGCTGGCATGGCACCCCGCTCCCCGGTGGTCCAGGTAGGGCCCTGCAGAGTTGTGGGCTTTAATGAGGGGAGGAGCCCTTCCATGCGGCAGCGCTACGTGGCCCAGTGCGTAGTGCTGCAGAACGCAATGCCCTGATATTCAGGGATGGCGCTCTAAGAAGGAACTGGCGTGCTTGAATTAGTTCTCCACCTCCCTCTTGGGGCGCTAAAACTGAAGTTAGCGATTGCCGGCGCTATTTTTCACCGGGCACTAAATTTAGCACCCAGGTGATGTTAGCGACCCAAAATGGTCGCTAACGAATTTTCCCCCCCCAAGGGTTTTGGCTAAAGCACTAGTCCTGGGGCGAAATAGCCTGAAGGCACTTTTAAAGTACCTAAAAAAAATAATTCCAGTTTCAGGAGAGCAGTCTTCATGAGCAATTCTACCCAATTACAGATCTAGTCAGGTGCCAGATTTACATGAAGCCAACAGGAAGGAAAAATTGGACAGCAGGGAAACTCATTACATTACAGTGCGGCATCGGCAGCGGGTGGAGGCGGAGCAGCGCGGCAGAGCGATTACAAGAGGCCCCAGAGGCTCAGGTAGGCCTCAGTGCGGCATCGGCAGCGGGTGGAGGCGGAGCAGCGCGGCAGAGCGACTACAAGAGGCCCCAGAGGCTCAGGTAGGCCTCAGTCCGGCATCGGCAGCGGGTGGAGGCGGAGCAGCGCGGCAGAGCGACTACAAGAGGCCCCAGAGGCTCAGGTAGGCCTCAATGCGGCATCGGGTGAAGGCGGAGCAGCACGGCAGAGCGACTACAAGAGGCCCCAGAGGCTCAGGTAGCCCTCAGTGCGGCATCGGCAGCGGGTGGAGGCGGAGCAGCGCGGCAGAGCGACTACAAGAGGCCCCAGAGGCTCAGGTAGGCCTCAGTGCGGCATCGGCAGTGGGTGGAGGCGGAGCAGCGCGGCAGAGCGACTACAAGAGGCCCCAGAGGCTCAGGTAGGCCTCACCAATCGCCAATCTCAGGCAAGGAGAGAGGTAAAAAGTATTCAAGGTGTGACGTCACCACAAAACAGGTAGGTGATTGGTTGGAGTATTTCTCTCGTTTTAAAACTTTAAGTTTGTGGTTTATAGTTTTTAAGGTTGCTGTGGTGTACCAAGGCCTTTCTGGTGCAGAGTGACTGTTGGTAAACCATTTAACTGGTGTAACTAGAGGGATTGATTTAATTTAAATCCAATTAATTAAAGGGGATACTAGCATCTAAAATCGGGCAGAGGGTGTCCATAACTAACAATAAAAAATTTAATTAATTACATAGAATGGAGCAGGTGATGTGTTACTGTTGCGAGATGTGGGAGCCGGTGAACCCCATTGAGGCTCACGGTGATTACGTCTGTGACAAGTGTCTGCTGCTACAGGAACTCCAGCTCCGTGTTGATGAGCTGGAGTCTGAGCTTCAGACACTGTGACACATCAGGGAGGGGGAGAAGTACCTGGACTCTGTGTATCAGGAGGTGGTCACACCTATGAAGTTAAGTAATTCAGATGTAGCCCATGGTCAGGGACAGGACGGTGTGACTACGAGTGAGGCAGGTACGGGGATCCAAGAGGTAGAGCTGGAGGAGCCGCAGCCCTTGCTCTTGACCAACAGGTTCAAGGTTCTTACTCCCTGTGGGGACAGGAGCAGGGACTGCAGGGAGGATGAGCAACCTGGCCACAGCACCGTGGAATGGGGGGCCATTCAAGAGGGGGGAGTAAATAGAAATGTTGTAGTGGTAGGGGATAGTATTATTAGGGGGATAGGTAGAGTTCTCTGCAGCCGAGAGCAAGAGTCCCGAAGGCTGTGTTGCCTACCCGGTGCCAGGGTTAAGGACATCTCCTCTGGGCTGGAAAGAAACTTGCAGTGGGAGGGGGTGGATCCAGTTGTCGTGGTCCATGTTGGTACAAACGACGTAGATAGGACTAGGAAGCCGGTTCTGTTAAAGGAGTATGAGCAGCTAGGGGTCAAATTAAAAAACAGAACCTCAAGGGTAATAATCTCTGGATTATTACCTGAGCCACGAGCGAATTTGGCTAGGACAAATAAAATTAGAGAGTTATATGCGTGGCTCAAAGACTGGTGTGGGAGAAATGGGTTTTACTTCCTGGGACACTGGCACCAGTACTGGGGCAGGAGGGAGCTGTTCCGTTGGGATGGGCTTCACTTGGCCAGTGCTGGGACTAGAGTCCTGGCGGATCATATAACTAGGGCTGTAGAGAGGGCTTTAAACTAACTAGTGGGGGGGAGGTTCCTCGAGAGCAAATAATAAAAATGACAACAGAGAAGGTCATAGACTGAGGTAGCAGTGGGGAAATTAAAAACTAGAGCATGTCAGGAAGGGGCAGAAGGTATGGAGTAAAAGGTAAAGTAATAAAAAGGGCAAAAGCAGGAACTAAGTGTCACAAAACATATTTGAAAGTTCTCTATCTGAATGCACGTAGCATTCGTAACAAAATAGACGAGTTAATGGCACAAATAACTACATATGGGTATGATCTTGTGGCCATTACAGAAACATGGCTGCAGGGTGACAATGCCTGGGAATTAAACATACCAGGTTATTTAACGATCAGGAAGGACAGGCAGGAAGGAAGGGGAGGTGGGGTGGCTATGTTAATAAAGGAAGGAATCACTGTAATACAGAGAAATGATATTGGGTCAAAAGATCAGGATAATGAAACAGTTTGGGTGGAGGTAAGGAATAATAAGGGGAAAAAAACACTAGTGGGCGTAGTCTATAGGCCTCCGAACAGTTGCAACTCTGTTGGACGGAGTATCAATCAGGAAATAGTTGAGGCTTGTAATAAGGGAACATCTATAATTATGGGGGATTTTAACTATCATATTAATTGGACAAATCAAATTGGGCAGGGCTGCCTTGAGGATGAGTTCATTGAGTGTATTAGGGATGGGTTTCTTGAGCAGTATGTAACTGAACCGACCAGGGGGCAAGCAACCTTAGATCTGGTCCTGTGTAACGAGACAGGATTAATTAAAAATGTCCTAGTAAAGGACCCCCTTGGAATGAGTGACCATAACATGGTTGAATTCCATATTCAATTAGAGGGTGAGAAGGTTGGATCTCAAACAAGCGTGATAAGCTTGAATAAAGGAGACTATGAAGGTATGAGAGCGGAATTGAGTAGAGTGGATTGGGAAAATAGATTAAAGGGTAAGACGATACATGATCAGTGGTGTACATTTAAGGAGTTATTTTACAACTTCCAAAAAATATATATTCCACTGAGAAGAAATGGGTGTAAAAGAAAAAACAGCCATCCGTGGCTAAGTAAAGAAATTAAGGATAATATTCGACTAAAAACAAGGGCATATAGGTAGCCAAATCTAGTGGGAGGATAGAGGATTGGGGAAACTTTAAAAGACAGCAAAAAATAACAAAAAGATTGATTAAGAAAGGGAAGATAGATTATGAAAGTAAATTAGCAAAAAATATAAAAACAGATAGGAAGAGTTTTTATAGTTATATAAAAAGAAAAAGGGTGGCTAAAGTAAATGTTGGTCCCTTAGAGGATGAGACCGGGAAATTAATGGTGGGAATTATGGAGATGGCAAAAACACTGAATGAATATTTTATATCAGTCTTTACAGTAGAAGACACTAAGAATATCCCAACACTGGACAAACAGGGGGCTAAGGCGGGGGAGGAGCTAAACACGATCAAAATCACTAAGGAAGTGGTACTCGGTAAAATAATGGGACTCAAGGCGGATAAGTCACCTGGACCTGATGGCTTACATCCTAGGGTCTTGAGGGAAGTGGCGGTAGGGATTGTGGATGCATTGGTAATAATTTTCCAAAACTCCCTGGACTCAGCAAAGGTCCCGGCAGACTGGAAAACTGCTAATGTAACACCCTTATTTAAAAAGGGCAGTAGACAGAAGGCTGGAAACTATAGACCGGTTAGCCTAACATCTGTGGTAGGTAAAATATTGGAGTCCATTATTAAGGAGACAGTAACAGGACATTTGGATAATCATAATTTAATAGGACAAAGTCAGCATGGTTTTATGAAGGGGAAGTCATGTTTGACAAATTTGCTGGAGTTCTTTGAGGAAGTAACATATAGGGTGGATAAAGGGGAACCAGTGGACGTAGTGTATTTAGACTTCCAAAAGGCATTTGACAAGGTGCCACACAAAAGATTATTGCTTAAGATAAAAAGTCACGGGATTGGGGGTAAATGGTTCATTCTCAGACTGGCAATCAGTAACTAGTGGTGTTCCACAGGGGTCAGTGCTGGGTCCCCAACTCTTTACAATCTATATTAACGATTTGGAGGAGGGGACCGAGTGTAACATATCAAAGTTTGCAGATGATACTAAGATGGGAGGGAAAGTAGTGAGTGAGGAGGACATAAAAAACCTGCAAGGGGACATAGACAGGCTAAGTAAGTGGGCAGAGATTTGGCAGATGGAATACAATACTGGAAAGTGTGAGGTTATGCACTTTGGCAGGAAAAATCGTAGAGCAAGTTATTATCTTAATGGCAAGAAACTGGAAAGTACTGAAGTACAAAGGGATCTGGGGGTCCTGGTGCACGAAACTCAAAAGGTTAGTATGCAGGTGCAGCAAGTGATTAAGAAGGCCAATGGAATGTAGGCTTTCATTGCTAGGGGGATAGAATATAAAAATAGGGAGGTATTGCTTCAGTTGTACAAGGTATTGGTGAGACCGCACCTGGAATACTGCATACAGTTTTGGTGTCCATACTTAAGAAAAGACATACTTGCTCTCGAGTCAGTACAAAGAAGGTTCACTCGGTTAATCCCGGGGATGAGGGGATGGACATATGAGGAGAGGTTGAGTAGATTGGGACTCTACTCATTGGAGTTCAGAAGAATGAGAGGCGATCTTATTGAAACATATAAGATTGTGAAGGGGTTGGATCGGGTGGATGCGGGGAGGATGTTCCCGATGATGGGTGAAACTAGAACTAGGGGGCATAGTCTTAGAATAAGGGGCTGCTCTTTCAAAACTGAGATGAGGAGGAACTACTTCACTCAGAGGGTGGTAGGTCCATGGAATATGCTGCCCCAAAAAGCTGTAGAAGCTACATCATTACATAAATTTAAAACAGAAATAGACAGTTTCCTAGAAGTAAAGGGAATAAAGGGTTATGGGGAGCGGGCAGGAATTTGGACATGAGTCTAGGTTCGGATCGGTCATGGCCCTGTGGGTAGCGGAGTGGGCCCAGGGGCCGTGTAGCCTGATCCTGCTCCTATTTCATGTGTCTAATTCTGTTAGGTTCAGGAGATGGTTCTGTGATAGTAGATTGGCGGTTAGGATCAGATCAGCCATGATCTTATTGAATGGCGGAGCAGGCTCGAGGGGCCGATTGGCCTACTCCTGCTCCTATTTCTTATGTTCTTATGTTCTTATGTTCTCAGTCCTCCAACAAGAGGAAGGATGCTGTAGAGAGACAGAAGGAACCAATGCCAGAGCCTTCAACATCTGGCACTGCCTAGAGAAATTAGCCCACTCCGTCATGAACCCAATCACTTGCACTCACCAGCCCAGGTAGATTAACTCGGAGTAATACAGGTAGTCCAGATGAGGAACTGAGGGTGATTGACAGCTCATAAGGAAGCCAGAGGATGAGATATTGGAGGTGGTGCATTATGCACAACAACAACTTGCATTTATATAACGCATTTAATGTAGTAAAACGTCCCAAGGCGCTTCACAGGAGCGATTATCAGGCAAAATTTGACACCAAGTTACATAAAGAGATATTAAGACAGGTGACCAAAAGCTTGGTCAAAAAGGGGTTTTAAGGAGCATCTTAAAGGAGGAGAGCGATTTAGAGAGTCAGAGAGGTTTAAGGAGGGAATTCCAGAGCTTAGTGTCCAAGGCTGCTGAAGGCACAGCCACCAACGGTGGAGCGATGGAAATCGGGGATGTGCAAGAAGCCAGAATTGGAGGAATGCAAAGATCTCGAAGGGTTGCAGGACTGGAAGAGCTTACAGAGATAGGGAGGGATGAGGCCATGGAGGGATTTGAAAACAAGGGCAGCAAGCACAGAGGTGAAGGGTGCGTCTGAGTAGAGCTGAGGAGATCTCAGACTCTGGCTGTTGAGCATTCAGACGGTGATTTCAGGGGTCCTGCCATGAAAAGACAAATGCTTACAGAGCTCCAGAACCATATGAAGACAATTCAAAGATCCTCCAATGCAGCAGATCACAGGGATAGCAGCAGAGTCCAATACCTTCCTTTGTGACCCTATCAGAGAGGGCTTCTCTACAATGAGGAGCATCCTGGAGAGATTCTAAATCTACTGGAAGGGTACCAGGGCTGAGGGACTTCAGTTACATGGAGAAGGTGGGATTGTTCTCCTTAGAGCAAAGAAGGTTAAGGGGAGATTTATTAGAGGTTTTCAAAATTAGGGTTATTTATAGAGTAAATAAGGCAAAGCTGTTTCCACTGGCAGATGGGTCGGTAACCAGAGGACACAGATTTATGTATTGTTTTTGACTAGCATATCATTACGTTTTTTTAACAAGGCCACCACTGACACCGAACATTTTTATGTGGCATTTTCATGATACAGAAAGAATAAAGAGGGACTTGCATTTATATAGCACCTTTCATGACCTCAGGGCATCCCGACCCCAATTTTTGAAGTATAGTTACTGTTGTAATGTAGGAAACCCAGCAGCCAATTTGTGCACAGCAAGATCCCACAAACTGCAATGATCAGTGATGTTGGTTGAGGGATAAATATCGACCAGGACACTGGGGAGAGCCTCGCTGGTCTATTTTAAAATAATGCCATGGGATCTTTCATGTCCAGCTGAGAAGGCAGACAGGGCCTCGGCTTAACATCGCATCTGAAAGGCAGCACCTCCAACAGTTTGACAATCCCTCAGTACTACACTGAAGTGCCAGCCTAGACTTTGCCAAGTCTCTGGAGTGGGGGGTTGAACCCACATCCTTCTTACTCACAGGAAAGAGCGCTACCCACTGAGCCACAAATCACATGGCTCTTGTACAGCTCTTGTCGGTTGAGGGATGTATATTGGCCAGGACACCGGGGGTAACTCTCCTGCTCTTCTTCAAAATAGTGCCCTGGGATCTTTTACTTTCACCTGAGAGGTTAACATCTCATCCGAAAGACAGCACCTTCGACAGTGCAGCGGAGCTCAGCACTGAACTGGAATGTCAGCCTAGATCTTTGTGTTCAAGTCTCTGAAGTGAGACTTGAGCCCACAACCTTCTGACTCACTGAGCCGCGGCTGACACCACAAGAGTTAGCTAACCGTAGATACAAAGAAAGAAAGCATTTAAAGCTAGACTTCAAAGAATAAAAATCGCCATGAAATTTCTCACTCAACCCAGAAAGTAATCAAGTTAAAATGTCCTTGTAAATACATTGCACGAATCCTTTGACATCACTAATAAAACCTGTATCATGAATTAAACTGATATAACATTTTTTTTAACCTGTTCCAAATTTGCTGTGCTCTAGGCCTCATTTGTGTTTTGAGATTTGCTAGCACACTGCTCAGAATTTTTAGAAAGACAAATGCAACAATCATAGAATCATAGAATAGTTCAGCACAGAAGGCAGCCATTCGGCCCATCGAGTCCGCACCAGCTCTTTCGCAGAGCAATCCAGTTAGTCCCGCTCCCCCCCGGCTCTTTCCCCATAACCCTGCAATTTTTTCTCCTTCAAATATTAATCCAATTCTCCAAACAATTCTCAGAAATCACCATTTTAAGAGATTAGATTTCCACACCAGTGCTTCCAATATTTCTTCTTTTTCCTCAACCGAGGATTCTCCACCGTGGTTGACAGGGCCCTCGACCGTGTCTGTCTCATTTCCCGCACTTCTGCCTTTACCCCTTTCCCTCCTTCCCAGAACCACGATAGGTCCCACTTGTCCTCACCTTCCACCCCACCAGCCTCAATACTCAACGGGGCATTCACCGCCATTTCCACCTTCCATGTAGCTTTCCAGGTTATTGGCTTATATGCATTTTAAAAAAAATCAGCGTTTATCTCTCCCCCAGATTTTTTAGTTATGACTTGCACTCTCAGCATTACTGCTGGTCACATGACCAAGATTGCCAGTTGGGTATCGGGGCATCTTCTATACTCAAGTGAATACAGGTCTAGTCTATGCAACCTGTCCTCATAATTTAACCCTTTTAGCCCCGATATCATTCTGGTGAATCTGTGCTGCACCCCCTCCAAGGCCAATGTATCCTTCCTGAGGTGTGGTGCCCAGAACTGAACGCAGTGCTCCAGATGGGGTCTGACCAGGGCTCTGTACAGCTGTAACATAACTTCCACCCCTTTGTACTCCAGCCCTCTTGAGATAAAGGCCAATTTGCTCATGAAGATCGAGGGTGTTTTTTTTAAATCGCTGGTAGCTGAGAGATAACGTGACTGGTGCACGAATGAGCCATTTGTATCAGAGCAGTTAGGGAATTACAGAGGCAGAGCCATACGGCAATAAGGTTTGCTTTGTGCAGCCAAGTACTGTGCAGCTCAGATACGCAGCAGAAGGTGCAGTAAATGAAACCAGTGGTTGATACTGTATTATTAAGAAAGACTTGCATTTATTTAGTGCCTTTCACAACCTCAGGACATCCTAAAGTGCTTTACAGCCAATGAGGTACTTTTGAAGTGTAGTCACTGTTGGAAACCAAATTTTGCGCAGCAAGCTCCCACAAACAGCAATGTGACAATGACCAGATAATCTGTTTTTAGTGGTGTCGATTGAGGTATAAATGTTGACCAGGACACTGGGGAGAACTCCCCTGCTCTTCTTCAAAATAGTGACCATGAGCTCTTTTACATCCACCTGACTGGTCAGACGGAGCCTTGGTTTAACATTTCAGTTGACACCTCTGACAGTGTAGCATGTCCTCGGTACTGCCCTGGGAGTGTCTGATGTGCCTCAATAATTCCAAGACTCGAAGGTAGCAGAACAAAACAAGGCTTTTATTAACTTAGAACGAAACACGTAAGCGAGAGAGATGTCATCCTTCTGGAGATTGGGGCTAGACTGAAGCTAGCTTACAAACGGGGCCAGGTATGGGCGGAGCCCTACACACAGCACATTCCAGCACATTCCAGTATACAATACAGCACATTCCAGTACACAAGACAATGAGGTCTGGGGGAAGGGAAATGACACTGAAACCGATCTCAGTCACAGGCAGTGATGAATGGAAATATTTCATCACATTCACCCCTTCTATAGATTTAGTCTGTTCGGGGGTTTGATAGTCCTCTGCGACCGACGTGGCTGTTGCGGTGCCGCGGGTGTCGGCTGGGTGTCCCCGGTAGCCTCCTGGGTCTCTGCCGGGGGTGCCGCCAGGGTTGTTGAAGGGGTAGTTGGTGGGGGTGCCGTTGGTCGGTGTTCTTCCGGGGGTGATGAAAGAGTAGTGGGTGGGTAAGAGTTGCTGTGATCGTCGTTGCCGCTATTGCCGTGGTTGTTGTCGATGCCGGCTGGGGCGACGTCTTTTATGGACACGGTGTCCTCCCTTCCGTCGGCGTGCCGGACATATGCGTATTGGGGGTTGGCGTGGAGTAGGTGTACTGGCTCCACGAGAGGGTCCATCTTGTGGCCCCTCACATGCCTTCGCACGAGTACCGGACCTGGGGTGGAGAGCCATGATGGCATGGATACGCCTGAGGTGGATTTCCAGGGAAAGACAAACATTCGTTCATGAGGCGTGGTATTAGTGGCCGTACACAATAGCGACCGTATCGAATGGAGCACATCTGAGAGGACTTCCTGCCAGCGGGAGATAGGGAGGCCCTTGGTCCTTAGAGCTAGAGTGACTGCTTTCCATACTGTCCCGTTCTCTCGCTCCACTTGGCCGTTACCCCGGGGGTTGTAGCTGGTGGTACGGCTCGTGGCGATCCCCCTGGACAGCATGTACTGGCGTAGCTCTTCACTCATGAAGGATGCCCCCCTATCCGTATGGATGTAGCTCGGCATACCGAACAGGCAGAACAGGCTGTTGAGGCATTTAATGACCGTGGCGCTGGTCATGTCTGGGCAGGGGAAGGCGAATGGGAAACGGGAGTATTCGTCCACAATGTTCAGGAAGTAAACATTGCGGTCGACGGACGGGAGGGGGCCCTTGAAATCTAAGCTGAGCCGCTCAAAGGGCCGTGTAGCTTTGATTAAGTGGGCTCTATCTGGGCGGTAGAACCGAGGCTTGCACTCAGCGCAAGTGCGGCAGTTCCTGGTCAGGGACCGAACTTCCTCAATCGAGTAGGGTAAGTTACGGGACTTTATGAAGTGGAACAGCCGCGTGACCCCTGGGTGGCAGAGGTCGTTGTGGAGGGTCTGTAGCCGATCCCCGGTGGCGCTGGCACACATCCCTCGTGAGAGGGCGTCAGGGGATTCGTTAAGGGCCCCTGGCCGGTAAATGATGTCGTACTCGAAGGTGGAGAGCTCGATCCGCCACCTAAGAATCTTATCATTTTTAATCTTCCCCCTCTGTTTATTATTGAACATAAACGCTACCGACCGCTGGTCGGTAAGTAGGGTGAAGCGTTTGCCGGCTAGGTAGTGGCGCCAGTGGCGCACTGCCTCCACGATGGCTTGGGCCTCCTTTTCCACGGAGGAGTGTCTGATCTCGGGCCCTTGGAGGGTCCTCGAGAAGAAAGCTACGGGCCGCCCCGCCTGGTTGAGGGTGGCCGCCAAGGCGAAGTCAGACGCATCACTTTCCACTTGAAATGGAGTGTTCTCGTCCACTGCCTGTAGCGTGGCCCACTCAATATCCTGCTTAATGCTTTTGAAGGCGGCGTGGGCCTCAGCAGAGAGCGGGAAAGAGGATGCTTTCAAGAGGGGGCGGGCTTTGTCGGAGTAGTTGGGGACCCATTGGGAATAATAAGAAAATAACCCCAGGCATCTTTTCAGGGCTTTGGGAGTGTTGGGCAGGGGCAGCTCCCGTAGGGGGCGCAATCGGTCGGGGTCTGGTCCGATTTCCCCATTCTCCACCACGCTGCCTAGTATGCAGAGGCGCGTGGTGTTGTAAACGCACTTGTCCTCGTTGTAGGTGAGGTTGAGTTTTTGTGCGGTTTTCAGGAACCTCTCGAGGTTCGAGTCGTGATCCTGCTGGTTGTGACCGCAGATGGTGACGTTGTCGAGGTAGGGGAAGGTTGCCTGCAAGTGGTGGTCATCGACCATGCGGTCCATCTCCCTCTGGAAGACCGAGACCCCATTCGTCACCCCAAAGGGGACTCTGAGGAATTGGTAGAGGCGTCCGTTCGCCTCGAAGGTGGTGTACGGGCGGTCCTCTGGTCTGATAGGGAGCTGGTGGTACGCTGACTTGAGGTCGATGGTGGAGAACACCCGGTATTGGGCGATTTGTTTCACCATTTCTGATATGCGGGGTAGCGGGTAGGCGTCTAGTAGGGTGTACCTGTTGATCGTTTGACTATAGTCGATCACCATCCGTTTCTTCTCGCTACTCCTTACCACTACCACTTGGGCGCGCCACGGGCTGTTGCTGCGTTCAATAATGCGCTCTTTCAGGAGCCTGTCTACCTCGGTCGCGATAAACCGCCTGTCCTCCCAGCTGTACCTCCTGCTTTTGGTCGCTATTGGCCGGCAGTTAGGGGTAAGGTTCGCGAATAGCGAAGGCGGCTTTACCTTCAGGGTAGCCAGACCGCACACTGTGAGGGGCGGCTGGGACCCACCGTACTTGAGCGTGATGTTTTGGTGGTTGCACTGGAAATCCAGGCCCAAGATCACGCTCGCACATAGGTTCTTCATGATTAATACTTTAAAATTATCATATACAGTTCCGTTAACGCACAATTGTACCGTGCAGTAACCCAGAATGGTCGATGTCTGGGTTTTGTCAGCCATAGAGATGGTACCCTGAGTAGGGACCACCTTTAGGGAGAGTTGTTGTGCCAGTTCTGGGTGGATAAAGCTCTCCGTGCTTCCACTGTCAATTAAGCATTTAACCCGGCACCCGTTTACCTCGATGTCCACCATTGATCTGGATAGCGGGTGCGGCCTGGTCTGGTCCACTGTGACCGATGCCACTGTAGGGCCCTGATCGATACAAGATGGTGTCCACGCTGTCTGCTCACAAGATGGCGGACCCCACGAGGTCGGGCAAGATGGCGTCCAAGATGGCCGCTCCCACGGCGCACATGCGGCGGTGGCGGGTTTTCCGGCGGGGTTCCCTCTGCACACCTTCCTGAAGTGCCCCTTCTTACCGCACTTAAAGCAGGTGGTGCCTTTCGCCGGGCACAGGTTTCTGGTGTGCTTTGGCTGCCCGCAGAAGTAGCAGTTGGGTCCCTGACGCGTCGCGGCTGTCGTAGGGCTTCTGGGGGGAGAGCGGGGCCCAGCCGGTGTCGGGCTGTCGGGCGGGGAAGATGCCTTCCAAGATGGCGGCGCCCTCGGTGCACACGTGGCGGCGTGGACGGCGCGGGCTGAAGAGTAGGCGTCCGAGTTTCTCTGGGCCACATCCAGGGATCGCGCGGTGTCCGCAGCCTGTTTCAGGTCCAACCCCGTTTTTTCCAGCAGTCTTTGCCGGATGTAAGTGGAGCTGAGGCCTGTGATGAAGGCATCGCGAACAAGCTCGTCAGTGTACACCGCGGCTTTTACATCTCGGCACTTGCAGTCTTTGCCAAGCATTTTCAGGGTGCTTAGGAACTCCTCCACCGATTCCCCAGGTCGCTGTGCGCGGGTGGCGAGCAGGTGCCTAGCATACACCTCATTCGTAGGCTGCTGGTAATGCGCCTTTAAGATGTCGCAGGCGGCCAGGTACGTCTCGGCGTCTTGGATGAGGGGGTAAACCCGGTGGCTTACCCAATTCCGCAGAATTCCGAGTCTCATCCTTGCAGCGTCCGTAGCGTCTTTGACGGCTGCGGAATTGTCCAGGAAGAATTCCATACACTCAAACCAGTGTCCGACGCGTGCTGATGCGTCCGGAGCATGTTGATCCAAATCCAAACGTTCGGGTTTCAGGAGTTGATCCATAGTGTTGAAAAAATAAGTTAATAAAATTGATGTGCCTCAATAATTCCGAGACTCGAAGGTAGCAGAACAAAACAAGGCTTTTATTAACTTAGAACGAAACACGTAAGCGAGGGAGATGTCGTCCTTCTGGAGATTGGGGCTAGACTGAAGCTAGCTTACAAACGGGGCCAGGTATGGGCAGAGCCCTACACACAGCACATTCCAGTATACAATACAGCACATTCCAGTACACAATACAATGAGGTCTGGGGGAAGGGAAATGACACTGAAACCGATCTCAGTCACAGGCAGTGATGAATGGAAATATTTCATCACAGTGTCAACCTAGATTGTGTGCTCAAGTCTCTGGGACAAACTCACAACCTATCTGACTCAGAGGTCTGAGCCATGGCTGACATGATAGCCTCAGCCTGCTTAATTCTGATATCAGGTGCAATTTAGCAGCTTTTATTTTACAGTCTCTGGGCACTTCCCTGACTTACTGCTTATAGCAAATTCCATTTGATGTTATTTCAAGTTGACTAAGTGTTTTCTTGCTTTAATTAGTTATTTCTGGGGGTGGGGGTGGTGGGGGACGGGGGGAAGACCACACTCTCAGTGAATATAGGATGCATTCACTCCTTAGACGTTAAATTAAAACCAAAAATAGCGCTTTGCGATACAAAAGTTCCACATCTTAGTTTGATATTTCAATTTGCAACACGCTGTCAAATGTGCCTCCTGCCTATACTGAAACCACACTTCTGATATGTAGAACATGACCTTGTTAAGCCACCACTGTACCGGCAGTGGCACAAGTAAAACCAAATGGATCTCACTTGGGTTCAACAGCTACAACCCAGTGATGACTCATTCCATTACCATCTAAACCTGTCGTTGGAAAAAGTTGGTGTGCTCACTTCATCACTGTGAAAGATATCCAAATTAACATATTTTCCCATGGATGCTTAACTACCAAACTTTGAAATTGTCTCAGAGATCAGATTAATCTAATACCTTGCTCCAAGTGACCACACTACAAAGGCTAGTGAACATAAACTGTTGGCAGGGCTTGAAGGTAAAACCGGAGATGATCAAAACTGGTTAGTAAAAATAGCTGGAAATGACATAATCCTTCTCTCCATGTGTGAACTTATATTCACATACTTCCCCAAAGCAATGAACGGCAACTGGGTTAACATAGTCCACGTGTGACAGGGAGAGCTTCTACTTTCAATCCAAAGTTTTTTTTATTTTGGCCATACCACTTCATAGAATCATGGAATCTTACAGCACAGAAGGAGGCCATTCGCCCCCATCATACCTGTGCCAGCTCTTTGAAAGAGCTGTCCAATTAGTCCCACTCCCCTTGCTCTATCCCCACGGCCCTGCACATTTTTCCTTTTCAAGTATGAATCCAATTCCCCTTTTGAAAGTTACTATTGAATCTGCTTCCACCGCCCTTTCAGGCAGTGCATTCCAGATCACAACAACTTGCTGTGTAAAAAACATTTCTCTTCATCTCCCTTCTGGTTCTTTTCCCAATTACCTTAAATCTTTGTCCTCTGGTTACCGACCCTCCTGTCACTGGAAACAGTTTCTCCTTCTTTACTCTTATCAACACCGTTCATGATTTTGAACGCCTCTATTAAATCTCCCCTTAACCTTCCCTGCTCGAACATAAGAACATAAAAAATAGGAGCAGGAATAGGCCACTTGGCCCCTCGAGCCTGCTCCGCCATTCAATAAGATCATGGCTGATCTTGGGCTCAAAGCCACTTCCCCGCCCGCTCCCCATAACCCTTCACTCCCTTATCTTGCAAAAATCTGTCTATCTCCACCTTACATGTGTTTAATGACCCAGCCTCCACAGCTCTCTGGGGCAGAGAATTCCACAGATTTACGACCCTCTGAGAGATGAAATTCCTCATCATCTCAGTTCTAAAAGGGCGACTCTTTATTCTAAAACTGTGCCCCCGCGTTCTAGATTTCCCCATGAGGGGAAACATCCTCTCTGCATGTACCTTGTCGTGCCCCCTCAGTATCTTATATGTTTCAGTAAGATCACCTCTCATTCTTCTAAATTCCAGTGCGTATAGGCCCAGCCTGCTCAACCTTTCCTCATAAGTCAACCCCCTCATCTCTGGAATTAACTTAGTGAATCATCTCTGAACTGCCTCCAATGCAAGTATATCCTTCTTTAAATAAGGAGACCAAAACTGTACGCAGTACTCGAGGTGTGGTCTGACAAATACCCTGTACAGTTGTAGCAGGACTTCCCTGCTTTTATACTCCAACCCTTTTGAAATAAAGGCCAACATTCCATTTGCCTTTTTGATTACTTGCTGTACCTGCATGCTAACTTTTTGTGTTTCATGCACAAGGACCCCCAGGTCCCTCTGAACTGTAGCATTTTGTAATCTCTCTCCATTTAAATAATAATTTGCTTTTTTATTTTTCCTGCCGAAGTGGATAACCTCACACTTTCCCACATTATACTCCATCTGCCAAATGTTTGCCCACTCACTTAGCCTGTCTATATCCCTTTGCAGGTTCTTTGAGTCCTCTGCACAACTTGCTTTCCCACCCATCTTTGTATCATCTGCAAACTTGGCCACATTGCACTCAGTCCCTTCATCCAAGTCATTAATGTATACTGTAAATAGTTGAGGTCCGAGCACCGATCCCTGTGGCACCCACTAGTTACCGTTTGCCAACCAGAAAATTACCTATTTATCCCGACTCTCTGCTTTCTGTTAGTTAGCCAATTCTCTATCCATGTTAATATTTTACCTCCAATTCTGTGAGCTCTTATCTTATGCAGCAGAAGGAGAACAATCACCGCCTCTCCAGTCTCTCCATGTAACTAAAGTCAACTTATTCGAGTTGTTTCAAAATTTAAAAAATAAAATAAATCTAGAAGTATTTGTAATCTCCAAAACTCAAGATACTTATGAATAAAGTTTTTGGTCTAAAGATGATGTATGAGGCAAATCAAGATGATTGTTGTCAAGATGTCCCCAAAATTCCTGGGAAAAGTGCTAACTTCAATGTAATGCCCAGACTGGCACAACTTTATTCTATCGCTCCCATCTTTTCCTATTTCTTACCTCATAGCACAGCTGACATTGATCTTTACCCAGCTGGGAAAGCAACAGTCTGGTCTAATTACTATCACTGTTGCAGCTACTCTATAATCATCTCACTGGAGGTATCATTGAGTTGGGGTGAGAGATAGCAGCCAAAAACAGTTACACATCCTAAAAGAAAGAAAGACTTGCCTTTCTACAGCGCCTTTCATGACCTCAGGACGTCCCAAAGTGCTTTACAGCCAATGAAGTACTCATTTCGAAGTAATGTAATGTAGGAAATGCGGCAGCCAATTTGCGCGCAGCAGGCTCCACCATACAACCATGTGATAATTGCTAGATAATGTTTTTAATGATGTTGGTTGAGGGATAAATATTGGCTGGGACACCGGGGAGAACTCCGCTGGTCTTCTGCGAAAGAGTGCCATGGGATCTTTGACGTCCACCTGAGAGAGCAGACGTTTAATGTTTCATCTGAAAGATGGCACCTCCGACAGTGCAGCACTCTCTTTTGGTGGGCCTCAAGGTAAATGGTGAACTGCGACTTCACCTACAGCATCCATTCAGTATCCATTCCAGGTAGCAGGAGCTAATGTTTGTCCTATAAGGACCAACTTGTTGGAACCTAATAGCAGCTGGATTTGGGGAGGAGCAGGGACTCGGGTAAGAGCAGGAAGGAGAAGAGGGGGACAATTTTGCACTGATTTTTGCCTGCAAACACTGACTGAGCCCCCAAAGCATTGAGTGTCAATGTGAAAAGCTAACCATTGTAAGAGGTGAGTGAGAAATATTAGTGCTTTACATAGTGGTCTGGTGGTTTCCCAATCATTTTCAGTTACACGCTATTCAACTTCCTCTTGCAAATAGTGCTCTTTTCGTTCCTCCCACTGAGTAAACTTTACATGGAAGATGGCACGATTTTTATAGGACTGTTTATCTCTTCACCATTTCATAGACATTTCCCTAAACAAACTTTGTTCCCTATGATCCAGAAGCTGTATCTTTGTTCAACAATCTCCCCTTACATTTACTGGATTAAACATAGTCCATATAGAATGTACAGCACAGAAACTGGCCATTCGGCCCAACTGGCCTGTGCCAGTGTTTATGCCCCAATTGAGCCTCCTCCCACCCCTCTTCATCTCACCCTATCACCATATCCTTATATTCCTTCCTCCCTCGTGTGTTTATCTAGCTTCCCCTTAACTGCATCTGTGCTATTTGCCTCAACCACTCCATGTGATAGTGAGTTTCACATTCTCACCACTCTCTGAGTAAAGAAGTTTCTCCTGAATTCCTTTTTGGATTTATTAGGACCCCTCAGCCTTCTCTTTTCTAGAGAAAAGAGCCTCAGCTTGTTGAATCTTTCCTATAGTTATAACCTCTCAGTTCTGGTATCATCCTTGTAAATAGTCTAGTGCCCACATTTTGGAATAGTGGCTATTGGCACAGACCAGGTGTTACAAACTAAAACATAATAAAGTAGAAATATAAGGGCTAGTTTTCTGACTCCATTGGCATGATCTTGCCAGCCCTGGGGAGGCGGGTATGGAGGCGGGACTGCCGGGAAAATGGCAGAATTTGGGGGCAGGTGCCCAACCTGCCTCCAGCCCACCTCTGTGCCATCTTGCCAGGAGGCGGGTAGCCATCCCGCGCCGGGTCCCATCTCCTTGGAGGTGGGAAGGGATTACAGCCACTTAACTGCCTGTTAACATATAGTTAACAGGCAGAAAATAGGCTTATCACCATTTTGCCCGCACAAGTGTGGCCTTCCCAAAGGTTCCGAACTCCATCAGGGTCACCGAGGCGAGCAGTGGGTCTGCAGGGGTTGGAGGGGCGCAAAAGTGCGCTGTGAAGGTAAGTGATGGGTGCAAGAGTGGAGAGGTGAGTACCTGAGGTAAGTGGAAAGTGTTAGAAAAAGTGTACTTACCATTGTGTACTCTCCATTGGTTGGAATCATACCTAGCACAAAGGAAGTTGGCTGTGGTTGTTGGAGGTCACTCATCTCAATCACATGACATCACTGCAGGAGTTCCTCAGGGCAGTGTCCTAGGCCCAACCATCTTCAGCTGTTTCATCAATGACCTTCCCTCCATCATAAGGTCAGAAGTGGGGATGTTCGCTGATGATTGCACACTGTTCAGCACCATTCGAGACTCGTCAGATACTGGCGCAGTCCGTGTCCATATGCAGCAAGACCTGGACAACATTCAGGCTTGGGCTGACAAGTGGCAAGTAACATTCGCACCACACAAGTGCCAGGCAATGACCATCTCCAACAAGCGAGACTCTAACCATCTCCCCTTGACATTCAATGGCATTACCATCGCTGAATCCCCCACTATCAACATCCTGGGGGTTACCATTGATCAGAAACTGAACTGGACCAGCCATATAAATACTGTGGCTACAAGAGCAGGCCAGAGGCTGGGAATTCTGCGGCGAGTGTCTCACCTCCTGACTCCCCAAAGCCTTTCCACCATCTACAAGGTGTATTGATTTCTTTGTGGGTTCAATGACGAGACATTTATGAAAGAGAATGTCTTTTAATCTAAAGTCTGTTCAACTCTTTATACAGCATTTACAGGAGACATCATGCTAGTGATGCATCTAGAACGAAACTGAAACTAAACTAAACTGCCTTGCTTGTCTCTGTCACATGCCCTCTGCTGGTCAGGCACAAGCAATCAATACATGCAAACAGGCTGGTAAGGCATCATAATCGAACAGGCAAATACCATCTCTATTTGCTGATATCATTACATCTCCTTTTCTTAAAACAAAAGTATTTTACTTTTAACTAACAACATGTTTTCTTTGTATTAATCTGCATTTTAACTGTAACACTTAATGAACTTACATTATCATTAACATGATCAAGGTTTTTTAACCTTGCTTTGTGTGTTCACATGAAATATGTCAATACACTAGAACTTGAAGAAAGAATAAGATAACATTACTTCCTTCTATAACAATAGTCCTTAAATTTGCTCAATGAGTCTCTCAGGAGGCTTCACGTGTCTTGAGGATTTTCTGATTGATTGTCCTTGAATCTGAGTTGTTGCCTCAGATGATGGTTTCTCAGCTGTGTGATCAGGTTGTTCAACAGTATCAGTCTTCTGACTTGCTGTGGCTGGTCCCATGAGAAGATCTCGACGATTTCTTCTCAGAACTGCACCCTCATCTGTCTGAATGGTGTATGATCTTGGTTGAACTTCACTCAGGACAGTTCCCTTCTGAGTTCATATGTTTGTTTTGTCTTTGAACATTACTTGGTCACCAGTGTGGAGTTCAGGTAGGTTTTGTGTTCCTCTGTCATAGTAGTACTTTTGCTTTTCTTTCTGTTGCGCTTTGAACTTCCTCACTTTCTCCCCCTCTTTTGTTTTCAGGAGGTTCTCCGGGATGGGTAGGTTTGACCTTAGCTGACGTCCCATAAGGAGTTGGGCTGGTGACTTACCACACTCGAGCGGCGTTGTGCGGTATACAAGCATGCTCTGGTAGAAGTCAGTTCCACTGTCTTTTGCCTTGTACATCAGTCTTTTCACTGTCTGGACCGATTTTTCCACTAGTCCATTGGACTGTGGATAGTGAGGACTTGACGTTGTGTGGACAAAGTCCCGCTCTTTGGCAAAGTGTCGGAAACTTGCATTGTAAAACTGGGGTCCGTTGTCTGTGAAGACCTCGCTTGCCACGCCATGTCTGGAGAATATGGCTTTCATACATGTTATCACAGCATCTGCAGTGGTGGTGTGCAGTCTACAAACCTCTGGATACAGGGAGTAATAGTCTGTGACTACAAGATAGTCCTTCCCTTGACATACGAATAGGTCAGCGCCTACCTTCTGGTAAGGTCTGTCTGGTGCTGGGTGTGGCTTTAGTGGTTCTACCGGATTGCTTGCTCGATATTTCAGGCTTATTGTGCAGTTTGATACCTCATTTGTCACATCTTGGTTGATTCGTGGCCAGTACATCACCTCTCGTGCTCTTTTCTTACACATTTCGATTCCCAGATGTCCTCCATGGATCTTTTTTAACATCTCTTTTCTCAGACTCTTTGGGATAACTATTTTACTTCCTTTGTAGATGATGTCTTCGACCACTGATAGTTCCGCCCTGCAGTTCCAGTACTCTGCCATGTCAGGTGAGCAGTCTTGCTTCATGTTGGGCCATCCATCCAAGATGCTTTTCCTTAGTCGTCTCATTGTTTCATCTTTGTTTGTCTCAGTCTTTATGAGCTCCGTTTTTGCATCTGCTATGGGCAGTGCAGTTGTGATCATGTCCACGTAGGCGTTCACTTTTTCATCCATTGTGGTGTTTGCGGGCTCACTTGGGTCAACAGCTCTGGACAACGTGTCTGCTGTATACATCAGCTTACCCGGTGTGTACGCAACATTCAGTGTATAGCGTTGCAGCCTGATCATCATTCTTTGTATTCTAAGCGGACAGCCATTTAGTGGCTTTTGGAACAATGCAATCAAGGGCTTATGGTCAGTCTCTACACTGATTGCTTGTCCTGCCACAAACTGGTGAAATCTTTCACAGGCGTATGTGATGCTGAGCAGCTCCTTTTCTATTTGAGCATATTGCGTCTCCGCGTCTGTCATTGAGCGCGATGCATATGCAATAGGTTGCCAGTAGTCATATTTTTGCAGAAGAACGGCACCGAGCCCACTCTGTGATGCATCTGATGATATCTTGATGGGTCTCGCTGGGTCATAAAACCTGAGAACTGGTTCCTCTGTGAGCAGTTTCTTTAGATCGCTCCATGACTTCTCATGCTCATGATTCCATTCCCATTCTATGTTCTTTTCAGTTAGTCTTCTCAGTGGCGCCATCTTTTCTGAGAGGTTGGATATGAATTTACCCATGTAGTTGATCATTCCATTAAACCTCTGCACGTCCTTTTTGCATTGTGGCTTTGGCATATTCTCAATGGCGGACACTTTTCTGGGATCTGGTCTGACGCCCTCACTGCTAAGGATATCTCCCACGAATGTCAGTTCTGTCACCCCGAGCTGGCATTTCTCTTTATTCAGCTTCAGGTTTGTTTTCCTTGTTGCTTCCAGCACTTTTTTCAGTCTCTCGTCATGCTCAGTTCTCGTGGTTCCCCATACTATGATGTCATCCATTGATGTATCAACTTCCTCCAGGTGCTCATAGATCATATGGATAGTTTTGTGATACACTTCAGGAGCTGAGGCAATGCCAAATGGTAACCTTAGGAATCTGTATCTGCCAAATGGACTGTTGAACGTGCACAGTCTTGAACTTGCTTTGTCCAATTTCATCTGCCAAAATCCTGATGATGCATCTAACTTGCTGAAATACTTTGCATTTGCAAACTGTGCCATGATTTCCTCACGTGTAGGAAGCTTGAAGTGCTCTCTCTTTATTGCTCTGTTTAGATCTCTTGGATCCAGGCAAATTCTGAGCTTTCCATTCTTTTTGTCCACAACGACGAGTGAACTCACCCACTCAGTTGGCTCATCTATCTTCTGAATCACGTTCAGGCTTTCCATCCTGTCCAACTCTGCCTTCAGTTGCTTTTGAAGAGCAAACGGAACTTTTCTGCATGGATGTATGACCGTTGGCATACTTTTATCTACTCTGCTCGTGTGTTCTCCTGGCAGGCAGCCTAGACCCTTAAATAGGTCGTTGTACTCTTTCATGAGTTCATCATAGACTGTCTCTCCTTCGCTTTCCACAACGAGGACTCTCTTTACCAGGTTCAGTCTCTCACAGGCTTTTAAGCCTAGTATGGCTTGCACATCCTTTGGCACCACGATTAATGCTAGCGTGTACTCTCTGTCCTTGTGTGTTACTTTGACAATGCATCTTCCTTTCACTGGTATCTCAGTACCTGAGTATCCTGTCACTTTCACTTTGATTCCATGTATCTTTGGTCTGGGTCTAATTTTCTTAAAATCAGTCTCTGATATCACATTAACTTGTGCTCCAGTATCCAATTTAAATGGAATGTGTATGTCATTCACTTTTAGTGTCAACATCCAGTCTCTTTTTTCTTCTTTGTTTTCAGACACAACATCTACATAGAACTCCTCTATCTCGCTTTCATCTACTGTATGGACCTTGCTTTGTTGCACTTGGTTCTTACAGCAACGGGCATAATGGTTGTTTTTGTTGCAACTATTGCATGTTTTACCATATGCTGGACACTTTCTTGGTGGATGCTGTGTACTGCATCGACTACATGACTTTCGATTGTCCCTTTCATTTTCGTTCGCTGGCCGCGCCTCTTTTTTCACATTGGCGCTCTTTTTGTTAAACGGTTTGTATCCGTTCATTCTCACTGCATCCACGTTGCAGCTACTGTCACTGAACAGCTCCTTTGCCTGCAACTTCACAGTCTCTGTAGCCCTACACAGTGCTATGGCTTTTCCCAGGTCTAGATCTTGCTCTCTTAGCAGTCTTTCCCTTAGACCATTATTCGGAATACCACACACCAGTCTGTCTTTTATCAGCGAGTCTGTCAGTCCCCCAAATTCACACGATTTGCTTCTGTTTCTCAGTTCAGTCACATACTGATCAATAGTCTCACCCCTTTTCTGTACACATGTGAAAAATCTGTGCCTCTCAAACATCACGTTACATTTAGGTATGCAGTAGGCCTCAAACTGTTCCATTATTTTATCTAGCTTCATTTTGTCTCCATCAGCAGCGAATGTGAAGTTATTATACACCTCCAGCGCTTCATCACCCACGACATGTAAGAACAGTGACGATTTCCTTTTATTACTTTTCGCGTCAGCTCCGATTGCTGATAAATACAATTCCAAACATTGTTTGAATCTCCTCCAATTTTCAGCCACATTACCTGTTAACTGAAGCTTCGCCGGTGGGTGTAATCCTTCCATTTTTTCACTTCGTTAGCTATTCTCCAAGGTAAGTAACGATTTTCTCTTTTGGCTTGCTAATGTGTGGAGAGCTGATTTCACTGGGTAGCTTACTTGCCACTATCTCGTCGAGTTGCTAACTTCAGATTTTTCCTCTTCATCTCTTTCAATCACTTCTGACACCATGTATTGATTTCTTTGTGGGTTCAATGACGAGACATTTATGAAAGAGAATGTCTTTTAATCTAAAGTCTGTTCAACTCTTTATACAGCATTTACAGGAGACATCATGCTAGTGATGCATCTAGAATGAAACTGAAACTAAACTAAACTGCCTTGCTTGTCACATGCCCTCTGCTGGTCAGGCACAAGCAATCAATACATGCAAACGTGCTGGTAAGGCATCATAATCGAACAGGCAAATACCATCTCTATTTGCTGATATCATTACACAAGGCACAAGTCAGGAGTGTGATGGAATACTCTCCACTTGCCTGGATGAGTGCAGCTCCAACAACACTCAAGAAGCTCGACACCATTCAGGATAAAGCAGCCCGCTTGATTGGCACTCCATCCACCACCTTCAACATTCACTCCCTCCACCACCGGTGCACTGTGGCTGCAGTGTGTACCATCTACAAGATGCACTGCAGCAACTCGCCAAAGCTCCTTCAACAGCACCTTCCAAACCCGCGACCTCTACCACTTAGAAGGACAAGGGCAGCAGACGCATGGGAACATCACCACCTACAAGTTCCCCTCCAAGCCACACACCATCCTGACTTGGACCTGTATCGCCGATCCTTCACTGTCGCTGGGCCAAAATCCTGGAACTCTCTTCCTAACAGCATTGTGGGTGTACCTACACCATATGGACTGCAGCGGTTCAAGAAGGCGGCTCACCACCATCTTCTCAAGGGCAATTAGGGATGGGCACTAAATGCAGGCCTAGCCAGCGACGCCCACATCCCATCAATGAATTAAAAAAGAATTTAAAAAGTCTCGCACCTCCGCGGTAGAGATGACAGATGGCCATTGCATTCTCCAATGCAACACCATCTCATTTCTGAAAAAGAAAGAGGTTTGATGAGGCCTTGAATTCAAGACCTCATCAAACTACAGAGATTGTCAGTGTTTGAAAGCTTCACAGAGCTGTCAAACGATGACAATTCACCTGTCAACATTTTTGACAGATGAAACGTCATACGTTGACGTTCTCTGCATTCGGCTTCCCCTTAATTGGCCTGCTAAGCCCGCTGGGCGGACTTAACAAGGTCAATCAAGGGAAAATAGCGTGGGTTGGCCAGAAGTTGATGGAAGCGGGACTGAAACCCGACAAGTGGGAGACCCGCCTCCAAAAGCTCCCCATTGGCAAAATCACCCCCCATGTTCCTGGCAGAAAGATTTGCCTCCCTAAAGCATAGATCAGAAGTCAGTGTGCAGCATGCGTCTGAATTTCTGTTTGTGCTCTCAGCGGGCAAGGGTCCCTGCTGGAAACACAGTTAGAAAATTAACGCTATAAATGAAACCTATAAATTAACCTCTGAGTCAGAAGGTTGTGGGTTCAAGACCAACTCCCGAGCTTTGAGCCCATAATCTAGGCTATCACTCCAGCGCATTACTGAGGGAGTGCTGCACTGCCGGAAGTGCCATATTTCGGATGAAAAGATTAAACTGCCTGCCCTCTCGGGTGGACATAAAAGATCCCATGGCATCATTCCAAATAAGAGCAGGGGAGTTCTCCCTGGTGTCCTGGACAATATTTATCCCTCAACCAATGTCACTAAAACAGATTATCTGGTCATTATTACATTGCTGTTTGTGGGAGCTTGCTGTGTGCAAATAGGCTGCTGCGTTTCCCTACATTACAACAGTGACTACACTTCAAAGGTACTTCATTGGCTGCAAAGCGCTTTGGGTCGTCCTGAGATTATGAAAGTGCTATGTAAAAGCAAGTTTTTTTTTCTATAAAGCGTGAAAGATCGCCAAATACTAGAAGTACAACGTAAGGCACAAATGCAACAAGCAAGATCCATAAGGGTCAATTAACCTTCAAAAGAATGCCTTTGGAAATAAAAAGGATATCGCCAATACTTGGAAAAAATTGTGTATCTGAATGACAAAACTGGCCTGTTTTTCTACTCTTGAATCCCTTTCAGTATTGATGCGATGTTTCGAATTGTTATGTCAAACACATCATCTAAAAGGGGAAAAAGAGCAAAGTACTTATCCAGCCAGATACCAGAACTCAGAAGCAACTGTAGTTACTGTTTTGGAGGCCGGTTTTTAAACCCCTGATTCTTTTGAGACAAACTTAAATCAGTACAATGGAAAAATGCTACATAGACAAATATGCAAATATTGTATATATCTTTAAGCAACAACAGCTTGCATTTATACAGCGCCTTTAATGTAGTAAAATGTCCCAAGGCGCTTCACAGGAACATTATCAGACACATGACACATAAGCAGATATTAGGACAGGTGGATGAAGTAGGTTTTAAGGAGCATCTTAAAGGAGGAGAGAGAGGTAGCGAAGCAGAGAGGTTTAGGGAGGGGATGCCAGAGCTTAGGCCCTAGGCAGCCGATTGAGAAAGAAACAGGAATGATGGAGAAGGAAATAGGGTGAGTTAGAGTCAAATCAGGCACAGAAAGAGAAATAAAGAGAGGGAAAGAAAGATTGGATTAAGAGAGAGAAAAACAGAGACAGAAAGAAAAAGTCAGAAAGAAAAATGATAAAACTGAAAATTTGACATTTTTAAAATCTCGAACAACAATTTACTACATGCAGGAATGAGATTGAACAGTTTAAATTGTTCCCTTTCTGGGTCAGAGAGATTGATTGGCTTTGCATTAACAATTATCATGATGTTAAAAATATAATTATGCTGTTAAATTCCAACCTTAACTTTCTGCGGTGAGTTTAATGGGCAATTAATGTGCAAATCCAGCAAGTTCTTAAAAATAACGGGGAGGCTAAGGATGAGATGCCGTTCGTGCAAAGCAATTGGTAGAGTGGCAAAGGGCAGCACGGTGGCATAGTGGTTAGCACTGTTGCCTCACAGCGCCAGAGACCCGGGTTCAAATCCGGCCTCGGGCGACTGTCTGTGTGGAGTTTGCACATTCTCCCCGTGTTTGCGTGGGTTTTCTCCGGGTGCTCCGGTTTCCTCCCACAGTCCAAAGATGTGCGGGTTAGGTTGATTGGCTATGATAAATTGACCCTTAGTAATAGGTGGGGTTACAGGGATAGGGTGGGATATGTGTTGGGGTTACGGGGATCGGGTGGGATATGTGTCGGTGCAGGCTCGATGGGCCGAAATGGCCTCTATCTGCACTGTGGGGTTTCTGTGATTCTGTGAAATCAACCAGCAAGTTCTGGAGATTTGCAGCTCTAACATGCATATCTCTTCAGCCCATGAACTGACTGGCCGATTTGCACATTACTAACAGTGTGCGTCGTTAACACACTGTTATTTTGCCAGCCAGGTTTGGCCCAATGTGTCAGAGCAATTCATATTTTTTTCTTAATGTGATCAGTGAAAAATAGTATGTTGTAACAAAGCAACCTTCCGACGAAGTTATTTTCTGTGTGACATCTTCAAACTTGTTTTATTTCATAGAATCATAGAAACTTGTGGCACAGAAGCTGACAATCTGCATCTCTGGCATCTGCTTGTGCTGGTGATTCATGAGCCGACAGGGAATGTGTGCGAGCAGCTTGGGGCAGTTTGTCCTTTGATTATCTTTTTCCTGTCACACAGACTCCCATGAACCCAACTTCATTGTAACGAGCAGAGTCTGTGCCGGCCGAAAAAGAGCTATCCAGCCTAATCCCACTTTCCAGCTCTTGGTCCGTAGCCCTGTAGGTTACAGCTCTTCAAGTGCATATCCAAGTACTTTTTAAATGTGATGAGGGTTTCTGCCTCTACCACCCTTTCAGGCAGTGAGTTCCAGACCACCCTCTGGGTGAAAAAAGTTCTCCTCAATTCCCCTCTAATCCTTCTACCAATTGCAGTAAACGTTTTCGTATCCGGCACCTACGGGACCGGGATGGTGCCGGTTGATTAAAAATTCCGGATAACGGAGAGGTATACCTACCGAGGCAATTTATATATCAGCCGACCACAGACCAGAAGAAGGGACATGGAGTGACAATGGCCCAAGTTACGAGAGCCCGGATACACAGCCACAGGTGCAGGAACCCCAGTTACACGGCCACAGATGCAGGAGCCCCTGTTACACAGCCACAGGTACAGGAGCCCCTGTTACACAGCCACAGGTGCAGGAGTCCCTGTTACGCAGCCACAGGTGCAGGAACCCTGGTTACACGGCCACAGGTACAGGAGCCCCTGTTACACAGCCACAGGTGCAGGAGCCCCGGTTACACGACCACAGATCCAGGAGTCCCTGTTACACAGCCACAGGTACTGGAGCCCCTGTTACACGGCCACAGGTACTGGAGCCCCTGTTACACAGCCACAGGTACAGGAGCCCCTGTTACACAGCCACAGGTGCAGGAGCCCCGGTTACACGACCACAGATCCAGGAGTCCCTGTTACACAGCCACAGGTACTGGAGCCCCTGTTACACGGCCACAGGTACTGGAGCCCCTGTTACACAGCCACAGGTGCAGGAGCCCCTGTTACACAGCCACAGGTGCAGGAAACCCTGTTACACAGCCACAGGTGCAGGAAACCCTGTTACACAGCCACAGGTACTGGAGCCCTGGTTACACGGCCACAGGTGCAGGAACCCCGGTTACACAGCCACAAGTGCAGGAACCCCGGTTACACGGCCACAGGTACAGGAACCCCGGTTACACAGCCACAGGTACAGGGGACCCGGTTACACAGCCACAGGTGCAGGAACCCCGGTTACACAGCCACAGGTGCAGGAACCCCGGTTACATGGCCACAGGTACAGGAACCCCGGTTACACAGCCACAGGTGCAGGAGCCCCTGTTACACGGCCACAGGTGCAGGAACCCCGGTTACACAGCCACAGGTGCAGGAACCCCTGTTACACGGCCACAGGTGCAGGAACCCCGGTTACACGGCCACAGGTGCAGGAACCCCGGTTACACGGCCACAGGTGCAGGAGCCCCTGTTACACGGCCACAGGTACAGGAACCCCGGTTACACGGCCACAGAGCCAGGAGTCCCTGTTACACGGCCACAGGTACTGGAGCCCCGGTTACACAGCCACAGGTGCAGGAACCCCGGTTACACAGCCACAGGTGCAGGAACCCCGGTTACACGGCCACAGGTACAGGAGCCCCTGTTACACAGCCACAGGTACAGGAGGCCCGGTTACACAGCCACAGGTACAGGAACCCCGGTTACACAGCCACAGGTACTGGAGCCCCGGTTACACGGCCACAGGTACAGGAGCCCCTGTTACACAGCCACAGGTACAGGAACCCCGGTTACACAGCCACAGGTACTGGAGCCCCGGTTACATGGCCACAGGTGCAGGAGCCCCTGTTACACGGCCACAGGTACAGGAGCCCCTGTTACACAGCCACAGGTACTGGAGCCCCGGTTACACGGCCACAGGTGCAGGAACCCCGGTTACACGGCCACAGGTACAGGGGACTCGGTTACACAGCCGCAGGTGCAGGAACCCCGGTTACACGGCCACAGGTACTGGAGCCCCGGTTACACGGCCACAGGTGCAGGAACCCCGGTTACACGGCCACAGGTACAGGAGCCCCTGTTACACAGCCACAGGTACTGGAGCCCCGGTTACACGGCCACAGAGCCAGGAGTCCCTGTTACACAGCCACAGGTACTGGAGCCCCGGTTACACAGCCACAGGTGCAGGAACCCCGGTTACACGGCCACAGGTACAGGAGCCCCTGTTACACAGCCACAGGTACTGGAGCCCCGGTTACACAGCCACAGGTCCAAGAGTCCCTGTTACACAGCCACAGGTACTGGAGTCCCTGTTACACAGCCACAGGTACTGGAGCCCCGGTTACACAGCCATAGGTACTGGAGCCCCGGTTACACTGCCACAGATCCAGGAACCCCTGTTACACGGCCACAGGTACTGGAGCCCCGGTTACACAGCCACAGATCCAGGAGTGCCTGTTACACAGCCACAGGTACAGGAGCCTTGGTTACATGACCACTTGTACAGGAGCCTTGGTTACACGGCCACATGTGCAGGAGTCCTGGTTACATGGCCACAAGTGCAGGAACCCTGGTTACACGGCCACAGGTACAGGGGACCCGGTTACACAACCAGAGGTGCAGGAGCCATGGTTACACGGCAAAAGGTATGAGAACCCCGGTTACACAGCTACAAATATAGAGTAAAACTTACCTTTGGGTTCCTGAACCTACTCCTGAATTTTGCCGGTTATTAGAGAATTCCGGATAATTAGGTGCCGTTTAAACGAGAGTTTACTGTACTTTAAATCTGGTTATTGACCTCTCTGCTAAGGGAAATAGGTCCTTCCTATCCACTCTATCTAGGCTCCTCATAATTTTATACACCTCAATCAAATCTCTCCTCAGCGTCCTCTGCTCCAAAGCAAACAACCCCAGCCTGTCCAATCTTTCCTCATAGCTTCTCTCTCAAGTTGAGCCAAAAAGGCTGACAATCTGCGTCTCTGGCCTCTGCTTCTGCTGGTAATTCACTAGCCAACAGGAAATGTGTGCATGCAGCTTGGGGCAGTTTGTCCTTTGATTATCTTTTTCCTGTCACACAGACTCCCGTGAACCCAATTTCATTGTAAAGAGCAGAGTCATAATATTGCGCGTTCTGAACGAGCAATTGGCATCTGCTGTTTCTTTTTGCTTTTTGTTTCACCAGTTCCTTCCATTCTCCTTCCATTCCATTTCCCTTTCAATTTGGAGCGTCTGCATTTTTACTGTCTGACTGAGATAATCTTTATATATCATTCAGCTCTTTCCAGCTGTTTGAAGACCTACAAAAATACAAAAATGATGGGCAGGAAACGATCATCTGGTCCATCAAGCCTGCCCAGGACAGTCATGATCCCTATCTCTGTAGCCTCCTCTAGTCCTACAACCCTCCGAGTCAGAATCAGGGGAATTTATAATGGGAAACAAAGAAATGGCAGACCAACTAAATTCATACTTTGGTTCTGTCTTCACAAAGGAGGACACAAATAACCTCCCAGAGATGCCGGGGAACATAGGGCCTGATGAAAGGGTGGAACTGAAAGAAATCAGTATTTGTAGGGAAATGGTGTTTGGAAAATTGATGGGACTGAAGGCCGATAAATCCCCAGGGCCTGATAATCTACATCCCAGGGTACTTAAGGAAGTGGCCCTAGAAATAGTAGATGCATTGCTGGTCATCTTCCCGAACTCGATAGACTCTGGAACAGTACCCATGGATTGGAGGGTAGCTAATGTTACCCCACTATTCAAAAAAGGTGGTAGAGAAAAAGCGGGGAATTATAGACCGGTAAGCCTGACATCGGTAGTGGGGAAAATGCTAGAATCTATTATAAAAGATGTAATAGCAGAGCACTTGGTAAGCAGTGACAGGATCGGACAAAGTCAACATGGATTTACGAAAGGTAAATCATGCTTGACTAATCTACTGGAATTTTTTGAGGATGTAACTGGTAAAATAGATAAGGGAGAACCAGTGGATGTGGTGTATTTGGACTTTCAGAAGGCTTTCGATAAGGTCCCACATAAGAGATTAGCGTGCAAAATTAAGGCACATGGGATTGGGGGCAAGGTATTGACTTGGATAGAGAACTGGTTGGCGGACAGAAAGCAAAGAGTTGGAATAAACGGGTTGTTTTCCGAGTGGCAGGCAGTGACTAGTGAGGTACCGCAAGGATCGGTCCTAGGACCCCAGCTGTTCACAATATATATTAATGATCTGGACGAGGGAATTGGATGTAATATCTCCAAATTTGCAGACAACACAAAGCTGGGTGGGAGGGTAAGCTGTGAGGAGGATGTTGTGAAACTCCAGTACGATTTGGACAGATTGGGTGATTGGGCAGAAACATGGCAAATGCACTATAATGTGGATAAATGTGAGGTTATCCACTTTGGTGGCAAAAACAGGAAGGCAGATTATTATTTGAATGGCAATAGATTGGGAGAAGGGGAAGTGCAAAGAGACCTGGGTGTTCTTGTGCACCAGTCGCTGAAGGTAAGCATGCAGGTGCAGCAGGCGGTTAAGAAGGCAAATGGTATGTTGGCCTTCGTAGCAAGAGGGTTCGAGTACAGGAACAAGGATGTCTTGCTACAGTTGTACAGGGCCTTGGTGAGACCGCACCTTGAGTATTGTGTGCAGTTTTGGTCGCCTTACCTGAGGAAGGACGTTCTTGCCATGGAAGGAGTGCAGCGAAGATTCACCAGGCTGATACCTGGGATGGCAGGAATGACGTATGAGGAGAGATTGTGTCGATTGGGATTATACTCACTGGAGTTTAGAAGATTGAGAGGGGATCTCATCAAAACCTATAAAATTCTGTCAGGCCTGGACAGACTAGATGCAGGAAGGATGTTTCTGATGGCCGGGGAGTCCAGAACCAGGGGTCATAGTCTAATGATAAGGGACTGAAATGAGGAGGAATTTCTTCACCCAGAGAGTAGTGAACCTGTGGAATTCTCTGCCACAGAGGGCGGTGGAGGCCAGTTCATTAAATATATTCAAGAAAGAGTTGGATATATTTCTTAAGGCTAAAGGGATCAAGGGATATGGGGAGAAGGCAGGGACAGGGTAGTGAATTTGAATGATCAGCCATGATCTCATTGAATGGCGGAGCAGGCTCGAAGGGCCGAATGGCCTACTCCTGCTCCTATCTTCTATGTTTCTATGTTTCGATGCGATCTCTGCGCTCCTCCAATCCCAGATTTCAGCGACCTGGAAGGTTAACTCTGTTTCTCTGTCCACCGATGCTGCCTGACCTGCTGAGCGTATATCCAGAATTTTCTGTTTTTATTCCAGATTTCCAGCATCCGCAGTATTTTGCTTTTGTTTACTTCAGCAGCACTTTGCAGCCATGTGACCTCTACCACCAAAGTAAATAAGAACAGTAGGGTCATGGGAACACGGTCACCTCTGAGTTCCTTTTCCAAGTCACACACCACCTTTCTTTTGCACATATGTCACCGTTCATTCAGCATAACTGGTCAAAGTCCTGGAATTGCCAAAGTAACACCATCGTATGAGCACCATCACCACAAGCACTACAGTGGTTTAAGAAGAAAGACTATCACCACCACCTCAGGGTAACTAGGGATGGCCTTGCCAGACCCGAGAACAGATTTTTCAAACACATTCTGAGGAATTTTAAGCAACACATGCGGAGAGAGATAAGAAGAAAAATCTTTCTATCCTATCACAGACCTTCCCTTTTGTTCTTTCATCCCATGCCCCCTTTCCCAGCCCCTGCACTTGCTTAAAAATCTGTTCCATTTCCTGCTTTTTTCCAGTTCTGACGAAAGGTCATTGACCTGAAACATTAACTCTGTTTCGCTCTTCACAGATGCTGCCTGACCTGCTATCTCCAGCATTTTCTGTTTTTATTTCAGATTTCCAGCATCTGCAGTATTTTATTTTTGTAGACGAAAAATTATTTGGGCTTTAGTCAAATTAAGATCAAAGGAAGAGGAATTGAGTTTGATGGACCATACAATCTAGGCTAAATTGACATTAATTTATTCTGGCTCTGGCTTAGCCCTAGGACTAGTGCGTCTATGGAAAGAATGTGAAGCATTTGCTTGCAGGATAGTTGTTCATCCACTACACTTTGCAACACATTAATAGGTGTATTGTTCCCACACAGCCAGGTTCTCAACTAAATGCTTTTAGAAGCAGCTTAGTTGCTGGGCGGAACACCAGGCACAATTTGTAACTTTTACAAGAGAAGAAATCACATAGTAAAATTGGAAGACTTCAATTGATTTTAATTGGTTGCCCAGTTCTGTGTGCTTCGGAAGTTTGACTGTTTTCTTTTGGGTATGCCTTCAGCCCTACAACCCTCCCGAGATCTCTGCATTCCTCTGATTCTGGCCTCTTGAGCATCCCCTGATTTCCTTCACCCCACCACTGGCGGCCGTGCCTTCAGCTGCGCCAAGACTCGGTTTCACAGCCACATCATTTTCCTCAGCAACTGTCTCCGATTCCGACTTATTCCACGTGGATTCCAACTAAACTTCCACCCTTCGTGCTTCGGATCCACCCAGGATTACAAATATCTCCAAGATATTCATCGTTCCTCGAACTACTGCTCTCGCCGCATCCTGAGATCCACGCTCAACACCATGCGGCGCCACATGAACACTCTCGACCTCTCTCTTCAGCAACACCGGCGCACTCTATCTCAAAGCTGTCCGGGTCCACAGTTCCATTTCATCCTTTGACTCATCCGACGCTTCAACAAAAAACTTTTTTTCTTCCTTTCCGATGTCAAGGATCGCAAGCTTCATCAACTCTTGGACACCAACGCCCCTCCGGAACCTTCTTCCCCTTCACTTTCCTCTGACCCCCCTTCTCCCAATCTCACCCCCTGCCGCGTTTTCACTATCCCCTCTGACCTTCCACTCTCTGACCCGAACGATCAGTCCTCAGCAAAGGCCTGAGCTTCATCCCCTTACGCCCCCACCTCAATGAATTTCGAGCTCAGCACGATGTTGAGCTCTTTTTCCGCCGCCTTCGTCTCCGTGCCCACTTCTTTGGCCAGGAGTCTTCCCCCCGCACAACTGATCCTTTCTCCCGTTTGCAGAATTCCCGTTCTACCTGGACCCCCCCCCCCCGGCCTCTTACCCTCTCTAGATCTTTTCATCGCTAACTGCCGCCGTGACATCGGCCGTCTCCATTTCTCTGCTCCCCTCACTCACTCCAACCTACCTCCCTCTGAACTCGCAGCACTCCATTCTCTTAGATCCAACCCTGACATTGTCATTAAACCCGCTGACAAGGGTGGTGCTGTTGTTGTTTGGCGAACTGACCTCTACCTAGCAGAAGCTGAACGCCAACTCTCCGGCACCCCCTCCTACCTCCACCTGGACCATGACACCACTACCGAACATCAAACCACCGTTTCCAAGACTGTCACTGACCTCATCTCCTCTGGAGATCTTCCCCCCGCTGCCACCAACCTCATAGTTCCCCAACCCCGCACAGCCCACTTCTACCTCCTTCCCAAGATCCACAAACAGGACTGCCCTGGTAGACCCATCGTTTCAGCCTGTTCTTGCCCCACGGAACTTATCTCTTCCTATCTTGACTCTATCTTTTCTCCCCTTGTCCAGTCTCTTCCCACCTACATCTGCGACTCTTCGGACGCCCTCCGCCACTTTAACAGTTTCCAGTTTCCTGGCCCCAACCACTTCCTTTTCACCATGGACGTACAATCCCTCTACAGCTCCATCCCCCACCAGGATGGCCTGAGGGCGCTCCGCTTCTTCCTTGAACAGAGGCCCGACCAGTCCCCATCCACCACCACCCTCCTCCGCCTGGCTGAACTTGTTCTCACATTGAACAACTTCTCCTTTAACTCCACTCATTCCCTCCAAATCAAAGGTGTTGCCATGGGTACCCGCATGGGTCCTAGCTATGCCTGCCTTTTCGTGGGCTATGTGGAACAATCTTTGTTCCAGTCCTACTCGGGTCCCCTCCCTCACCTCTTTTTCCGATACATTGATGACTGTATCGGTGCTGTTTCCTGCTCTCGCCCCGAACTAGACAATTTCATTCACTTTGCCTCCAACTTCCACCCTTCCCTCACCTTCACATGGTCCATCTCTGACTCTTCCCTTCCCTTCCTCGACTTCTCTGTCTCCATCTCTGGGGATAGGTTATCGACCAATATTCACTACAAGCCCACTGACTCCCACAGCTACCTGGACTACATTTCCTCCCACCCCGCCTCCTGTAAGGACTCTATTCCATTCTCCCAGTTTCTCCGTCTCCACCGTATCTGCTCCGACGATGCCACCTTCCACACCAGTGCTTCCGACATGGCTTCCTTTTTCCACAACCAAGGATTCCCCTCTACCGTGGTTGACATGGCCCTCGACCATGTCCGTTCTATCTCCCGCACTTCTGCCCTCACCCCTGCCCCTCCCTCCCGGAACCACAATAGGGTTCCCATTTGTCCTCACCTTTCACCCCACCAGCCTCCACATTCAACGGATCATCCTCCGGCATTTCCGCTACCTCCAAAGTGATCCCACCACCAAACATATCTTCCCCTCCCCTTTCAGCATTCCGTAGGGACTGCTCCCTCCGAGACACCCTAGTCCACTCCTCTATCACCCCAAACAGCCCTTCCCCTTCGCCTGGCACCTTCCCGTGCAAGCGGAGGAGATGTAACACCTGCCCCTATACCTCCCCCCTTCCCACTGTCCAGGGCCCCAAACACCCCTTCCAGGTGAAACAGCGATTTACTTGTACTTCTCGCAATCTAGTATACTGTATTCGCTGCTCACGATGCGGTCTCCTCTACATTGGGGAGACCAAACGCAGATTGGGTGACCGCTTTGCGGAATACCTCCGTTCAGTCCATAAGGGTGACCCCGAGCTTCCGGTCGCCTGTCATTTTAATTCACCACTCCATTCCCACTCAGACCTCACCATCCTTGGCCTCTTGTATTGTTCCACGGAATCTCAACGTAAACTCGAGGAACAGCACCTCATCTTCCGATTAGGCACTTTGCAGCCTTCCGGACTCAATATCGAGTTCAACAATTTCAGATCATAACCTCGGCCCCTATTACTTTTTTACCTGTAATTTTTCCACTCCTTTCCCCCCCCTTTCCTTTAGTTTCACTCTCCCACCTGGCAGCTATCTCTTGCCCTGCCAGTACACTTCACACCTAATCTCAGCCTATTACCATCTCGTCTGGCTTCGAATACCTTTTATTGTCTCTTCTACTTCTTTTGTCTCTTTCACTTCTTTTGTCCGATCGCAGCCCTGCCTTCGATCTATTTTCTTTTCTTTCCAGTTTTGAAGAAGGGGTCGACCCGAAACGTCAACTCAAATTTCTCTCCACGGATGTTGCCTGACCTGCTGAGTTTTTCCAGCATTTTCTGTTGTTATTTCGGATTTCCAACATCTGCAGTATTTTGCTATCTTCCTAAGTATCAGTTGGTAGTACTAGCCAGGTAATCCATTTTTAGTGGTGTTAGTTGGGGGATAAATTTTGGCCAGGAACCTGGGGAGAACTGGGGTAACCAACAACCTTCTTGACTCACTACCAACCGAGCCATGGCTGCCACCATGTAGAAGTCTTGAATCACCTGTTAACAATCCAAATAGCACATAATTGGTTTAAGTGACACACAGTGGGTCAATCTGCTGGGGCTGTGTTGAAATTTGAACATTTATTGACTGTAAAAAGCCCGCTTCACTGATGAGGCCTTGCAAATTACTGTGGATGATGTGAGAGAACCACAACATGCCCCCTTTGGTGCACAGGACCCACAGTCTCCACTCATGCTTCAAATTGTGCTTGGCTACCTCCTGTGGTTTTACACCATATCCAATTGGAGAAAACTAAGGAGGTATGCGAATGAAATAAATCCAGGGCAAATTAGCATATTTCCCACTAATTGCTCATTATCAAGGATTTCATCAAACAAAAACACCTTCAGCTTTGGATCAGTGCACTAACATGGGAGACAGCTATTAACACAAGAGTGACAAATAGGGGGAAACAGTGAACAATTAATACAGTAACATTAACACACAAAATTACAAACTGAGTATCTCTAACACACAGAGGAAATTTCTGCCCAGCAAGGAAATACAATAGTACTAGAAAAGGAACTCCCTGGGTCATAGTATCGATGGCAGAGACTACCTCACACTTAGAATCCTGCTATTGCCTGTGCTGTTCAATGGACCAGACCAGATAAGCAGGAGAATCGCCCTCTGTTCAGGAATATTGGGGATGGATTTCCGTGAGAGTTTTCCTGCTTGTCCAGCATAACTTTGGCATAAAAGCCAATTTGAAACCCTGGGAACGCCATTTAGGCTGTTTTTCAGAGTTGCCGCTGCTCTTCTGCTGAAGTTATGGCGGATGATCAGGAGACCCTCACCCCCTCCCATGGAAATCCATCCGCCTTTGACATCTCATTCTCTCCCCCATGCTAACACTCCTACGCAGTAACATTTCCATTCGTACAAAAGTTGTAATAAGATGTTAAAGTTAGAATTAATAACATAGAATATACAGCATAGAAACAGGCCATTCGGCCCAACCAGTGCATGCCGCCATTTATGCTCCACTTGAGCCTCCTCCCATCCTTCCTCATCTAACTCTACCAGCATAACCCTCTGTTCCCTTCTCCCTCATAGCTTCCCCTTAAATGCATCTATAATATTCACCTCAACCACTCCCTGTGGTGGTGAACTCCAGATTCTCATCACTCTCTGGGCAAATAGTTTTTTTCCTGAATTTCCTATTGGATTTCTTGGTGATTACCTTATATTGATGCCCTCTAGTTTTTCTCTTCCCCACAAGTGGAAGAAACACTCTTCCCCTGGCTACTCTTTCAAAACCTTTCATAATTTTAAAGACCTCTATTAGGTCACCCCTCAGCCTTCTCTTTTCAAGAGAAGAGAGACCCAGCCTGTTCATCCTTTCCTGATAGGTGTACCCTCGCATTTCTGGTATCATCCTTGTAAATTTGTTAAGTTAATCTTTGATGTATTGTACTGCGTCAAACAGGAAGTTGCTTCAGATGAGCAAGGATACTTGTTGGCAGTTCAGAAGAGGAATGTGCCCACACAAATAAACCCATCTGTGAGGTGTCAAAGATTAGAAAAGAGCTGGATAGATACCTGGTCAGGAATGGAACTGGAGACTGTAGGGATAAGTATGGACACAGATAATTCATGGAATATGATGACTCCTGTCCCACTGGGACCAGGGAAATATTATCCGTGGAAAGCAACCAGCCAATATTAGATAGCGAAGATGTGAGGTGGGAGGATAAATACTCTGGAGTTTTATTTGGTTACCTTTGGAGGTCATGAAGAAATTATGCAGATCATTCTCTTGGTAAATAAAAGCCTAGAAATTACTGTTTTAATGATTAGAATTTCTTTTTTTTTATTCGTTCATGGGATGTGGGCGTCGCTGGCAAGGCCAACATTTATTGCCCATCCCTAGTTGTCCTTGAGAAGGTGGTGGTGAGCCGCCTTCTTGAACCGCTGCAGTCTGTGTGGTCCGTATTCATAGTGGATGTAAAAGTTCCCATGGCACTACTTCAAAGAAGAGCAGGGGAGTTCTCCCCGGTGTCGTGGGCCAATATTTATCCCTCACCTAACATCACTAAAACAGATTATCTGGTCAGTATCTCAATGCTGTTTGTGGGACCTCGCTGCGCGCGAATTGGCTGCCATGTTTCCTATATTACAACACTTCAAAATTGTTGCCTTTTTGGTTATAAAGCACTTTGGGATGTCCTGAGGTCGTGAAAGATGCTATATAAATGCAAGTATTTCTTTCTTTTTTACTGATATCCTTAGCCTGAGGAGTGGGAGAGACTGTGAGTTTTCTTGAGGGGCCCAGTCCTGAATCAGATAGTTTTATTTAGATTTATTGTCAAAAATACCAATTAGCTTGAACGAGCTTTAAGTGAAGGTACATGAGCGAATCTTGCCTTTTAATGGGCCTCTGCTGTTCCAATCATCATTCTGTTGATGGTACCTTACCCCACCACCACCCCACCCCCCCTGAAAAGTGCCCATGTAGGAACCCAAGGCGAGGGCAAGATTGGGTTGAACTGAGATGCTTCTCGTGACCAAATAGTCACACAAAAATGAATGGCCACTTGGCCAAAGTATCTGAGGGTACAACCCATGTGGAACCACATCTTAGGAGGAGAGTAAAGGTAAGAAGATTAAGTGGAGTATAGTCCACAATAGGGTAGATTGTACATGATCAGTGAAAGGAGTGGGCCTGATGTGCTGAATTGCTTCTTTTTGTCATGTGCTTTCCCATATTCCTATTCTGTGGTGCAGCCTACTAAATTTGTATATTAAAACCACTGGCAGATGACTCAGAAAAACATGTTTCAATAAACACATTTTGTTCTGTATTTAGCTTTCATTTGAGAAGTTTAAGTTTAGTCTTGAGATTCCTTTTTCTGTTTTGCTTTTCTGGGAAGGGAATTATAAATTTCAAAATACTTTTACAATTGTACTCTTTTGCCCCAACCCTGTATTTTTGGCATGGGGACAAATGGGCAAGTTTGATCTAGTTTCCGACCATTCTCTGCCCACGCCCCCCCAATCTTCTCTCCTGGCCTCCCTGACCTACAGTCGACAGCGCTCCCACATTTTGTTCTCCTTCTTCTGTTGATGGGGTGAGATGAAGGGGATGTGGGAGGAGGCACGTGTGGAGCATAAACACCGGCATGGACCAGTTGGACCTAATGGCCTGTTTCTGTGCTGTAAATACTTTGTAATACTTTATTGATGGCCCTCTCATGGTTATCACTCCTGAGTTATAGGGCGGAACTCTTAACTTTGAGTTGGGTCAGGGGTGTGGGGGCTGCGTAGCGGGTCACTATCCCAAACATTCCATCAGTGTGCTCTGCAGTGTGTGTTTAACTTAACTACATCAATTGACTTAGTCATGCGCGTTTCCTGGCCAATTAATTCACACATCAGAGTTGAAGGTTGTTGGAGGTGATTCTGAGGTTGTTGTGAGAGGTGTCTGTTGCTGTTATATAGTTCCAATAGTTTGACTGTGAAGGTTCAAGCATTTATAACCAAGGATGGAGGCTCAGCGCCAAAAGGCTGCGTTCTGGTTTTCTGATTCCTCTCTGGAAATCCTGCTCCAGGGAGTGTGAGCACGCAAGGAGGTCCTGTTCTCTGGTGACAGGAGGAAGAGGCCAGCCGCTGCAACAAAGAGGGCCTGGCTGGAGATCGACCAGGAAGTGAGCAGCAGGGGCATTGTGAGCCGCTCCTGGATCCAGTGTAGGAAGAGATTTAATGACCTCATGAGGTCAGGAAAGGTGAGTTCAATGCCTACATCCTGACATGCCTGTTACCCCAACCCCACCATTCTGCCTTCCCAAGCCTACTCCTGCATGTCACTCCTCACACCAACCTACCTTGCAGGTGCACCCATTTATGCACTTACTCACATCCCCATCTGACTATCCACCACTGACACTCACCCTCAGCCTAATGCAATCATAGAAAGTAATGCCACAGAAGGAGGCCATTTGGCAATGTCATGCCACTCCCTCATAGTCACACTCTACAGATGTAGCCCACCCATCCCCTACACTCATTCCATGACTCTCACTCAAAGTTATCTTGTTTCCCTCCTTGCAGGAGAGAGCACAGAACAATGGAGAGGCGGAGAATCGGGGGTGGCCCTCCAATTGACAGCAGCAGAGGAGGAGGCATTGGACATAAGCGGAGTTGCAGAGCTGCTGGTGGTGGGAGATGGAGAGAGGGGGACCTCCCAGTAATCTGGTGACAGAATTACATCTCATACAGCCACATGGCATACAGCAGTCACTCATGGTGACTGATGTCAGCAGCCAGTGAATGTTCATCATGTGCATAATGGTGACGTTAACCATTCTTATCATAACACTTCTAATTCATCTCTTTACTCTCCCACAGGTCCATCAAGAGCCCCCTCCCCCCAACCAACTGTCCAGCCAGAGGAGGAAGGCGACTCCTCAGAAGAAGCTCCACTCTCTGAGGGAGCAGCATCATCAGATCCATGCACACCCAGCACCAACGCAGATACACACACCTCGGTGGGTTCAGCGAGATAGAGTAGTGTTGTCACCTGGTGTGTCACACATTTCAAGTGAACAAGAGCAGATGGTGTTGACAGGGACAGCAGTGGAGAGCCCTCGCCGGAGGGTGCAGGACACTCCAAGCTCTGCTCAGCTGGATGCAGATGCTGAATCTTGGGGGCCATTGACAAAGTCTGATCTTGGAGGAGCAGCAACAAATGCACGAGGCTCTGGCAGCTTTTCCAGCCGCGATGTGTGTGATTGTAGGGAGAATGGAGGAGTCCATCTCCAACATGTGTACCACCATGTCGTAGCCAATGCCAACGATGTGCTGTTCCATGGAAAAGATGGCCACCTGCATGGAGGAGCAAACGCGCCAGTCAAACAAGAACATGCTTGCTATGAACAACAGCTTGCAGAATCTTATCGCAGTCGTATCTAGGAGGGATACCAACCTAGACTTGGGTGCTCATCGCCCCACTTCTGTGCAGCAGGATGCTCTCCAGCTCCTTGCTAGCAGGGAAATGTGTGTGGCCCATGAGAGGGATGATGGTGAGAGGGGTCATGGAAGTGGGGGCTCTGCTACAAGGGCTCACATTTCTCCCACATTGACTCCCCCTCAGTCAGTGCCCCACATGCTGCCTCATGTCCCGATGGACACGTCTGTCTCTGCACAGTTGCAGGAGGAGCAGTTATTGGCGGGTCCCTCAAAGGCTCCAAAGCCCAGAGGACATCCGCCAAGAGTGTCTAACCAGTCAGAGCAGGTAAGGCAGCAGCCTGACTCTACCTCTGCTGAAGCCACAGGGGGTGCACGTCGCAGAACCACTAGGAAAAGAAAAATGACACAATCATGATGCACATGGGTGTTTTCCAAGATGTTAAATTGTTAGGTTTCAGTTCTATTTATAACCCACATAAATGTATTTCTTTGCACCACTTTCCCATCTTGTCCATTTTGACCTGCTACCTGGGGTGTGGCCTTGCCAGTTGGAGTGAATGGTGAGACATTACTTAACCTCCAGCAATGGGTGTTTGTGTGACAGGAATGGTTTGGACATTTTAGGACTGCTTTGTAGTTTTTTTTTGGGGGGGGGGGGTGAAATTTGTTTCAGCATCTGGGTGCCATATGGGTGCAATCTAACTGAATTGTGCCATTATAAGTCCATCCCAGGCCTCCCGCGCAGCAATGTGTGCCGCTGCTGGTTCCATCTGCACCTCAGGTTCCTCCTCCTCCTCCTCATGTTCCACCTGCTCCGAGGAGGAGGAGGCTCTATGCTCTGCGCCTTGCTCCTGCTGCAGCTCCAATCCTCACTGTCTGCCCTGTGTTGTAGAGTGCACGGCATACGACAATCATTCTGGAGACCCTGGCTGCTGTGTACTGAAGGGCTCCTCCAGATCTGTCCAGGCATCTGAAGTGCATCTTCAGCATCCCGGTTGCTTGCACTATTACACATCTGGTGGTGATGTGGCTTTGATTATAGCGCTCCTCAGCTTCATTGCATGGCCTCCTCAAGGGTGTCATCAGCTACATCTTCAATGGATAGCCCTTGTCTCCAAGCAGCCAGCCGGTAAGTCTGTTTGGAGGTGCGAAGAACTGAGGGAGGGTGGACTGGCACAGCATGAAAGGGTCATGACAGCTCCCTGGGAATCTGGTGCACACACATGTATGGTGATCTTTTTGTGAGCTGCACATTGAGGGATTGGAAGCCCTTGCGGTTCACAGACACTCCTGAGTGATCTGTGGGTGCCCTGATGGGCACATGTGTGCAGTCGATGACACCCTGCACCTGTGGGAAGCCAGCCAGAGCCACAAAGCTGCATGCCCGCTCAGTAACATTGGCTTCATCAGTGGCAAAGTGCACACAGTGCCTGACTTGTGAAACATGGCATCGGTCACCTGGGTGATGCATCTGTGGGCAACTGACTGCAATATCCTGGAAATATCTGCTGCAGATCCCTGGAAGGAGCCTGAGGCGAAGAGGTTGAGGGTGGTGGTGACTTTGACAGCCACTGGTAAGGAGTGTCCACCAGGACCTCTGGGCAGCAGGTCTTCTTCCAGCAAGACAGCGGCGGCGGACCTGGTTGGAGCGAGGCGGCGGAGCTAATTTAAACCGAGGCGGAGGTGCAGGTAGGCCCCACAGTGGCGGCGGACCTGGTTGGAGCGAGGCGGCGGCGGCGGAGCTAATTTAAACTGAGGCGGAGGCGCAGGTAGGCCCCATAGTGGCGGCGGACCTGGTTGGAGTGAGGCAGCGGCGGCGGAGCTAATTTAAACCGAGACAGAGGCGCAGGTAGGCCCCACAGCGGCAGTGGACCTGGTTGAAGCGAGGCGGTGGCGGCGGAACTAATTTAAACCGAGGCGGTTTACCAATCTCAGACCGGGAGAGAGAGAAGTAAAAAGCAATCGAAGTGTGACGTCACCAGAAAGTAGGTAAGTGATTGGTTCGTGCGTATTTCTCCCTTTTTTCCAAACTTAAACTCTGTGGTTTATAGTTTCTAAGCTCTCTGTGGTGTAGCAGGGACTGCTGTTAAACAAGGGCCCTTAAGTATATCATTTAACTGTAGTGTAATTGGTGGTATTGATTTGATTTAATTTAATTTGAATTAATTAAAGGGTAAGTCATGGCAGGAGAGCCCGACCCCGTAGTGTGCTCCTCCTGCGCTATGTGGGAAATCAGGGACACTTCCTGTGTCCCTGACGACCATGTGTGCGGGAAGTGTATCCAGCTGCAGCTACTGACAGACCGCATTGCGGCACTGGAGCTGCGATTGGATACATGCTGGAGCATTCGCGATGCTGAGGACGTCGTGGAAAGCACATTTAGGGAGTTGGTCACACCGCAGGTAAAGGTTGCACAGGCAGAAAAGGAATGGGTGACCACCAGGCAGAGTAATAGGCGCAGGCAGGTACTGCAGGACTCCCCTGTGGTCATCCCCCTCTCAAACAGATATATCACTTTGGAGTCTGTTGGGGGGATGGCTTATCAGGGGAAAGCAGCAGCAGCCAACTTCCTGGCACCAGGGGTGGTTCTGCTGCACAGGACGTGAGGAAAAAGGGGGGTAGAGCTATAATAATAGGGGATTCTATTGTAAGGGGAATAGATAGGCATTTCTGCGGCCGCAAATGAGACTCCAGGATGGTGTGTTGCCTCCCTGCTGCAAGGGTCAAGGATGTCTCTGAGCGGCTGCAGAACATTTTGGAAGGGGAGGGTGAACAGCCAGTTGTCGTGGTGCATATAGGTACCAACGATATAGGTACAAAATGGGATAAGGTCCTAAAAGCTGAATATAGGGAGTTAGGAGGTAAATTAAAAAATATGACCTCAAAGGTAGTAATCTCAGGATTGCTACCAGTGCCACATGCTAGTCAGAGTAGAAATAGAATGATATTTCAGATGAATACGTGGCTAGAGGAATGGTGCAAGGGGGAGGGATTCAAATTCCTGGGACATTGGAACCGGTTCTGGGGGAGGTGGGACCAGTACAAACCGAACAGTTTGCACCTGGGCAGGGCCGGAACCGATGTCCTAGGGGGAGTGTTTGTTATTGCTCTGGGGGAGGGTTTAAACTAAAATGGCAGGGAGTTGGGAATCTGAGCAGGGAGGCAGAGGAAAGGGAAACAAGAATAAAAGCAAAAGACAGAAAGGAGAAAAACAAAAGTGGCAGTCAGAGAAATCAAGTGTTTAAATCAAACATGGCCACAGTAAATAATAATTCTAAAAGGTCTAAGAGGGTTAAAAAAACAAGACTGAAGGCTTTGTGTCTTAATGCGAGGAGCATTCGTAATAAGGTGGATGAATTAGCTGCGCAAATAGAGGTAAACGATTGGGATTACGGAAACATGGCTCCAGGGTGGCCAAGGCTGGGAACTCAACATCCAGGGGTATTCAATATTCAGGAAAGATAGGCAAAAAGGAAAAGGAGGTGGGGTAGCATTGCTGGTTAAAGAGGGGATTAACACAATTGTAAGGATGGATATTAACTCTGATGATGTGGAATCTGTATGGGTAGAACTGAGAAATACCAAGGGGCAGAAAACGTTAGTGGGAGTGGTATATAGACCTCCAAACAGTAATGTGGAGGTTGGGTATGGCATTAAAATGGAAATTAGAGAAGCATGCAATAAGGGCACAGCAGTTATCATGGGTGACTTTAATCTACATATAGATTGGGCTAACCAAATTAGTAACAATACTGTGGAGGAGGAATTCCTGGAGTGTATACGGGGTGGTTTCCTGGACCAATATGTCGAGGAACCAACCAGGCCATCTTAGACTGGGTATTATGTAATGAGAAAGGATTAATTAGCAATCTTGTTGTACGAGGCCCCTTGGGTCGGAGCGATCATAATATGATAGAATTCTTCATTAAGATGGAGAGTGAAGTAGTTGACTCAGAGACTAGGGTTCTGAATTTAAATAAAGGAAACTACGCTGGTATGAGGCGCGAGTTGGGTAGGATTGATTGGGGAATGTCACTCAAAGGGTTGACGGTGGATAGGCAATGGCATGGATAAACTACAGAATTTGTTCATCCCAGTTTGGCATAAAAATAAAACAAAAAAGGTGACTCAACCGTGGCTAACAAGGGAAATTAGGGATATCATAAGATCCAAGGAGAGGACATATAAATTGGCCAGAAAAAGCAGTAAACCTGAGGATTGGGAGCAGTTTAGGATTCAACAAAGGAGGACAAAGGGATTAATTAAGAGGGGGAAAATAGAGTATGAGAGTAAGCTGCATGGAACATAAAAACTGACTGTAAAAGCTTTTATAGATATGTGAAGAGAAAAAGATTGGTGAAGTCAAGCATAGGTCCCCTGCAGTCAGCATCAGGGGAATTTATAATGGGGAACAAAGAAATGGCAGACCAATTAAATACATATTTTGGTTCTGTCTTCACAAAGGAGGACACAAATAACCTCCCAGAGATGTCGGGGAACATAGGGTCTAATGAAAGGGAGGAACTGAAAGAAATCAGTATTTGTAGGGAAATTGTGTTAGGGAAATTGATGGGATTGAAGGCCGATAAATCCCCAGGGCCTGATAATCTACATCCTAGGGTACTTAAGGAAGTGGCCCTAGAAATAGTAGATGCATTGCTGGTCATCTTCCAAAATTCGATAGACTCTGGAACAGTACCAATGGATTGGAGGGTATCTAATGTTACCCCACTATTCAAAAAAGGTGGTAAAGAGAAAATGGGGAATTACAGACCGGTAAGCCTGACATCGGTAGTGGGGAAAATGCTAGAGTCCATTATAAAAGTTGCAATAGCAGAGCACTTGGAAAACAGTGACCAGATTGGACAAAGTCAACATGGATTTACAAAGGGTAAATCATGCTTGAGTAATCTACTGGAATTTTTTGAGGATGTCACTGGTAAAATAGATAAGGGAGAACCAGTAGATGTGGTGTATTTGGACTTTCAAAATGCGTTTGATAAGGTCCCGCATAAGAGATTAGCGTGTAAAGTTAAGGCACATGGGATTGGGGGCAAGGTATTGACTTGGATAGAGAACTGGTTGGCAGACAGAAAGCAAAGAGTTGGAATAGACGGGTCTTTTTCCGAGTGGCAGGCAGTGACTAGTGGGGTACCGCAAGGATTGGTCCTTGGACCCCAGCTATTCACAATATATATTAATGATCTAGACGAGGGAACTAGATGTAATATCTCCAAGTTTGCAGACGACACAAAGCTGGGTGGGCGTGTGTGCTGTGAGGAGGATGCCGAGAAACTCCAGGATGATTTGGACAGGTTGGGTGATTGGGCAGAAGCATGGCAGATGCAATATAACGTGGGTAAATGCGAGGTTATCCACTTTGGTGTCAAAAACAGGAAGGCAGGTTATTATCTGAATGGCAATAGATTGGGAGAAGGGGAAGTGCAACGAGACCTGGGTGTCCTTGTGCACCAGTCGCTGAAGGTAAGCATGCAGGTGCAGCAGGTGGTTAAGAAGGCAAATGGTATGTTGGCCTTCGTAGCGAGAGGGTTTGAGTACAGGAACAAGGATGTCTTGCTGCAGTTGTACAGGGCCTTGGTGAGGCCACATCTTGAGTATTGTGTGCAGTTTTGGTCGTCTTATCTGAGGAAGGATGTTCTTACCATGGAGGGAGTGCAACGAAGATTCCCCAGGCTGATACCTGAGATGGCAGGAATGACGTATGAGGAGAAATTGGGTCGATTGAGCTTATACTTGCTGGAGTTTAGAAGAATGTGAGGGGATCTCATTGAAACTTATAAAATTCTTAAAGGACTAGACAGACTAAATGCAGGAAGGATGTTCCCGATGGTCAGGAGTCCAGAACCAGGGGTCACAGTCTAAGGATAAGGGGTAAGCCATTTAGGACAGAGATGAGGGGGAATTTCTTCACCCAGAGAGTGGTGAACCTGTGGAATTCTCTACCACGGAAGGCCGTAGAGGCCAATTCATTAAATATATTCAAGAAGGTGTTAGATATATTTCTTAAGTCTAAAGGGATCAAGGGATATAGAGAGAAGGCAGGAACAGGGTACTGAATTTGGATGATCAGCCATGATTTCATTGAATGGCGGCGCAGGCTCGAGGGGCCGAATGGCCTACTCCTGCTCCTATCTTCTATGTTTCTATGTTTCTATATGTCTGCCACGACCTGGTGCGATACCCTGAGCCTCCTGAAGCACTGCTGCTCAGTCATGTCCAGGAAGCTCATCCTCTGCCTATATATCTTGTGCTGGGGGTATCCGGTGAGGTGCACCCCTGTGCTCATCCCCTCTGTCCTGTGGAGCAGCAGGTCGGTGAGGAGAAAGCTGCTGCTGCTGGTGTTGCTGGTGTTGTTGCTGCTGCTGCTGGTGTTGCTGGTGTTGTTGCCACTGGTGCAAATCTTGGTCCGAATCTGAGGTCCAAGGTGAAACAGCATAATCGGCAGCCATGCTGATCTAATAGATGGCAGGTCAGAGGCACACTCCTCCAATGTATTGATAGAGACTTGCAATGTGGTGAGAGTGGCTTCCGATGTTGCAGAAATCACCTGCAAACTCCTGAAAGCAAATTCTCTGCACCAAGAGCCTTTCCATTAGGCAAGGAAGCAGGTGTGAGATGTGAGTATTTATGTGATTATTTCAGTTCAACCTTCTTGCCTTGCTTTGACAGGTGAGATTCAGGAAGTCCGTGAATCCCGTGCATAAGCAGTAAAAGCTGAAACCTCACATTTAAAAGCATCATAATGGTCTGTTAACGACCTCTTAAATACTTCAATGAGGTCGCCCGCCTCTCCCGACCAGGCCTCTGGCGTGCTGAGAAACGCGTTGGAGTAAAAGACGGAAGTTGGGGGGGGATGAAGGTGAGCTCCCAGCATGCTGTCAATTCCAGCGCTTTTAACCTGCTCGCAAACCCGCAGTCATTTCAAAGAGAAAATTCCAGCCATAATGTTATCCTCACAAGGGTCATTGAAGTCACCCCAGTGAAGAATTGGGTGATTTGAACCCTACTCGCTCAGCAGAAACCTGGTGCGTGGGCAGTTAAAATCGCCCTGGCTCTTACCTGTCTGAAAGCCGCCATGATCCCAACACCTGCAACTTTAACCTGCTCTCCTGAGCAGGCAGCAAGGACACACGCCTGGAGCAAACAGGGTCCTTCTTTACATATGCACATTGCGACCAGATGACATCACTGAGACCCGATTGTAATTTTAACTCGGGCCTGAGTGAGGAATCGACCTGGGGTTAAAATTGGGGCCAACATCCTCAATATATTCTTAGCGTGTTTCCTTTTGTCCCGCTCCATTTGTTAGTGGTTTAAAGGGACACCAATCTTCATTCAATGTTGTGAAAATGTGTCTTCATTTGTTTGCCAAAGCACAATAGAATGGCACAAATCACACCGAGAAAGCATCATTGCAACTCTTCTGCCCGCCCAAGCAATAAAAAGATGCCCGAAATACGTTTTTTTCATGAAGGACGTGTCCCTCTCAGAATTTAGAGTTTCAACCAAGAAAATTCAACCAAGGCTCCTGATCACTGTTCAATGGGTGTTAGTAAGTGCTTGTTTATGGGGTGTTGGATGAGGACAAGTTGAGGTTGACATTAAATAGCCATCCAATACCCACTGCCTAGATGTACCATTTGTCTAGTTATTCTCAATAACATCCAGTGCTTGCTGACCTACATTGGCTCCTGGTCCAGCAACGCCTCGATTTTAAAATTCTCATCCTTGTTTTCACATCCCTCCATGCCCTCACCCCATCCCATCTCTGTAACCTCCTCCAGCCCCACAACCCTCCGAGATCTCTGCGCTCCTCCAATTCTGAGCACTTGCACATCCCTGATTTTAATCGCTCCACCATTGGCGGCCGTGCCTTCAGCTGCCTAGACACTAAGCTCTAGAATTCCCTCCCTAAACCTCTGCACCTCTCTACCACTCGTTCCTCCTTTAGGACACTCAGTAAAACCTACCTCTTTCCTGTCCTAATATCTCTTTATGTGGCTCTGTGTTAAAGTTTGGTTGGTTACACTCCTGAGAAGCATCTTGGGACGTTTTACTACGTTAAAGGTGCTATATAAATGCAAGTTGTTGTTGTCCTAAGACAAGGCCATGCTAGCTGGTGATCGCAAACAACAGCATTGTCAATAATTTCCGCCTGTAACAAGAGAGTGTAACAGAGTGAAAGAGGGGGTGGTATGTGAGCCATAGGTTTTTGAGAGCTCTGTATCCGCGATAGGGGTACAACTTCAAGAAGTTATATTAAAAGGTCAGAATGACCCAGGCTAGGCGGTAAAGCTTTAAGAAATCGTTGACCTTAATTGCCTTTAATCAGGAACAACTCCCAGCCTGTAAGGATCAAAGGCAGAGAAATAGTTCAGTTGGGGAAAGGAAGGAACTGAGAGTGAGAAGGTGCAGACTGGAAAGCAATCTCTGTTAGTGTTTGGTTCATCGCTGCATTCAAAGACACAACTGCGGTGGGTGAGTAAGCCTGATTTGTTTTAACCATTATGCTCTGGTCTGTGTGTCTAATGGGCCACTGGGTCCTGGGACTGCTTCAGCTTGTTACAAAAAATAGAGAAATGTGAGAGAAACAAAACTCTGCCCCGAGCATTGCTAAACACTGTGAACAACAGTAGGAAGAGTGACAAACTTTGACAGGAGCCTTACAAAACAGGAAGCCTTTACAACCAGTAAAGAGAGCCCAGTCCCAGGTGGAATCTCAGACCAGTCTAAAAGACAGCGGGTAATGTAAACCAGCCTGCCTTCTATAATGATGCTTCACACTGGAACACACAAACTGCGGGGTGAGTTTTAAAAAAGAAATGGTGTGGAGATGCCAGTGTTGGACTGGGGTGAACAAATGTAAGAAGTCACACAACACCAGGTTATAGTCCAACAGCTTTATTTGAAATCACAAGCTTTCGGAGCGCTGCTCCTTCGTTAGGTGAAGTGGAGAGATGCATAAAGACACAGCTTATATAGTCAGAGAATAATGTCAGATGTTTACAGGTAATCTTTCTAACTGCCATTTATCACACCTCGGCAGAGAGATAATCACAGCAAACAAAGGTGTGAATGGTGTCCAAACAGGTCAGTCAGGAAAACATTACATCAAAGAACAATGAGGTGGGGTCACAAGGGGTCAAATGTTGCAGATGCTGGGGTCTATATGAAAAACAAAAAACATTTTTTTTGCTGGAAATCACAGCAGGTCCGGCCGCATCTGTGTAGAGAGAACAAGCCAACGACGACTCGAGTCTGGATAACCCTATGTCAGGTGGGGTTACATGTAGCGTGACATGAACCCAAGATCCCGGTTGAGGCTGTCCTCATGGGTGCGGAACTTGGCTATCAGTTTCTGCTCGACGATTTTGTGTTGTCGTGTGTCTCGAAGGCCGCCTTGGAGAATGCTTACCCAAAGATCGGAGGCTGAATGTCCTTGACTGCTGAAGTGGTCCCCGACTGGGAGGGAACACTCCTGCCTGGCGATTGTTGCGCGGTGTCCGTTCATCCATTGTCGCAGTGTCTGCATGGTCTCACCGATGTACCATGCTCCGGGGCATCCTTTCCTGCAACGTATGAGGTAGACAACATAGGCCGAGTCACATGAGTATGTACCATGTACCTGGTGGGTGGTGTCCTCACGTGTGATGATGGTATCTGTGTTGATGATCTGGCATGTCTTGCAGAGGTTGCTGTGGCAGGGTTGTATGGTGTTGTGGTCACTGTTCTCCTGAAAGCTGGGTAATTTGCTGCGAACGATGGTCTGTTTGAGGTTAGGCGGCTGTTTGAAGGCGAGTAGTGGAGGTGTGGGGATGGCCTTAGCGAGGTGTTCAACGTCATCGATGACATGTTGAAGGCTGCGAAGAACATGGTGTAGTTTCTCCACTCCGGGGAAGTACTGGACGACGAAGGGTACTCTGTTGGTTGTGTCCCGTGTTTGTCTTCTGAGGAGGTCTATGCGATTTTTCACTGTGGCCCGTCGGAACTGTCAATCGACAAGTCGAGCGTCATATCCCGTTCTTACGAAAGCGTCTTTCAGCGTCTGTAGGTGTCCATCGCGTTCCTCCTCATCTGAGCAGATCCTGTGTATTCTCAAGGCTTGTCCATAGAGGATGGCTTCTTTAACGTGGTTAGGGTGGAAGCTGGAGAAGTGGACCAAAAAGTAAGTACGTTTATGACCATTCTGGAATCATAAGCTTTCTTTTGATATAACACATGTGTAGGTACTGGGGGGAAGAGAGAGAGCGACTGGGGGGAAGAGAGAGAGCGGCTGGGGGAAGAGAGAGAGCAACTGGGGGGAAGAGAGAGAGTGACTAGGGAGAAGAGAGAGAGCGACTGGGGGGAAGAGAGAGAGCGACTGGGGGGAAGAGAGAGAGCGACTGGGGGGAAGAGAGAGAGAGAGACTGGGGGAGAGAGAGAGAGAGAGACTGGGGGGAAGAGAGAGAGACAAAGAGAGAGGGAGCGAGAGAGACAGAGAGAGAAGGAGAGAGAGGGAGAGAGAGACAGAGAGAGGGAGAGAGAGACAGAGACAGAGGGAAGGAGAGAGAGAGGGAAGTCTTATGTTCATTAATAAATAGACATTCTTATTATGAACACAGCTAGCTTTTGCTAGTTACTTTATTGAGCACATGTGGACTAGGTACATTATCTGTAGAGGCTTCCATATTGACTGCTGCCTTGTGGGTAGCCTAGTGCCTCATGGGTAATGTATTCTTAATATACATACAGCTATATACAGCTCTACACAGCTCTACGGCTCCACCTAGTGTCCACTATAGAATGACATGTTATTGATCATTACATCCCCCTTTCTTTGAGGTTTAACAAAATCAATATCAATCAACTTTCAACAAAACAATAAATATAATATCAGTAACACTTTTGTTAGTGCTCTATAAACATAAACATTTTCAAAACAGTCAACACATTTTCAAAGCTTTACATTGTACTCAAAGATTAAGTCTGTCAGGCTCTTTTACTTCACATGTGGATCTTCTCAACACGGGTAAGTCTGATGTGTCTTCATGAGATTGTTCTGGCGGTGAATGACAAGATGCAGTTGCGGCATTGTCATCAATCTGGTCTTGAATAGTCTCTTGTGTTTTTAGGAGGGAACGCGGTTCCTCCTGAGAATCTGTCCTTCCTCAGTTCTAACAGTGTATGACCTTGGTCCTACTTCCTCAAGAACTGTAGCTTTCCTGTTCCATGCATCTGGATCCTCAATCCTGACAACATCATCCCTTGTCAATGGTTTTAGAGTTTTGGATGACTTGTCATAGTATGATTTCTGTTTCAGCTTTAACAGTTGAAGTCTCTGTCTCAGTTCCTCACTTTGCTGTTCTTTTGCACAGCAGGGTAGCGTGGTGCGCAACTTGCGACCCATTAGTAGTTCAGCAGGTGAAGAACCACAGTCTAAAGGTGAGGCTCGGTAGCTCAGCAGGGCCAGATAAGGATCAGACTTACTTTCTGTCGCTTTCTTCAGTAGCTGCTTGAGAACTTGAACAACTTTCTCTGCCTTACCATTTGACTGAGCATACAAAGGACTGGATGTGATGTGCTGAAAGTCATAATGTGCTGCAAACTGTTGCCACTCCTTACAGTTGAAGCACGGACCATTGTCGCTAACGGCAATCCTGGGAATTCCATGTCTGGCGAAGATGGATTTCACATGCATTATAACACTGCTTGCTGTGGTGCTTGAGAGCAGTGCCATCTCAGGATAGTTAGAATAGTAGTCAATCACTATTAGATAGTTTTTACCATTTAAATGAAAAAGGTCCATACCAACCTTTTGCCATGCTGCTGTTGGTATGTCAGCTACTATCATTGGTTCCTTTGCTTGTTTGTTTTGGTGTTTCTGACATGTCTCACATTTGCCTATCATGTTCTCAATGTCCTTATTTATGCCAGGCCAATAAACAGTGTCTCTTGCTCTCCTTTTGCATTTTTCAATTCCGAGGTGTCCCTCATGAATCCTTTTGAGCATGTCTTGACGTAGAGCCTGTGGAATGAATATTCTGTTCTGTTTTAGTAATAGTCCACTTGCGACACTCAATTCTGACCTTATGTGAAAATATTTTGGACAGGAACCTTTTGGCCAACCATGATGAATGTTCTCTATTACTGTTTGTAATACTGTATCTTTTACTGTTTCTTCTGCTATTTGCTTTGATTTTGTGTCTGACACGGGCAGCGCAGCAGTGACCATACTCACATGAACATCCACGTCTTCTTCAGTAGAGCTCACATGACTCATTGTGGGTGCTCGGGATAGTGCATCTGCTAACACTATGTATTTGCCTGGTGTGTAGATCAATTCAAAGTCATATCTTTGCAGCTTCATCATGAGTCGTTGAATCCTTGGAGACATCTCATTCAGGTTTTTTTTAATGATGGCAACCAGAGGGCTGTGGTCTGTCTCAACTGTGAAGGTGGGAAGTCCATATATGTAGCCATGAAACTTTTCTAGTCCAACTACCAAGCCTAGACATTCCTTTTCAATCTGGGCATATCGACACTCAGTATCAGTCATAGACCTGGAGGCATAGGCAACAGGCTTCCAATCTTCACCCTCTGCTTGTAGCAAGACCGCACCTAGGCCATCTTTTGATGCATCCGTTGACACTTTGATTCTTTTTGTTGGGTCAAAGAAGGTGAGTACAGGTGTGGTTATCAGCACTGTTTTGAGTTTTATCCACTCTTGTTCATGTCTTTCTGTCCATGCGAACTCATTTGTTTTATGTAGCAGGTCTCGCAGACAGGCTGTCTTGGCTGACAAGTTAGGAATGAACTTTCCAATGAAGTTTATCATCCCCATGATGCGTAGCACTCCTTTTTTGTCAGTGGGTCGGGGCATTTTGAGTATGGCATTTACTTTTTCCATATCTGGCTCTATTCCTTTACCAGATAGATTATCTCCTAGGAAAGTGACTTCCTGGATGCCAAACTGACACTTGGCTTTGTTGAGCTTCAGTCCATTCCGGCGTATGCTCTGTAGCACTTTAGTCAGTCTCTCATTGTGTTCTTTCAGTGTGGAGCCCCAGATGATGATGTCATCAACATAGACCCGAACTCCTTCCAGACCTTCAATTATGTGTTCCATCGCTCTATGAAAGATTTCAGATGCAGATATTATCCCGAAAGGCATTCTGAGGAAACAATACCTGCCAAATGGTGTGTTGAAGGTACAGTATTTGGTGCTCCCTTCATCCAGTTTTAGTTGCCAAAATCCTTGTGAGGCATCGAGCTTTGTAAAGTATCTGGCACCTAACATTTCACTGGTGATTTCTTCTCGCTTGGGAATCTGGTAGTGTTCACGTTTTATGTTTGCATTTAAGTCCTTTGGATCCATGCATATTCTTAGATCATTGTTCTTTTTCTTTACACATACCATGGAGTTAACCCAATCTGTTGGCTCTTCGACTTTCCTGATGACTCCTAGTGTGGTCATTCTGTCCAGTTCATTCTTGAGCCGGTCACGCAGGGGTGCTGGAACTCTTCGTGGAGCATGTACCACTGGCTGAGCATCCTGCTTTAGCTGGATCTTGTAAGTGAATGGTAGAACTCCAAATCCTTTGAACACATCCTGGAAATTATTCACTACAGAATCCACCGAGTCATCTGGTCTGCTTATGGCACAGTTAATACGGTAGACTCTTTTGACCAGTTCTAAGTCCTCACAAGCTTTGTCACCCAGTAGTGAATCAAGCCTTTCAGCCACAACAGAAAACATGAGATGATGCACTTTGCCTTTGACTGTCACTTTAAGTCTGCATACACCTAAGCTATCTATTTTCTGCCCATTATAGTCCTTCAGTAGTACTGACTTTTTCTGTATTTTGGGCTTTTCTTTCATATTGTTAATGTCACTCATACTGATTAAGTTTGCTTTTGACCCAGTGTCTAGTTTCAAGGTAACTAATGCTCCATTTACCTGCAGTGGGATGATCCATTTGTCCTCTTTTACTGCATTAACTTTATGTTCAGCATTGTCCATTTCTGAGGGCTGCACATTTTCTGTATCCTTTTTGATATTGTCACATGACACCATTCCTACAAAAAATGTCTCACTTAAATCAGTGTCCTCAATTACATTAACTCGTTGCCCTTTCTTAGTTTGTACTTTTGAAAAGCATTGTTTGGCAAAGTGATTCTTTCCATTACACTTTGTGCACATTTTTCCAAACGCTGGGCATTGTCTTAACTGGTGTTTGTAACCATAGCATTTACAATTAAAAATTTCATCCTCCGATTGCTTTTCATTTCTGTTCTGCCCATGTTTCTTCCCCTTATAGGACACAGCACCGACAGCAGCATTATCACTCATTACAATCGCATCATTATTGATTTCACTGAAAGTATTCGCGTGCTTTCGAGCTAGCTCGCTGGCTTGGCATATTTTCACCGCATTTTCCAAATTTAGTTCGGTTTCTCTCAACAGACGTTCCCTGACTTTTTTATCATGAATACCAAACACAATCTGGTCACGAATCATGGATGCTTTGAGCTCAGAGAAATTACATGTCTGTGCTTTCAGTTTCAGATCAGTTATAAAGCTATCAAAAGTCTAATTTTGCTGCTGTGTCTGAGAACAGAAGATGTATCTTTCATAGGTCTCATTCTTTTTGGGAGAGCAATGTGCATCAATTTTTTTTTAGCATATCTTCTAATTTTTCTCTGTTCTCCTCTGGATTAAATACAAATGTATTAAATACCTCTATCGCCTGTGGGCCTGCAACCATAAGCAGCAACGCTATCTTCCTTGCGTCTGGCTTCGTACCGAATCCGATGGCTGCAATGTAGAGTTCGAATTGTTGTTTAAGAGTCTGCCAATTGTAGTCGATGTTTCCTGTGAGTTTCAAACGCTCTGGTGGCTTCAAATTCTCCATGTCGCTTTTCACAATTTTCAGCAGATCTTCACCATCCTGGTACCATCTTATGTTCATTAATAAATAGACATTCTTATTATGAACACAGCTGGCTTTTGCTAGTTACTTTATTGAGCACATGTGGACTAGGTACAGTATCTGTAGAGGCTTCCATCTTGACTGCTGCCTTGTGGGTAGCCTAGTGCCTCATGGGTAATGTAGTCTTAATATACATACAGCTGGGTAGTGTAGTCTTATACATACAGCTATATACAGCTCTACACAGCTCTACGGCTCCACCTAGTATCCACTATAGAATGACATGTTATTGATCATTACAGGAAGGAGAGAAAGGGGGAAGGAGAGAAAGGGGAAAGGGGTAGGATAGAAAGAGGAAAGGGGTGGGGGGAAAGGGGTGGGGGGCAAAAGTGGTGGGGGGAAAGGGGTGGGGGGAAAGGGGGGGAAGGGGAGGGAAAGGGGGAAGGGGAGGGAAAGGGGGTAGGGGAAGGGAAAGAGGGGGAGGGGGAAGGGAAAGGGGGAGGGGGAAGGGACAGGGGGAGGGGGGAAGGGGAAGAGGGGGAGGGAGGGGAAGAGGGCGAGGGAGGGGAAGAGGGGGAGGGAGGGGAAGAGGGGGAGGGGGAAGAGGGGGAGGGGGGAAGAGGGGGAGGGGGGAAGAGGGGGAAGAGGGGAGGGGGAAGAGGGGAGGGGGGAAGAGGGGGAGGGGAAGAGGGGGAGGGGAAGAGGTGGAGGGGAGGGGGGAGGGGGAAAAGAGGGGGAAGAGGGCGAGGGGGAGGGAAGGTGGGGGGAAGAGGGGTAGGGGGGAGGGGGAGTGGGAGGGGGAGGGAGGGGGTGAGTGGGAGGGGGGAGGAGGGAATGGGGAGGGAAGGGGTGTGTAGGAGGGGGGAAGGGGGTGTGGGAAGGGGGTGTGGGGGGGGAAGGAGTGGAAGAAAGGGAGGGGGGAGCCAGCAGACCCTCTCCCCTCTGCCAGTGTTGAGAGTTGCATTGCCGGCGGCGGTTGGAGAAGGCTAGGCCCTGGGGAGAGAGAGCGCGACTGGGGGGAAGAGAGAGAGCGACTGGGGGGAAGAGAGAGAGAGAGAGAGAGACTGGGGGGGGGGAGAGAGAGAGAGAGGCTGGGAGGAGAGAGAGAGAGAGAGAGAGAGACTGGGGGGAAGAGAGGGAGACAGAGAGAGAGGGAGAGAGAGACAGAGAGAGATGGAGAGAGAGGGAGAGAGAGACAGAGAGAGGGAGAGAGAGACAGAGACAGAGGGAAGGAGAGAGAGAGGGAAGCAGAGAAAGGGGAAAGGAGTGGGGGAAAGGGGTGGGGGAAAGGGGTGGGGGGGAAAGGGGTGGGGGCAAAGGGGTTGGGGGCAAAGTGGTTGGGGGCAAAGGGGTGGGGGAAAGGGCGGATGGGTGGGGGAAAGGAGGGGGAAGGGGGAAAGGGGTGGGGGAAAGGGGTGGGGGGATAGGGGGGAGGGGGAGGGGGAGGGAGAGGGGGAAGAGGGGGGAGGGAGGGGGGAAGGGGAGGAGGGGGTAGGGGGAGGGAAGGTGGTGTGTGGGAGGGGGAAAGGGGGGGTGGGAGGGGGGGGTGGGGGGCAAAGTGTGGGGAAGGAGGGGGGAGGGGGAAGGGGGGGAAGGAGTGGGGAGGGCAGAGGGGGGAAGGGGGGGCAGAAAGGGAGGGGGGAGAACAGGAGGGGGTAGCCAGCAGACCCTCTCCCCTCTGCCAGTGTTGAGAGTTGCGCTGCCGGCGGCGATTGCAGAAGGCTAGGCCCCAGGGCCTCGGGCACCCGCACTGACATGGCCCAGCCGAGCGCAGCGCCCCGGTCAGCCCAAGCTCCGCAGCCGTCGTTCGGCCGCAGGCCACAAAGCACCCGAGCCCAGCGCTGGCGATGGCTCCGCGGAGCTCCGTGCCGCCCCACAGCCTTTCGAAAGATGGCGGCGGTGGCTACTCTCGGCTCAGACCCGCCCGGCCCACAAAGCACCCGAGCCCAGCACCGGCGATGGCTCCGTGGAGCTCCGTGCCGCCCCACCAGCCTTTAGAAAGATGGCGGCGGTGGCTACGCTAAACACAGACCCGCCCGGCCAGCCTTTAGAAAGATGGCGGCGATCGCAGGCCGCTTGTTGAGTGGGACGGGAGGTGCCTAGTTCGGGCGTGGCTGGGGAACAGAGGCCGAGGCTTCGAGGCCTGCCTGCTAAAATGGTGAAAGGTAGGAAAATTAATGAGGTTAGAGAAAAGATTTACAAATTAATTAACTTTTTTTCAAAACGATTTAATTGTGTTTTATAAGCAACTTTTTTTTGCTGGAAATGTAGATTTGAAAATAAACACGCAGAAAGTGGGAAAAAGAAATGAAGAGTTAGGAATCAAGATGGCGGCCACTCACCTCAGCTCAGAAGGATTAGGCCCGCCCACACACGCACCGATTGGTCAACCATCAGGTCACTGAACTGTAGGATTGGTCAATAATCATGTCACTCAACTCTAGGATGGCCTGCCCGCACACGCAATGATCCGCCCCCATGATGCAGCGATTGGTCAACCGTCAGGTCGCTCGACTGTACGATTGGTCAACCTTCACGTCACTCGATGCTAATGAGCGGATAATGAGCGAAATTTTGAACGTTTTTTGGATACCGTCTGAACAATTTTTGTCTGACCAAAAAGTAAATACGTTAATGACCATTCCGGAATCATAAGCTTTCTTTTTGATATAACACATGTGTAGGTACGCTCTATAACTTTTGAGTGTATAGAGGACATACAGACAGACAGACAGAAGGACAGACAGACAGACAGAAGAGCTCTTTTATAGATATATAGATGACTAGCTGAAGTACCCGGCGGTGCCGAGGGTTTTTTGAGGGCATGTTGTTGTTGGAAGAGAGAGAGAGAGAGTGACTGGGGGGAAGAGAGAGAGTGACTGGGGAAGAGAGCGAGTGACTGGGGAGAAGTGAGAGAGTGACTGGGGGGAAGAGAGAGTGCGACTGGGGGAAGAGAGAGGGAGAGAGCGAGAGAAAGACTGGGGGGAGAGAGAGAGAGAGAGACTGGGGGAAGAGAGAGAGAGAGAGATGGAGAGAGAGAGAGGGAGAGAGAGAGAGGGAGAGAGAGACAGAGAGAGAGAGGGAGAGAGAGACAGAGACAGAGGGAAGGAGAGAGAGAGGGAAGGAGAGAAAGGGGAAAGGGGCGGGGGAAAGGGGTGGGGGGGAAAGGGGGGGGAAGGGGAGGGGGAGGGGAAGGGGGGAAAGGTGGGGGGAAAGGGGAGGGGGAGGGAGTGGGGAGGGGGAAGGGAGTGTGTGAGAGGGGGAAGGGGGGTGGGAAGGGGGGGTGGGAAGAGGGTGTGGGGGGAAGGGTGGGGGAAGGAGGTGGGAGGGGGGATGGAGGGGGGAGGGGCAAAGGGGGGGAGGGGTGAAGGGGGGTGGGAGGAGGGGGTTGGAAGGGGGTAGAAAGGGGGGGAAGTGAAGGGGGGAAGGAAAGGGGGTGTGGGAGGAAGGGGTGGGGGAGGAAGGAGGTGGGAAGGGGGTGGGGGAGGAAGGGGGGTGGGAAGGGGGTGGGGAGGGACGGGGGGAAAGGGGGTGGAAGGGGAGGGGAGGAGGGAGGGGGAGGGAGGGGAAGGGAAGTGAGGGAAGGGAAGGGGGAGGGGGGAGAGGGGGGAGAGGCAGGGGGAAGGGGGAAAGGGGGTTGGAGGGGGGAAGGCGGGGAGGGGGGAGAGGAGGGGGGATGGGGGTGTGTGAGGGGGAGGAGAGAGTGGGGGGAAAGGGGGTGTGGGGGGAAGGGGGGAAAGGGGGGGTGAGGGGAAAGGGGGAAGGGGGGGTGGGGGGGAAGGAAGGGGGGTGGGGGAAAGGGGGGGTGGGAGGGGTGGAGAAGGGGGGGTGGGGTGGGGGAAGGAGGGGGAGGGGGGAGGAGGGGGGAAGGGGGGAGAAAGGGAGGGGTGCAGCCAGCAGACCCTCTCCCCTCTGCCATTGTTGAGAGTTGAGCTGCCGGCGGTGGTTGGAGAAGGCTAGGCCCCGGGACCTCGGGCACCTGCACTGACATGGCCCAGCCGAGCGCAGCGCCCTGGTCAGCCCAAGCTCCGCTGCTGCCGTTCGGCCGCAGGCCACTAAGCATCTGAGCCCAGCGCCGGCGATGGCTCCGCGGAGCTCCGTGCCACCCCACCAGCCTTTAGAAAGCTGGCGACGGT
>NC_140987.1:261861074-262038222 GCF_052327205.1 Somniosus microcephalus
AGATTCCTAAATATCAAAGTTCAGGTTTTTAAGCACCCCATAGCTAAGAAGACAACTGCACAAAAGAACCTAACGGGGTACACACAGAAAGTGGGAAAAATAAACACATAGAAAGTGGGAAAAAAAATCGTTAGGAGTCAAGATGGCGGATACTCACCTCAGTTGAGAATGATTAGGCCCACCCACACACACACCGATTGTTCAACCGTCAGGTCACTGAAGTGTAGGATTGGTCAATCATCACGTCACTCAACTGTAGGATGGCCCGCCCGCACACGCAATGATCCCGCCCCCGTGATCCAGTGATTGGTCGACCATCAGGTCGCTCGACTGTACGATTGGTCAACCTTAACGTCACTTAATGCTAATGAGGGGATAATGAGCGGAATTTTGAAGGTTTTTTGGATACCGTCGGCACAATTTCTGTCTCACCTTCCAGAATCGTAAGCTTTCTTTTGATGTAACACACGTGTAGGTACGCTCTATAACCTTTGAGTGTATAGAGGACGGACAGACAGACTGACAGACAGACAGAAGAGCTCTTTTATAGATATATACTATCTGGGGTTGCCCGGCGGTGCTGAGGCTTTTTTGAGGGCATGTTGTTGTTGGAAGAGAGAGAGAGAGTGAGTGGGGGGAAGAGAGAGAGCGAGTGGGTGGAAGAGAGAGAGCGAGTGGGGGGAAGAGAGAGAGCAGTGACTGGGGGGAAGAGAGAGAGCGAGTGGGGGGAAGAGAGAGAGCGAGTGGGGGGAAGAGAGAGCGAGTGGTGGAAGAGAGAGAGCGAGTGGGGGGAATAGAGACAGCGAGTGGGGGGAAGAGAGACAGCGAGTGGGGGGAAGAGAGAGAGCGAGTGGTGGGAAGAGAGGGAGCGAGTGGGGGGAAGAGAGAGAGCGAGTGGGGGGAAGAGAGAGCGAGTGGGGGAAGAGAGAGAGCGAGTGGGGGGAATAGAGACAGCGAGTGGGGGGAAGAGAGAGAGCAACTGGGGGGAAGAGAGAGAGCGACTGGGGGGAAGAGAGAGAGCAACTGGGGGGAAGAGAGAGAGCAACTGGGGGAAGAGAGAGAGCGACTGGGGGAAGAGAGAAAGAGAGAGAGATTGGGGGGAGAAGAGAAAGAGACTGGTGGGCAGAGAGAGTCTGGGGGGCAGAGAGAAACTGGGGGGCAGAAAGAGACTGGGGGCAGAGAGAGACTGGGGGGCAGAGAGAGACTGGGGAGCAGAGAGAGACTGGGGAGCAGAGAGAGACTGGGGGAGAGAGAGAGAGACTGGGGGAGAGAGAGAGACTGGGAGAGAGAGAGAGACTGGGGGGAGAGAGAGAGACTGGGGGAGAGAGAGATACTGGGAGAGAGAGAGAGACTGGGGGAGAGAGAGACTGGGGGAGAGAGAGAGACTGGGGAGAGAGAGAGACTGGGAGAGAGAGAGAGACTGGGGGGAGAGAGAGACTGGGGGAGAGAGAGAGACTGGGGGAGAGAGAGAGACTGGGGGAGACACAGCGATTGGTCGACCGTCAGGTCGCTCGACTGTACGATTGGTCAACCTTCACGTCACTTAATGCAAATAGGGGATAATGAGCGGAATTTTGAAAGCTTTTTGGTTACCGTCGGCACAATTTTTGTCTCACCGAAAAGTAAATTCGCTTATGACCGTTCCGGAATCGTAAGCTTTCTTTTGATGTAACACACGTGTAGGTACGCTCTATAACTTTTGAGTGTATAGAGGACGGACAGACAGACAGAATGCCAGACAGAAGAGCAATTATATATATATAGACTAGCTGGGGGGGGGGCCGGCGTTGCCAGGGCAGTTTAGAGGGCCGCGCGGTTAACAGACTGGGGGGAGAAGAGAGAGAGAGAGACTGGGGGGAGAAGAGAAAGAGAGAGAGATTGGGGGTGAAGAGAAACAGATGAGGGGCAGGGAGAGACTGGGGGCAGAGAGAGACTGGGGGGCAGAGAGAGACTGGGGGGAGAGAGAGAGACTGGGGGAGAGAGAGAGACTGGGAGTGTGAGAGAGAGAGAGAGAGAGAGAGAGTGGGAGTGTGTGTGAGAGAGAGAGACTGGGAGTGTGAGAGAGAGAGAGAGAGAGACTGGGAGTGTGTGTGAGAGAGAGAGAGAGAGAGATTGGGAGTGTGAGAGAGAGAGAGAGAGCTTGTGGAAAATATCAGGGCATCAGGGAGAATTTCTACCAAAAATTCTCACAAATATACCCTGAATTCAGAAATTTGAATGACGACCAAAAACTCCCATACCTACTAGGGGAACAGAGAAACTGTGTAACCTTAGCGGCACACTATGTTACAGCTTGCCATAAACAGAGGGACAACCAGTAAACCTAAGAAAAGAGTATATACAAATTATACGAATGTATATTTATACACTCAGGGATATATCTGTTTATACACTGTATGAATAGATCTGCGTTTATGTGTTCAACCATAAATGTTTTTCGATGCTTTGGCAACATAAGATGTACCTTATCATGCCAATAAAGCGATTTGAATTGAATTGAATTGAGAGACTGGTCCGCCACGGCCGCTCACCTGGTGGCTTTGGGTCGGGCTCTGGGGCGGGGCTATTGACGCCACGGGGAAGTTTTGTGTGCGGCGGCTCCCGGCACGGACCGCCGCAGCTGGTCACCTGGTGGCTTTGGGTCCGGCTCTCGGGCAGCGCGGTGGATGCCGTGGGGAGCCCCGGGACTGGGCCGAAGGGGTGAAAGCCCGAGTGAGTCCCCGGGCCGCAGCCGCAAACGGAGCCGAGCCCTGATGCCATTGGCCGAGGCGAAGACGGTGATCTGGTTGCTGGAATGAACGGCCTGCAGCAGGTTCCGGGCATTGTCTAAACTGGCGACTAAAACAAATCGATCGGCGTCCGCCTCGGGCCCAGGGGGCAGCAGCATCGCGCCAGGAATCCGCTCAACTCAAGGCCCAGGTTTCCCGGGCTGCTAGGCCGCGCCCGGCGCCGGCACAGCCGCTCGAAATGGCCATCAAAGTAGGCGAGCCTCCGGGCGAAGGGCAGGGGATCACTTCATTTCTAACTGTTCCTAAATACAATTTAAAACTGAAATAAATTGTACTTTTCCTTAGTTCCCTAACACACAGAAAGTGGCAAAAATAAATAAAGTTAGGAATCAAGATGGCGGCCACTCACCTCCGGTCAGAAGGACTAGGCCCGCCCACACACGCAATGTGACGCACTGATTGGTCAACCATCAGGTCACTGAACTGTAGGATTGGTCAATCATCACGTCACTCAACTGTAGGATGGCCCGCCCGCACACGCAATCAACCCGCCCCCGTGATGCAGCGATTGGTCGACCGTCAGGTCGCTCGACTGTACGATTGGTCAACCTTCACGTCACTCAATGCTAATGAGGGGATAATGAGCGGAATTTTGAAAGTTTTTTGGATACCGTCGGCACAATTTTTGTCTCACCGAAAAGTAAATACGCTTATGAACGTTCCGGAATCGTAAGCTTTCTTTTGATGTAACACACGTGTAGGTACGCTCTATAACTTTTGAGTGTATAGAGGACAGACAGACAGACAGAAGAGCAATTATATATATATATATACTAGCTCAGGGTGCCCGGCGGTGCCGAGACTTTTTGAGGGAATGTTGTTGTTTTGGAAGAGAGAGAGGGAGCGACTGGGGGGGAAGAGAGAGAGTGACTGGGGGGGAAGAGAGAGAGCGACTGGGGGGGGAAGAGAGAGAGCAAGAGACGGGGGGAGTGAGCGCGACTGGGGGGGAAGAGAGAGAGCGACTGGGGGGGAAGAGAGAGAGCGAGAGACAGGGGGGAAGAGAGAGAGAGCGAGAGACTGGGGGGAAGAGAGAGAGCGAGAGACTGGGGGGAAGAGAGAGGGCGAGAGGCTGGGGGAAGAGAGAGAGAGAGAGCGACTGGGGGGAAGGGGGAGGAAGGGGAAGGGGAGGAAGGGAAGGGGATGTAGGGAAGGGGGAGGAGGGGGAGGGGGAGGGGAGGGGGAGGGAAGGGGGAGGGGGAGGGAAGGGGGTAGGGGAGGGAGGGAAGGGGGAGCAGGAGGGGGGAGAGGGGAGGGGGAGGGAAGGGGGGGGAGGGAAGGGAGGAGGGAGAAGGTGGGGGAGGGAGGAGAGGGGCAGGGAGAGAGGGGAGGCAGAGGGAAGGAGAGAGAGAGAGAGAGAGAGAGGGAAAGGAGAGAGAGAGAGGGAAAGAGAGAGAGACAGAGAGAGAGAGAGGGAAGGAGAGAAAGAGAGAGAGGGAAGGAGAGAGAGAGAGAGAGAGGGAAGGGGAGAGAGAGAGATTGGGAGTGTGAGAGAGAGAGAGATTGGGAGTGTGAGAGAGAGAGAGAGACTGGGAGTGTGAGAGAGAGAGAGATTGGAAGTTTGAGAGAGAGAGGTTGGGAGTGCGAGAGAGAGAGATTGGGAGTGCGAGAGAGAGAGACTGGGAGTGTGAGAGAGAGAGAGACTGGGAGTGTGTGAGAGAGAGAGACTGGGAGTGTGAGAGAGCGAGAGATTGGGAGTGTGAGAGAGAGAGAGATTGGGAGTGTGAGAGAGAGAGAGATCGGGAGTGAGAGACAGACAGAGATTGGGAGTGTGAGAGAGAGAGAGAGATTGGGAGTGTGAGAGAGAGAGAGATTGGAGTGTGAGAGAGAGAGATTGGGAGTGTGAGAGAGAGAGAGATTGGGAGTGTGAGAGAGAGAGAGATTGGGAGTGTGAGAGAGAGAGAGATTGGGAGTGAGAGAGAGAGAGAGATTGGGAGTGTGAGAGAGAGAGAGATTGGGAGTGAGAGAGAGAGACTGGGAGTGTGAGAGAAAGAGACTGGGAGTGTGTGAGAGAGAGAGACTGGGAGTGAGAGAGAGAGAGATTGGGAGTGTGAGAGAGAGAGATATTGGGAGTGAGAGAGAGAGAGAGATTGGGAGTGTGAGAGAGGGAGAGAGATTGGGAGTGTGAGAGAGATTGGGAGTGTGAGAGAGAGATTGGGAGTGTGAGAGAGAGAGAGAGATTGGGAGTGTGAGAGAGCGAGAGATTGGGAGTGTCAGAGAGAGAGATTGGGAGTGTGAGAGAGAGATTGGGAGTGTCAGAGAGAGAGATTGGGAGTGTGAGAGAGAGAGAGATTGGGAGTGTGAGAGAGAGAGAGACTGGGAGTGTGTGAGAGAGAGAGACTGGGAGTGTGTGAGAGAGAGATACTGGGAGTGTGAGAGAGAGAGAGACTGGGAGTGTGTGAGAGAGAGATTGGGAGTGTGAGAGAGAGAGATTGGGAGTGTGAGAGAGAGAGATATTGGGAGTGTGAGAGAGAGAGATTGGGAGTGAGAGAGAGAGAGATTGGGAGTGTGAGAGAGAGAGATTGGGAGTGTGAGAGAGAGAGATATTGGGAGTGTGAGAGAGAGAGACTGGGAGTGTGAGAGAGAGAGACTGGGAGTGTGAGAGAGAGAGAGACTGGGAGTGTGAGAGAGAGAGCGATTGGGAGTGTGAGAGAGAGATTGGGAGTGTGAGAGAGAGAGAGACTGGAAGTGAGAGAGAGAGAGAGACTGGGAGTGAGAGAAAGAGACTGGGAGTGTGAGAGAGAGAGACTGGGCGTGAGAGAGAGAGAGAGACTGGGAGTGAGTGAGAGAGATTGGGAGTGTGAGAGATTGGGAGTGTGAGAGAGAGAGAGATTGCGAGTGTGAGAGAGAGAGACTGGGAGTGAGAGAGAGAGAGATTGGGAGTGTGAGAGAGAGCGATTGGGAGTGTGAGAGAGAGAGACTGGGAGTGTGAGAGAGAGAGAGACTGGGAGTGAGAGAGAGAGAGATTGGGAGTGTGTGAGAGAGAGAGAGGTTGGGAGTGTGTGAGAGAGAGAGAGAGAGATTGGGAGTGTGAGAGAGATTGGGAGTGTGAGAGAGAGTGAGACTGGGAGTGTGAGAGAGAGAGATTGGGAGTGTGAGAGAGAGAGATTGGGAGTGTGAGAGAGAGAGATTGGGAGTGTGAGAGAGAGAGAGACTGGGAGTGAGAGAGAGAGATTGGGAGTGTGAGAGAGAGAGAGACTGGGAGTGAGAGAGAGAGACGGGGGGAGAGAAAGAGTAGGGAGACTGGGGGAGAGAGGAGAGAGAGAGACTGAGGGAGGAGAGAGAGAGCGACTGAGTGGGAGAGAGAGAGACTGGGGGAGAGAGAGAGAGACGGGGGAGAGAGAGAGAGAGTAGAGAGACTGGGGGAGAGAGAGGAGAGAGACTGGGGAGAGAGAGAGAGAGAATGGGGAGATAGAGAGAGAGAGAGAGAGAGACTGGGGAGAGAGAGAGAGACTGGGGGAGAGAGACGGGGAGAGAGAGAGGCTGGGGGAGAGAGAGAGAGAGAGAGACGGGGGAAGGGAGAGAGAGACTGGGGAGAGAGAGAGAGACTGGGGAGAGGGAGAGAGAGAGAGAGAGCGAGAGAGAGACTGCGGGGGGGGGGTGGGGTGGGTGGGGGAAGAGAGAGACCGGGGGCGTGGTGGGGGGGAGAGAGAGAGAGACTGAAGGGAGAGAGAGAGAGATGGGGGGAGAGGGAGAGAGAGACTTGGGGGGAGAGGGAGAGAGTGGAGGGAGACGGAGAGAGTGGGGGAGAGAGAGAGAGAGACTGGGGGGAGAGAGAGAGACTGGGGGAGAGCGAGACTGGGGGAGAGAGAGACTGGAGGGGAGAGAGAGAGAGACTGGGGAGAGAGACTGGAGGAGAGAGAGAGAGACTGGAGGAGAGAGAGAGACTGGGGGGAGAGAGAGAGACTGGGCGGGAGAGAGAGAGACTGGGGGAGAGAGAGACTGGGGGAAAGAGCGAGACTGGGGGAGAGAGAGAGAGACTGGGGGTAGAGAGAGAGACTGGGGAGAGAGAGAGAGACTGGGAGAGAGAGAGAGAGACTGGGGGGAGAGAGAGTGACTGAGGGGGGAGAGAGATGGACAGGGAGAGAGAGAGAGAGAGAGAGACTGGGGAGATAGAGAGAGAGAGACTGAGGAGGGAGAGAGAGCGACTCAGGGGGAGAGAGAGAGAGAGAGACGGGAGAGAGAGAGAGAGAGAGTAGAGAGACTGGGGGGAGAGAGAGAGAGAGAGACTGGGGGAGAGAGAGGAGAGAGACTGGGGAGAGAGACGGGGAGAGAGAGAGAGAGACTGGGGGAGAGAGAGAGGGAGAGAGCGAGAGAGAGACGGGGGAAGGGAGAGAGAGACTGGGGAGAGAGAGATAGAGAGACTGGGAGACAGAGAGAGAGAGACTGGGAGACAGAGAGAGAGAGAGATAGAGAGACAGGGAGCGAGAGAGAGATTGGGTGGAGAGAGAGAGACTGGAGGAGGGAGAGACTGGAGGAGAGAGAGAGATGGAGAGAGAGAGACTGGGAGAGAGAGACAAGAATTTGCAAAATGGGACAAACACCCAATTGAGATCCTACATGCAGAATTCTGTAAAAGTATCCTCCGGACTCAAAGGAAAACCGTAAACAATGCATGCAGGGCAGAACTAGGCCAATATCCATTAATAATTACTATCCAAAAAAGAGCCACCAAATTTTGGAAACACCTAAAAATGAGCAACCCCCACTGCTATCATTACGAAGCCCTGAAATGCCAAGAGAGGACCATAAAGAAGAGTACCCTCAGTCAACTAGTCCTGGGACTCAGTGAAGCAACCACTAACATTACTAACAATAACCAGCCCCAGGACAGTGATATCGTAGCACAGAGAATTCGACCCAACACAATTGTCACTAAGCAAAAGGAAAAACACCTGTCATATTGGGCAGAAACAACAAAAACCCAAAACAAACTCAATTGCTACTTGGCCCTAAACAGACAATACAACATGGCTGAATACCTGACCATGGTAAAGGATAGCAAACTGAGAAAAACCTTGACAAGGTACAGACTTAGTGAACATAGCCTGGCCATCGAAAAAGGCAGACACAGACAGACCCGGCTGCCAAGAGAGGACAGGATATGCTCTCACTGCAGTCAGGGAGTGGTGGAGACAGAGATGCACTTCCTCACAGCTTGTGGAAAATATCAGGGCATCAGGGAGAATTTCTACCAAAAATTCACACAAATATGCCCTGAATTCAGAAATTTGAATGACGACCAAAAACACCCATACCTACTAGGGGAACAGAGAAACTGTGTAACCTTAGCGGCACACTATGTTACAGCTTGCCATAAACAGAGGGACAACCAGTAAACCTAAGAAAAGAGTATATACAAATTATACGAAAGTATATTTATACACTCAGGGATATATCTGTTTATACACTGTATGAATAGATCTGCGTTTATGTGTTCAACCATAAATGTTTTTCGATGCTTTGGCAACATAAGATGTACCTTATCATGCCAATAAAGCGATTTGAATTGAATTGAATTGAATTGACTGGAGGAGGGAGAGACTGGAGGAGAGAGAGAGACTGGGAGACTGGGGGAGAGAGAGAGACTGGGAGATAGAGAGAGAGAGAGAGAGAGAGAGAGAGAGAGAGACTGAGGGGGGAGAGAGAGAGAGACAGGGAGAGAGAGAGAAACTGGGGGAGAGAGAGAGAAAGAGAGACTGGGGGAAGCGATAGAGAGACTGGGAGACAGAGAGAGAGAGACTGGGAGACAGATAGAGAGATAAAGAGATGGGGAGAGAGAGAGATTGGGGGGAGAGAGGGAGAGGGCTAGAAATTTGGTATCACCCCGTTTGGAGAGGGAAGGAGAGAGAGACAGAGTGAGAGAGGGAAGGAGAGAGAGAGAGAGAGAGGGAAGGAGAGAGAGACAGAGAGAGGGAAGGAGAGAGAGACAGAGAGAGGGAAGGAGAGAGAGACAGAGAGAGAGAGGGAAGGGTAGGGAGGTAGTGCAACTCTGCCGAGCCTTAGACCTGTACATAGTTAACGGTAGGTTCAGAGGGGACTCCTTAGGGAGACTCACATATTCCTCAACTCTTGGGTCTAGTGTGGTGGATTATACAATCACTGACCTGGACCCCTGCGATATCAACGCATTCACTGTCAGGCAGCAATCCCCCCTCTCAGACCATAACCAAATAAATGTGTACCTTAAACTTTCTGCCCAAACTACAGACACAAAAAAGGAACCCAGTAAGCTACATAAAATAAACCAGACATACAGATGGGCCCCAGACAGTGGAGATAAATTCATCACAGCACTAAATTCACCTGATCTCACAAGTAAAATTTCAAAATTTAAAGAAAATCTATATGAGATCACCAGAGATGGGGTAAACATGGCCATAGAGGATATAAATATGATCTTTCATGAGGCAGCTGTAAAAGCCGACCTCGTGAAACAGAAGAGGAAGAGTCACAAAAGACAAAATAAAAATAAGAAATGGTTTGACCACGAATGCAAAAATGCCAGAAAAGACCTGAGAAAAATATCAAACCAAAAGCATCGCCAACCAAACAATCCGGACCTACGTACTAGATACAATGAAACCCTCAAAAGATATAAACACACCATTAGGAACAAAACACAAAACTATACCCACAAAATACTAGAAGAAATTGAAAACTCCACCAACCCAAAACAATTCTGGGAAATGTGGAATAACCTGAGTACAACACAATTGCAAGCATTACCAATCCAAGATGGCGACATCTGGAGAACACATTTTGAAAACCTCTACAAAGACATCCCAATAAACGAAACAAACCCAAGTCAACATCAGGTCACAGAAAAACTCCACACATTAGAAGCAACAATCAAAGACAACCAAAACCCTCTAGACTCCCCAATCACATGGAAAGAAATGGCCACAAAAACAAAATCTCTCCACCTAAAGAAAGCCTGTGGCCCAGACAACATCAAAAATGAAATGCTCAAGTTCAGCAATATGGAGATGCAGGGTGCGGTACTCAAATTATTCAACATCATATTACGTTCAGGCTGTTTTCCCGATATCTGGTGCCAAGGACTAATCTCCCCCATATATAAAAGCGGAAACAAATCAGACCCAAATAACTACCGCGGCATCTGTGTCAACAGTTGTCTAGGGAAGTTATTCTGCAGTATTCTAAATAGTAGATTACTTGATTTTCTTAACAAACATAATATCCTCAGAAAAAACCAAATAGGCTTTCTTCCAAAACACCGCACCGCCGACCATATCTATACCCTTCACACCCTCATTGAAAAACATATACACCAAACAAAAAATGGGAAAATATTCGCCTGTTTCATCGACTTCAAGAAAGCCTTTGACTCTATATGGCACGAAGGGCTCTATTATAAACTTCTTCAATGTGGAATAGGGGGCAAAGTCTATGACCTTATTAAATCAATGTATCTGAAAAACAAATGCGGGGTCAAAATTGGAGACAAACGCACCGATTTCTTCACCCAGAGAAGAGGCGTCCGGCAGGGCTGCAATTTGAGCCCGACCCTGTTCAACATATACATAAATGAATTAGCAGACATGCTGGAGCAAAGCGAGTCACCAGGTCTCCGTCTCCTAGATGGAGAAGTGAAATCCCTGTTCTATGCGGACGACCTGGTTCTGCTGTCTCCCACAGAACAGGGATTACAGCAACAACTAGACCTACTCGACAAATACTGCCAAAATTGGGCTCTAACAGTAAATCTAAAGAAAACCAACATCATGATTTTTCAAAAAAGGCCCAGATGTCAGGAAAACAAATACCAGTTTACCCTCAGTGATATCACTATAGGACACACTATGAGCTACACCTACCTTGGTCTAACTATTACAGCATCAGGGAGCTTCAGCATAGCAGTGAATGCACTAAAAGAAAAAGCCCGAAGAGCCCTATATGCAATAAAAAGAAAATTCTACAACATCCAAATCCCAATCAAAATCTGGCTCAAAATATTTGACAGCATAATCCTGCCCATTGCACTGTACGGTAGTGAAGTATGGGGCCCGCTAAATCACCAAAGCTACACTAAATGGGAAAAACATACAATAGAAGCCCTACATGCAGAATTCTGCCGAAGCATCCTTCGCACCCAAAGGAAAACGCCAACAAATGCATGCAGAGCCGAACTAGGCAGATACCCACTGATAATAAACATCCAAAAACGAGCACTAAACTTCCTAAATCACCTCAAATCTAGCTCCCCAGACACCCTTCATTTCAAAGCCTTTCAGACCCAAGAGCTAAACCCAGAAAAGAGTCCCCTGAGTCAGCTGCTACGGAAACTAAGTACTCAGCCGGACCCTGACCAGCCCCAGACCAACACAGCCGCCCAAACACCAATCCGAGTGAACCAAATCATTAAAAAATGCAAAGAAACCTACCTGGAACATTGGAACAAAATAACCGAAAGCCAAAGCAGATTAGAATGTTACCGGGCCCTAAAAAGAGAATATAAACTGGCAGACTACCTCACGACCATCAGAGACACAAAACAGAGACAGACCCTCACCAGGTACAGACTAAGCGACCACCAACTGGAAATTGAAAAAGGCAGATACAAGAAATCCTGGCAGCCTAGAGAGAATAGAATATGCGATCAATGTCTGGCTGGCGAGGTTGAAACAGAAATGCATTTCCTCCTAAAATGCGAAAAATTCAACACATCAAGAAACATATTATTCAACAAGCTAAGCCAAACAACCCCAGATTTCAAGGAATTGGATGATCTGTCAAAATTGAGATTAGTCCTAGGAGAAGGAGACAGACCATACCTTGGGGCCAAATATGTAACAACATGTCACAACCTGAGGACTGTTTAAAATTAAGACTGTTTAAAATTAATATTGAACGTACCAAATGAAGTACAAAGACTGTTTAAAATTAATATTGTTTAAAAGTAATATTGTATGTACCCAACAAATGTCAAATCGATTGACACCTACAGAATGTTGGAAAACTGTACCTTTTTGCTATGTAAGCTTTGGCAATATGGTTCTCTGTAAACTTTCATGCCAATAAAGCATTTTAATTGGAATTGGAATTGGAATTGGGAAGGAGAGACAGAGAGAGAGAGAGAGGGAAGGAGAGAGAGAGAGAGAGGGAAGGAGAGAGAGACAGACAGAGACAGAGCGGGAAGGAGAGAGAGAGACTGCGGGGAGAGAGAGAGTGACGGGGAGAGAGAAAGAGTAGAGAGACTGGGGGGAGAGAAGGAGAGAGAGACGGGGAGATAGAGAGAGAGAGAGAGAGAGAGACTGGGGAGATAGAGAGGAGAGACTGAGGGGGGAGAGAGAGAGCGACTGAGGGGGAGAGAGAGAGACTGGGGTAGAGAGAGAGAGAGACTGGGGAGAGAGAGAGAGAGAGTAGAGAGGCTGGGGGAGAGAGAGGAGAGAGATTGGGGAGAGAGAGACTGGGGAGAGAGAGAGACTGGGGGAGAGAGAGAGAGAGACCAGGGGGGAGAGAGAGAGAGACTGGGGGAGAGAGAGAGCGACTGAGGGGGGGGGGGGGGAGAGAGAGAGAGAGAGATTGCCATAACATGATGAAAAAACTTAGAAAAATATCAAACCAAAAACACAGACATCCAGAAAACGAGGAATTACGCCTTACTTATTGTCAGACACTAACACAATACAGAAACACACTCAGAACCAAAAAAGAGCAATATATTAAGAATACACTCAGCTCCATTGAGGAATCCATTGATTCCAATTGTTTCTGGGACAACTGGAATACATTACACAAAAAACAACACGACGAATTGGCCATTCAAAATGGAGACACATGGGAAAACCACTTTGAAAAATTATACCAGAAAAACACACTAAGGCCAGAGCAACACCAAATATGCAAAAAACTGGAAAAGCTCGAAATGGCCATAAAAGATAACCAAAACCCGCTAGACTCCATAATAACAGAAAAAGAACTTTTTGAAAAACTCAAGGACCTGCGACCAGGAAAAGCTTGTGGGGCAGACGGCATACTAAGCGAGATGATTAAACACACAGACGATAAAATGAAACTGGCTATCCTAAAACTCTTCAACTTGGTTCTGAGTGTCGGTTACTTCCCTGATATCTGGAACAAAGGGCTCATAACGCCCATATACAAAAGTGGGGACAAAGTCGACCCAAATAACTATTGAGGCATCTGTGTAAACAGTAACCTGGGGAAGGTATTCTGTAGCATCATAAACAAAAGACTTATAAACTTCCTTGAGGAGCACAATGTCTTGAGTAAAAGCCAAATTGGATTCCTGCCAAACTATAGAACATCAGATCATATCTTCACCCTACAGACCCTAATTGACAAACACGTTCATCAAAACAAAAGCAAAATCTACGCATGCTTTATAGATTTCCAGAAGGCTTTCGACTCCATCTGGCATGACGGTTTATTCCTGAAACTTATCGAGAGCGGGGTAGGGGGAAAAACATATGATGTAATTAAATCAATGTATACAAACAACAAATGTGCAGTTAAAATTGGAGACAAACAAACAAAATACTTCCCACAGGGGCGGGGGGTGACGCAGGGCTCGCCAATCTCACCGACACTCTTTAATATTTACATAAATGAATTGGCAAAACTACTTGAACAATCTACAGCACCCGGCCTCACCCTATATGAATCCAAGGTTAAATTCCTCCTCTATGCAGATGACCTGGTTCTGCTGTCACCAACTAAGGAGGGTCTACAGCAGAACCTGGATCTGCTGGAGTCGTACTGCCAGACTTGGGCCCTGACAATAAATCCCCAAAAAACCAAAGTCCTTGTGTTCCAGCAAAGATCCAGACATCAGGGACCCAAAATAAATTTCACACTAGGAACAACCAAAATTGAACAAATCACTAACTACACATACTTGGGCTTAAAAATCAGTTCTACGGGAAATTTCAAACTGAAAGAGAAAGCAAGAAGGGCTTTCTATGCCATTAAAAAATCAATCCAAATAGAAATCCCAATTAGCATTTGGCTCAAAATTTTCAAATCAGTAATTGAACCAATTGCACTCTATGGCAGTGAGGTGTGGGGACCGCTAACACAACAAGAATTTGCAAAATGGGACAAACACCCAATTGAGATCCTACATGCAGAATTCTGTAAAAGTATCCTCCGGACTCAAAGGAAAACCGTAAACAATGCATGCAGGGCAGAACTAGGCCAATATCCATTAATAATCACTATCCAAAAAAGAGCCTCCAAATTTTGGAACCACCTAGAAATGAGCAACCCCCAATGCTATCATTACGAAGCCCTGAAATGCCAAGAGAGGACCATAAAGAAGAATACCCTCAGTCAACTAGTCCTGGGACTCAGTGAAGTAACTACTAACACTACTAACAATAACCAGCCCCAGGACAGTGACAGCGTAACACAAAGAATTCGACCCAACACAATTGTCGCTAAGCAAAAGGAAAAATATCTGTCATATTGGGCAGAAACAACAAAAACCCAAAGCAAACTCAATTGCTACTTGGCCCTAAACAGAAAATACAACATGGCTGATTACCTGACCATGGTAAAGGATAGCAAACTGAGAAAAACTTTGACAATGTACAGACTTAGTGAACATAACCTGGCGATTGAAAAAGGTAGACACAGACAGACCCGGCTACCAAGAGAGGACAGGATATGCTCTCACTGCAGTCAGGGAGTGGTGGAGACAGAGATGCACTTCCTCACAGCTTGTAGAAAATATCAGGGCATAAGGGAGAATTTCTACCCAAAATTCACAAAAATATGCCCGGATTTCAGAAATGTGAATGACGACCAAAAACTCCCATATCTACTAGGGGAAGAGAGAAATTGTATAACACTAGCGGCACACTATGTTACAGCTTGCCATAAACAGAGGGACAACCACTAAATATAAGATAAGAGTATATATAAATTATACGAAAGTATATTTATACACTCAGGGATATATCTGTTTATACACTGTATGGATAGATCTGTATTTTTCTGAACAAACATGAATGTTTTTCGATGCTTTGGCAACATAAGATGTAACTTGTCATGCCAATAAAGTGATTTGAATTGAATTGAATTGAATTGAATTGAATTGAGATGGGGAGAGAGAGAGAGGGAGAGACTGGGGGAGAGAGAGAGAGAGACTGGGAGATAGAGAGAGAGAGACTGAGGGGGGAGAGAGAGAGCAACTGAGGGGGGAGAGAGAGAGCGACTGAGGGGGGAGAGAGAGAGACTGGGAGTGAGAGAGAGAGAGAGAGAGAGAGAGAGAGAGACTGGGAGTGTGTGTGAGAGAGAGAGGGAGACTGGGAGTGTGTGTGAGAGAGAGAGAGACTGGGAGTGTGAGAGAGAGAGAGAGAGAGTGGGAGTGTGTGTGAGAGAGAGAGAGAGTGGGAGTGTGTGAGAGAGAGAGAGAGACTGGGAGTGTGAGAGAGAGAGAGAGAGTGAGACTGGGAGTGTGAGAGAGAGAGAGAGAGTGGGAGTGTGTGTGAGAGAGAGAGCGAGAGTGGGAGTGTGTGAGAGAGAGAGAGAGAGAGAGAGAGAGAGACTGGGAGTGTGAGAGAGAGAGAGAGACTGGGAGTGTGTGTGAGAGAGAGAGTGGGAGTGTGTGAGAGAGAGAGAGAGAGAGAGAGAGACTGGGAGTGTGAGAGAGAGAGAGAGAGAGATTGGGAGTGTGTGTGAGAGAGAGAGAGACTGGGAGTGTGAGAGAGAGAGAGAGAGATTGGGAGTGTGTGTGAGAGAGAGAGAGAGAGAGAGATTGGGAGTGAGAGAGAGAGAGAGAGAGAGAGAGAGAGACTGGGAGTGTGAGAGAGAGAGAGAGAGATTGGGAGTGTGAGAGAGAGAGAGAGAGAAACTGGGCCACTGTGGCCGCTCACCTGGTGGCTTTGGGTCGGGCTCTGGGGCGGGGCTGCTGGCGCCGTGGGGAAGTTTTGTGCGCGGCGGCTCCCCGCACAGACCGCCGCGGCCGGTCACCTGGTGGCTTTGGGTGCGACTCTCGGGCGGCGCGGTTGACGCCGCGGGGAGCCCTGGGACCGGGCCGAAGGGGTGAAAGCCTGAGTGAGTACCCGGGCCGCAGCCGCAAACAGATCCGAGCCCCCTGATGCCATTGGCCGAGGCGAAGACGGTGACCTGGTCACGGAAATGAACAGTCTTCAGCAGGTTCCGGGCATTGTTTAAACTGGCGACTAAAACAAATCGATCGGCGTCCGCCTCGGGCCCAGGGGGCAGCGGCATCGCGCCGGGAATCCGCTCAACTCAAGGCCCAATCTTCCCGGGCTGCTAGGCCACGCCAGGCGCCGGCACAGCTGCTCGAAATGGCTGTCAAAGTAGGCGAGCCTCCGGGCGAAGGGCAGGGGATCACTTCATTTCTAACTGTTCCTAAATACAATTTAAAACTGAAATAAATTGTTCTTTTCCTTAGTTCCCTAACACACAGAAAGTGGCAAAAATAAATAAAGTTAGGAATCAAGATGGCGGCCACTCACCTCCGGTCAGAAGGATTAGGCCAGCCCACACACGCAATGTGACGCACCGATTGGTCAACCATCAGGTCACTGAACTGTAGGATTGGTCAATCATCACGTCACTCAACTGTAGGATGGCCTGCCCGCACACGCAATGAACCCGCCCCCGTGACACAGCGATTGGTCGACCGTCAGGTCGCTCGACTGTACGATTGGTCAACCTTCACGTCACTCAATGCTAATGAGGGGATAATGAGCGGAATTGTGAAAGTTTTTTGGATACCGTCGGCACAATTTTTGTCTCACCGAAAAGTAAATATGCTTATGACCGTTCCGGAATCGTAAGCTTTCTTTTGATGTAACACACGTGTAGGTACACTGTATAACTTTTGAGTGTATAGAGGACGGACAGACAGACAGACAGACGAGCAATTATTATTGTATATATATAGATAAATGATGATCTCTGCCCCAGTCAGGAACTGGGCCAGCTCCCTCCTGAAGACAGTCAGCACCCACCGCACCAGCCGGCATATCCCAGAGACCCACTGCTCTCTGGGAAAAGATGGACCACCTTACAATGAACGTAAGTTATCTGCTTCTGGCCTTATTTCTATTTTGGGTTTTTTGTTCAAGTGTTTTTCACATGTCTACTCACTACTTAAACTATTAGAAATGTCTCATCAGGAAACCCTGAACAGTTACTTATCTAATGATGGGCAATTGCTGTTATATTTTCACATCTCTTAGACCCATCTTTTGTTTCTTTACTTGTCCCATTAATGCACCCTTTTGCCTTGCACCATCATCCCTTTTGTCATTTAATCTCTCTTGCCCTCCGCACTATCACAGACCTTCCCTTTTGTTCTTTCCTCCCTCCCACCTTTCCCTGACTCTGTACTTGCTTATAAACTGTTAAATCTCTTCCAGTTCTGATGAAAGGTTATTGACGTGAAACGTTAACGGTTTCTCTTTACTGATGCTGCCTGACCTGCTGAGTATTTCCACCATTCATAGAATCATAGAATGATGCAGCACAGAAGGAGGCCATTCGGCCCATTGTGCCTATGCCGTCTCTTTGAAAGAGCTGTCCAATTAGACCCACTTCCCTGCTCTTTCCCCATAGCCCTGCAAACCTTTCCTTTTCAATTATATATCCAAATTCCTTTTGAAATTTACTATTGAATCTGCTTCCACCGCCTTTTCAGGCGTTGAGGTGTTCACGCAGTGAGGTGTTCCAGATCACACCTCACTGCGTGAATTATTTTTACCTCATGTTACCTCTGGTTCTTTTGCCAATTACCTTAAATCTGTGTCCTCTGGTTACCGACCTTCCTGCCAGTGGAAACAGTTTCTCCCTATTTATCATAACCCTTTGTGTTTCTGTTTTTATTTTCATAGCAATACAGTTTGTGTCCTCCTGACTCTTGTACGCTTGACAAACTGTTCCTTTTTCTTCTCTTATGCTCATGAAAGAAGTTCCACCATTAAGAGCAATCTCATGTTGACTCCAGGGAGTCTGGGGACAATGCAGACAAGGATGAGTGTTGTCGAGCAGGACCCACCTACTGCAGCTGTGGGCTTTCCCTCAGCGACTGTACTGTGCTTTGTTATGGTTTAGATTCCACCTGCGACCTTGTTGACTTTACTGGTTTGTAAAGACTTTCTGTTTTGTAAGGCTTCTGTCTGGTTTATGATTGTTACTAGTATTGTTTACAGGTTTTAGTGTAGCTCGGTGCTAATTGTCTCACATCAATGCTAAACATTCATTTTGCCTTCTGTTACAAAGTGCAAATTTTTGACCAGGCTGCCTTCTGTAATCTCCATGTTTAATTAACTGATTGCAAAGTGTGACTCAATTTGCCCTGGTTTACCCTGAGGGTTGCCAACCCTTCAGGATTGACTGGAGTCTCCAGGAATTGAAGATTAATCTCCCGGACACTACTGCGAGCAACACCCAGGAAAAAAATCATCGTGGCATTCAAAAAAATCGTGTGCTTATTTCATTTTCTTTGAACGCTTTTACTTGTTATAAAAATATCGGAGATAGGAAAAAGGGCCGTTTGACTGACAGTCAAGCATCATCCAATCAGGTAATGAAGAGTCTTTTTGCTTTCCAATTGGCCATGGGAAGAGGGTGTACCGCGAGGATGGGCATGTCGGGCGACCAATGGCGGGAGTGTTGTTCCATCCTTCGCTGTTCTGCTGGCATCATGTAAATACTTAAATTACAATCAACTTTCCGCTCTGGATGCTGAGTCGTTGAGTATATTCAAGGCTGGGATCGAGAGATTTTTGGACTCCTGGGAATCGGACGGGAAGGTGGAGTTAGAATCATAGAATCATAGAAAGTTACAGCACGGAAGGAGGCCATTTCGGCCCATCGTGTCCGCACCAGCCAACAAAGAGCTATCCAGCCTAATCCCACTTCCCAGCTCTTGGTCCATAGCCCTGCAGATTAGAGCATCCTAGTTGCACATCCAAGTACTTTTTAAATGTGGCTAGGGTTCCTGCCTCTACCACCCTTTCAGGCAGTGAGTTTCAGACCCGACAACCCTTTGGTGAAGAAATTTCCCCTCGAATCCCCTCTAAACCTTCCACCAATTACTTTAAATCTGTGCCCCCTGGTTTTTGACCCCTCTGCTAAGGGAAATAGGTCCTTTCTATCTACTTTATCTATGCCCCTCATAGTTGAGGTCAAAGATCAGCCATGATCTTATTGAATGGCGGAGCAGGCTCGAGGGGCCGTATGGTCGACTCCTGCTCCTATTTCTTTTGTGTTCTTATTAGCAGATGACTCAGTCATTTTAGGTTCCGCATGAACATTACTAGGGAGGAATGTCCATGGCAATTCCCCATTCTCCCGCTGTGACTTTGATGGAAGTTTGGGAAAAAATTCAGGAGAAACGGCAGAATCACTAAAGTCACAGGTGGAGATCAGGACATCACTGTGGAAGTTACCGGGGTTCATGTTATTGTGGGTAAAATTCTCACAAAGAAAAATATATAGATTTTTTAAAAGAATAAATTTTTTCATAAAAATGGCAACAAAAATGTACTGTAAAACTGCAGATTAAAAAATGGCTAAAAGGCCTCTGCCCCTTTAAGAGCTCTATCGCATATGGAGCATCCCTGTTACAGATGGGTGATTCCATCTCAGCTGATGGATAATCACATGAAGCTTCATTTCCTGGGGGGGTGGGGGGTGGTTACCATTGACCAGAAACTTAACATGAATACTGTGGCTACAAGAGCAGGTCAGAGGCTGGGTATTCTGCGGCGAGTGACAATTCTCCAAAAGACGGCACCGCCAATAGTGCATCACTTCCTCAGTACTGCGCTGGAGTGTCAGCCTAGATCTTGAGCTCAAGTCTCTGGACTAGAACCCACAACCTGCCAACTCAAAAGGTGAGAGAGTGTCACCACTGAACCATGGCTGACACTTAATTCTTTGACAAGGATAAAATTGGTATTGTATAGGAAGTCCCCAAAGAATGCTGCATCCTGTTATGTAGCCTCTGTGGTTTAACTTGTTTTTCCTTTATATGCAATCTGGAAACTAATGAGTGTTTTTGAAGGAGCAAGGCAGCATTTATTAATCAGAATTGTGCGTCACTGATGCAACAATTTACAATCCACTAACTTACCAAAGGGAATACACACTGGGCTCAACTTCCAACACTGTCACGCATCTTCTTTTATTTGAGATTTGATGTGGGTTGAGATAGAGGATGTCAGATGGGTCTTGGCATGATGCGATGTTTACAGGGATGACTAAACCTGACCGTGCAACACAGCGGCCCACGAGCTGTACAAACATCTGGGCTGTTCTCAACAACCGCAGCAAAACTGCATTTATATAGCACATTTAACCTAGTAAAAAACATCCCAAGCCACTGCACAGGAGCGTTATCAGACAAAATTTGACACCGAGCCACAAAAGGACCAAAAGCTTGGTCAATGAGGTAGGTTTTAAGAAGCGTCTCGAAGGAGGAGGGAGAGTTGGAGAGGTTTAGGGAGGGAATTCCAGAACTTGGGGCCTAGGCAGCTGAAGGCACGGCTGCCAACAGTGGAGCGATTGAAAATCGGGGATAATACTGGCAAAAGTTACCAGTGTTGAGATACCGCGGCAAACGTGGGGGTCGAGACCAGAGCTAGTAAATCAGAACAGCTTTTTATTTCAGCCTCATGGCAAAACAGGAACTGGAAGAGCCCGCGCCTGACTTAAATACTCCCCAGACAGGAAGTGCTCCCGGCAGCCTGTCCCTGTGGGAAACAAGTTGCTGGAGGAAAGGGCCCCCGCTTGGGGGCGTCTGCTTAAACTGTCCATACCGCCGTGAGCGGATTGTGTCCAGTGGTGGCGTGTCGCCACAGAGCTCCCCCCAGAATCCGCTTAGGAGGAGTGGACGAGTCGTGACGGTGGTCTGATGGTTCTGCCGCAGCGGCTCTGCGTGATCGCCGGTCTAGTTGTCGGGGCCTGGCGGTTCGCCGCCGGCTGTGCTGGCTTGCTGGCGGGACGGCCTCTAGTTGGAGGCCGGGCCACGGGGACCTGTTCCCCTGGTTCTGTGTGTGCTGGTTTGAGCCGGTCGATGGAGATTGTCTTGACCCTGTCGCCGAGTCGCAGCTTGAAGACCTTGTCCCCGGTTTGTAGTACTTCGTATGGTCCGTCGTACGGGGGTCACAGGGGTCCGCGGTGCGCGTCGTGTCGCACGAAGACGAAGTGCGCCTGCTGTAAATTTGGCGGAACGTGAGGTGCGAGTTTGCCGTGTCGGTTGACCGGAGGTGGGGCGAACTGCTGAGCGGAAGAGAAAAAGTTGAGCCGCTGCTGGTCGGCCGACCAAGGCGTGGTAGCCTCCGGAAGGAATTCGCCTGGGACGCGCAGCGGTTGTCCGTAGACTAACTCCGCTGCCGAGGACTGGAGGTCTTCTTTGACCGCGGTGCGTAGGCCTAGTAGTACCCACGGTAGGCGGTCAGTCCAGGTACTGTCCTGCAGGCTGGCACGGAGTGAGGCCTTGAGTGACCGGTGGAAGCGTTCACAAAGCCCGTTGGCCTGCGGGTGGTACGCCGTGGTTCGGTGGAGCATCACACCGAGGTTGCGTGCTGTGGCCGTCCAGAGTTCGGAGGTGAACTGGGCGCCTCTGTCGGAGGTTATGTCGGCCGGTACGCCGAACCTCGCTACCCAGGTGTTAACGAACGCCCTGGCGATGTCGGCTGTGGTGGTGGAGGTCAGCGGCACTGCCTCAGGCCAGCGTGTGTAGCGGTCGACCATCGTGAGGAGATAAGTCTGGCCTTGCGATGGCGGCAGGGGCCTGACGATGTCGACGTGTACGTGGCCGAAGCGACGGCTGGGTACCTCGAAGTCTCCCAGGGGTGCTTTTGTATGCCGTTGTACCTTAGCCCGTTGGCAGGCGAGGCAGGAGGTGGCCCAAGTCCGAACATCTCTGCTGAGGCCGCGCCAGACGAAACGCTGGGAGAGGAGTTTGATGGACGCGCGGGAACCCGGGTGGGAGAGCCCGTGGAGCGCGTCAAAGACGCGGTGGCGCCAGGTTTCAGGGACGACCGGCCTGGGTTGGCTGAGTGTGATGTCGCAAGTAACTGCCGTGGCTTCGGGCCCGTGCGCGACCTTGGCTAGGCGTAGCCCTGGCAGGCTGGTAGCTGCCGAGAGGAGGTCTGCGTCCGTGAGCTGGGCCGCTGCTAGTTGCACGTAGTCGACCGCGAGGTGATTCGCGCAGATGGCGGGACGGGAAAGGCAGTCGGCGACAACGTTGTCTCTACCGGAGACGTGCTGGATGTCCGTGGTAAACTCGGACACGGCCGCGAGCTGGCGTTGCTGCCGAGCGGACCAGGGTTCGGTGTGCTTGGCCATCGCGTATGTGACTGGCTTGTGGTCCACGTACGCAGTGAAGGGGCAGCCTTCCAGGAGGAACCTGAAATGGCGGACCGACAGGTGGAGCGCGAGAAGCTCGCGGTCGAAAGTGGAGTATTTGACCTCCGGGGGCCGCAGTTGGCGGCTGTAGAAGGCAAGTGGCTGCCACGCGCCATTAACCCACTGCTCGAACACGGCCCCGACCGCGTGGTCGGAGGCGTCGGTGGTGAGCGCGACCCGGGCGTCGGCCCTCGGATGCGCGAGCAGAGTGGCGTCGGCGAGCGCGTTTTTGGTGGCATCGAAGGCGGCTGACGTGTCAGTGGTCCAGGCTACGGCCATCTTGCTGGATTTACCTCGGAGGGAGTCGTATAGAGGCTTCATGAGGGCTGCAGCTCTGGGGATGAACCTGTTGTAGAAGTTCACCATCCCGAGGAACTACTGGAGGCCCTTGATGGTTGTGGGGCAGGGGAACTGCTGGACGGCCTGCACCTTGTTGGGCAGGGGGACGCCCCCAGCAGGGGTGATGTGGTGACCGAGAAAATCGATCTCGGTTAGGCTGAATTGGCACTTCGCCGGGCTGAGGATGAGCCCGTGTTGGGCTAGGCGCCCGAACAGGACGCGAAGGTGTTCGAGGTGTTCCTGTTTGGAGGAGCTGGCCACGAGAATGTCGTCTAGATAGACGAATAGGAAGTTCAGGTCCCGCAGGACCGAGTCCATAAGGCGCTGGAAAGCCTGGGCTGCATTCTTGAGGCCGAAGGGCATCCTCAGGAACTCAAACAGGCCGAATGGGGTGATGACGGCCGTTTTGGGGATGTCCGCGGGGTGTACGGGGACTTGGTGGTAACCGCGCACCAGGTCGACTTTGGAAAAGACGGTTCGTCCGGCCAGTCGGGCCGAGAAGTCCTGGGTGTGAGGCACCGGGTATCGGTCGGGGGTGGTGGCGTCGTTAAGGCGGCGGTAGTCCCCACAAGGGCGCCAGCCTCCGCCGGGCTTAGGGGCGATGTGGAGAGGCGAGGCCCAGGGGCTGCTGGAGCGGCGGATGATGCCGAGTTGTTCCATGGTGGCGAACTCGGCCCGCGCGATTTCCAGCTTGGCCGGGTTGAGCCTGCGGGCGTGGGCAGAAACTGGAGGGCCGGTGGTGGGGATATAGTGCTCCACCCCGTGTTTGGCGGCTTTGGCCGAAAAGGTCGGGTTGGTGAGAGCGGGAAACTCGGCTAGGAGTGCCGAGTAGTCGTCCACGGCCCTGGCGAGGCAGTAGGTCGTCAGGCCGGCCGAACGGTCCGGGGTAAAGGCGCCGGGGATGGTGGCCATAGTGTTGGCGTCGACAAGGCGGTGCCTCGGAATGTCGACAAGGAGGCCGTGGGCGCGTAGGAAGTCGGCGCCGATGATTGGGCAGAGGACCTCGGCGGTGAGGAACTCCCAGCGGTAGCGGCGGCCCGCGAGGTCGAGCGTGACCATGCGGGTGCCATATGTGCGGATGTCCGAGCCATTGGCGGCGGCCAGCGTGATACCTCGTGTGCCACGTTGGATTTCGAGGGTGGAGGCGGGGGTGATGCTGTGCTGGGCCCCTGTGTCGCACAGAAATCGGCGGTTGGTTCTGTCATCAGTGACGTACAGTAGAGGCCCCTTTTGCCCCACGGCCATCGCGGGGGCCGGAGCGGGGGGGGAATTGAAGGTACGCGGTGGCGTGCAGCGTTGGGCCTTGGTGCCAAAGCGGGTGTGGTAGTAACAGTGGCCTGGAGTGGTAGGGCGGGCGGGCCTGGTGGGCCGGGGAGACCGCGTGGTCGTTGCCGCGAGGTCGGGCGTGATGTCGCGCGCGGACTGTGCAGAGAGCAGCCGGTCGGCCTTTTCTGCTATGTCATTCAGGTCCGTGGAGCCGGACTCCACAATGAGCGGGCGGATGCTGGCGGGAAGCTGCCGAATGAAAAGCGTGCGAAAGAGGGCGCCGGGGGGCTTGTCGTCCGCGAGGGACAGCATGTGGGAAAGCAGGTCTGATGGTGAAGCGTCACCGAGACCGGGGAGGTCAAGGAGTTGGCAGTGGCGCTGGTAAGAGGACGTTTGAAATTTTTTAAGGAGCGCAGCCTTCAGATGTTCGTACTTGCCAGTCTGTGGTGGGTCCTGCAGCGCTGCCCAAACTTTGGGGACGGTAGCGTACATGAGCGAGGAGACGAGGTAGTCGTACTTCGTGGTGTCGCCTGTGATGCCTTTCAGCCGGAATCTGGACTCGGCTTGAACGAACCAGGCTTCGGCCAAGTTTTCCCAAAAGTCTGGTAATTTAACCGTGACTGCGTTTGTATCCGCCATGCTAGCTTAGGATTCGTCCTGAGCGTCGGGGTCACCAGTGTTGAGATACCGCGGCAAACGTGGGGGTCGAGACCAGAGCTAGTAAATCAGAACAGCTTTTTATTTCAGCCTCATGGCAAAACAGGAACTGGAAGAGCCCGCGCCTGACTTAAATACTCCCCAGACAGGAAGTGCTCCCGGCAGCCTGTCCCTGTGGGAAACAAGTTGCTGGAGGAAAGGGCCCCCGGTTGGGGGCGTCTGCTTAAACTGTCCGTACCGCCGTGAGCGGATTGTGTCCAGTGGTGGCGTGTCGCCACACCATCAGCACGCATTGCTAACTCATCAAATCATGGCCAGCATCTGTGCTTATTTTCAGAAAGCTGTAATGTAGGACCCTTGCAACCTTGCTCACCAAGTCACTCAGGGCACAGCCTAACCCTTTTGTTGTTACCAAGTTCAGACTGTAAGCAGTTGAATAAAGCAGCTTTGGTTCACTGGATTCTACACTTGAACAGCTTTGTACTTGTGGCCTTGCACATTGGCTTCTTCCTCAATGCGCCTGAGATAGGAATTCAGACAATTCAATGATGTCTTTGGCAAATCTCAAAAAGTCAGCAGCAGAGAAGGTAAACATCACAGCCATACAGCTGAAGCACCCTGAACAAACATCATGCAATGCAAGCAGCAATATGGACACAAAACCTAACATCACGCCTTTTATGGTTGACAGCCGTTCAGGTTTCAACTACACTGCAAATCTGTTGCACGTTCAAAACAAATTTAAAGCAACACCATCACCAAAGCCACAGTGTAGACATTGTACAACGGTATTGAAAGCACTGATACTACCCTAAGGCAACAGGAGGGGCTTCAGTTATGTGGAGAGACAAGAGAAGCTGGGGTTGTTCTCCTTAGAGCAGAGATGGTTAAGGGGAGATTCAATAGAGATTGTCAAAATCCCTCATAATTTTGAACGAGTAAATAAGGAGAAACTGTTTCCACTGGCAGGAGGGTCGGTAACCAGAGGACACCAATTTAAGGTACAGGAAACTCCTTTTTATCTGGCACTGACGGGACTGGCGTGCTGCCGGTTTATCAAAAAGTCCGGATTACAGAGAGGTATAGTAAAAGGTACGAGAGCCCCGTACACGGCCACAGATCCAGGCGTCCCTGTTGCATAGCAACAGGTGCAGGAACCCCGGCCACAGATGCAGGCGTCCCTGTTGCCTAGCAACAGGTGCAGGAACCCCGGATACACGGCCACAAATCCAGGAACGGCCACTAATATGAAGTAAAACTTACCTGAACCTACTCCTGAATTTTGCCGGTTAACAGAGATTTCCGGTTATTTAGGTGCCGGTAAATCGAAAGTTTCCTGTAATTGGCAAAAGAACCAGAGGGGGAGATGAGGAAACTTTTTTTTACACAGCAAGTTGTTGGGATCTGGAATGCACTGCCTGAAAGGGTGGTGGAAGCAGATTCAATAGTAACGTTCAAAAGGGGAATTGGCTTCAATCTGTCATTGGCCCAGGCAGTAGTCCCTACATGCTTCAAGACCGCTACCATTATTCCTGTGTGTTAAGTCTGTGTGTTCTAGTTATTGTTAATAAGAATCACTGCACACAGACCACAAGAGTAAATTCAACAGGTCTTTACTAGTCGGAGGTCAGGCTGAACTGCCCAATAAATCATTACACAGCACTTATATACCGGTGTGGTCACCACCGGTATTACAGTATACAGCAGCCAAGATAAAGTAGTGCATCTCTTAAAATAGTTCTCTTAAAGGTGGAACGGTTACATACACCACAATCCTCCCTTTTTAGCTTAACAGTATATATTCCCCATTAAACATAACATAATAACATATATACACAACTTCATGTAAAAACAGTTCACAGATTCAGTCTCTGAGGAGGCCTCCTGATCCGAGACGGATAACGCCTTTCAGGGGTCTCTGGTTCTCGTTGCTGGGGTGACTCATCTAGTTGATCCCCTATGGATAGGACATCATCATCAGGTATATTCACTTCTGAGGTAGATGCTTCAGGTTCACTAACTTCCTCCACGGTTGTCTCTGTCGTAATCATGGGCTCGACCTTTGTTCTCGATCCCACCAGTTGGTCAGCATGACGTCGCATTACATTTTCACCAACATCTACCGTGTACATCAGGGGTCCTTGTCTGGCCCGAATTGTTCCAGATTGCCATTTCTCGTTTTTATAGTCCCTGGCTAACACCGGTTGTCCTATTTCAAAACTCCGAGTGGGCTTGTTATTGATATGCTGGAACTGTTTGTTTTCGACTTCCCTCCGCACATTTGGTTTTAACAAGTCCAACCTGGACCGCAACCTCCTGTTATAGAACATCATGGCAGGACTTTGGTTTGTTGTTGCATGGGTGGCGTTTCGATATGCCAGTAGGAAATTGTCCACCTTGTGTTGCAGTGGAATCTGATCTTCGCTCATGGCCTTTATTGCCTTTTTGAACGTCTGTACAAACCTCTCGGCCAGCCCATTCGTAGCTGGATGATATGGGGCAGAGGTATAATGTTTCACCCCATTCTTCTTCAGGAATTTCTGGAATTCCTCTGACACGAACTGTGGTCCATTGTCTGAACATATTTGCTCTGGCAATCCATTTCTTGCAAATATCGTTCTTAGCACCGCGATCGTCTTCTCCGAGGTAGTGGTAGTCATTTTAATCACTTCTGGCCATTTAGAATGTGCGTCCACCGCAATTAAAAACATGGAATCCATGAATGGACCAGCAAAGTCAATATGTACACGTTGCCATGGGGTTGAAGGCCATTCCCATGGATGCAGCGGTGCAATCGGAGGTGCATTTTGGACTTTTTGGCACCCTGAGCAGCTTTTTGTCAGATCCTCTATCTGTTGGTCGATACCCGGCCACACACATAAGCCCTAGCAAGGCTTTTCATCTTGACTCCCCCCAGATGACCTTCATGTAGTTCTTTTAGAACTCTCTCTCTTAACTTAGGAGGGATAATCACCCTTGTTCCATACATCAATGTTCCCTGACAGATGGACAGCTGTTCTCGTCTTGCTGAGAATGCCGGTAACAGTGGATCACCATGGGCTGGCCATCCCTTTACTGTCAATTCGTAGACCTGGGACAGTGTCGGGTCATTCTTAGTCTCCCTTTCAATATTTGCATTGGTGACAGGTAAACATTCGATGATGGTCGAGTGAAATAACTCCACCGGGTCAACCGTCGGTGCCTCCTCCTCAGTAGGTAGTGGCAGGTGCGACAGCCCATCAGCATTACCATGCTGCTTTGTACCTTTGAATTCTATCTGATATTGATGTGCCCCTAGGAAAAGGGGCCATCTCTGGAGCCTCTGTGCTGTCATCACCGAAACACCCTTCTTAGGGTTAAAAATGGATACCAACGGCTGGTGGTCTGTCAGCAGTGTAAACTTCTGGCCCTGCAGGTAATGATTAAACTTCTTTACTCCCCACACAAGGCTGAGAGCCTCCCTATCTATCTGAGCATAGTTGCGCTCAGCAGAGGTCAATGATCTGGATGCAAATGCGACTGGCCTTTCCAAGCCATTTGGCAACTTGTGTGAGAGTACTGCTCCAATACCATAAGGAGAAGCATCACAAGCTAAACGAATAGGTAGCGTTGGGTTGAAGTGAGCCAACACTTCCTCTGAGGTGATCAATGCCTTGCTTTTGCGAAAGGCCTTCTTACAGTCCTCGCTCCACTTCCATGGTACTTCTTTCTGCAAAAGAGCGTTCAGCGGGTGCAGCACCGTGGATAGATTTGGCAGAAACTTATGGTAATAGTTAATCAACCCTAGGAACGACCTCAACTGGGATACATTTTCCGGAGCGGGAGCCTTCACAACAGCTTCGATCTTGTCAGGTGAGTTGTGCAGCCCCTCCTGGTCAATGACATGACCACAGTACGAGATCCGTTTCTGAAAGAACTCACATTTCTGGCGATTAACTCGAAGTCCATATTCCTTCAATCTGGTGAGCACCAGTTTCAAATTTGCAAGGTGTTCCTCATCGTCATCTCCTGTAATCAGGATATCGTCCAAGTAACATTGAGTGCTTGGAATTCCCTGTAATACCTGCTCCATGGCCCTCTGCCAAATTGCTGGAGCCGAAGCCACTCCAAAAACCAATCTATTATATCGATACAAGCCTCTGTGCGTGTTGATTGTGAGATACTGGCGCAACTCTTCCTCAACTTCCATCTGTAAGTACGCTTGCGCCAGGTCTATCTTGGTGAAGTGTTTCCCGCCAGACAATGAAGCAAAGATATCCTCAATCCGCGGAAGCAGATATTGCACCGTGTGAAGCACCGGATTAACCGTGATCTTGAAGTCTCCACAGATGCGGACCTTCCCCGGTTCCCCTGGCTTGTTACTCGATGAATGCTTCATGACGGGAACAATGGGCGTGGCCCACTCACTCCAGTCCACCTTAGACAGTACTCCTGAACGTTCTAGCCCTTCCAGCTCAGCTTCCACAGCAGGTCGTATCGCATAAGGTACCGGTCTGGCTTTGAAAAATTTTGGGTTTGCATGTTCTGCAATCTTGATTTTTGCCGTAATTCCTCTCAGTGTTCCCAGTCCCTGTTGGAACACCTCTTTAGCCTCATCCAATATTCTGGACAATCGTTCAGGTTTGACATCTTTTTTTTCCGGAATCTACCGTTATTGCTTTTAGGGAGTGCCAGTCCATATTTATTTTCCTGATCCACTCCCGTCCCAGAAGTGGTGGACCTCCCTCAGGTAGTACATATAAGTCCATTCCTTGGTGTTCTTTGCCCTTGTGTACCACCTTGACTTTTATCTTTCCGATGGGGTATACTCTTTGCCCCGTGTATGTCTGCAATACTATCTCCGTATCCCGTAGGGGAATATGTGTGAATAACCTTTTGTAATCTTGCTTATTCATGACCGTCAACGCCGATCCGGTGTCCAATTCCATCTTCACTTGGACTCCTGCTATCTGAAGTGTGACCCAGATAGTTTGTAGGTCAGCTTCCTTACTCACATTGTGAATTCTCAGACTACCCAGTTCCTTGCTGTTGGAGTCTGAATCCGAATTCTGTTCATCCGAACTCTTCTCAGCCACCTTATGTACCTTTCTGCACTTTTCCTGCGGTGACTTTTTGTTGCTGGTCTTCTTTCCTGACCGGCATACTTTAGCTATGTGACTAAGCTTGCCACATTTTCTACATTCCTGATTTTTAAGCCAGCATTGGTTCTGATCATGTGTTGTCTTTCCACAACGATAACATTTCGCTGTACCCAAAGCCATTTGATCTACGCTGAGTACCGCTGCCTTCAGCTGCATTTCCGCAGTGCCTCTCGCTGCGGCTTCGTGCGATGCTGCAATAGTGACAGCCTTATCAAGTGTAAGATCATTCTCTTCAAGCAGCCGCTTTTGTGTTCCTTCTTTCGACAATCCACACACGAATTTGTCTCTCAGTGCCTCTGTCAGTCTTTCCCCAAACTGACAGTATTTCGCTAGCTTACGCAGTTCAATTAAATACTCCGCGTTGCTTTCCTCTTTCAGTTGCGTTCTCGCATAAAATTTAAATCGTTCCGCTAACATCAGCGGTGTGGGGTTCAAATGATTTCTCAGGACAGCAACAATATTAGCGAAAGCCTGATCCGCCGGTTTAGCTGGTGATAGAAGATGCTTCAATAGCCCGTATGTCTTCGCACCCATTGAGTTTAGTAAGGTTAGTGCTTTATCTTCATCTGATATTTTATTTGCCTTACAATAAATCTCTATGCGTTCTACATACGTGGCCCAATCTTCAACATCGGGATCGAAATCGTTGATGTTACCACGCTTAGGCATCCTCGCAATCTTCACCGTGATAGAAGGGATGATCACTGCCTGTTGCTGATGGAAGGCTTCGTGTCAGGATTCTTCCTTGCTCTTCAGACCCGAGTCTTTTCTCAGCAGGATGATGAGGGCGGATGCCTCTTCTCGGTGCCCGTTAAACTGTCTTGGATATATCTCTGTCGCAGGGTAAGATCGTCATCGTCGCCACTGTTAAGTCTGTGTGTTCTAGTTATTGTTAATAAGAATCACTGCACACAGACCACAAGAGTAAATTCAACAGGTCTTTACTAATCGGAGGTCAGGCTGAACTGCCCAATAAATCATTACACAGCACTTATATACCGGTGTGGTCACCACCGGTATTACAGTATACAGCAGCCAAGATAAAGTAGTGCATCTCTTAAAATAGTTCTCTTAAAGGTGGAATGGTTACATACACCACACTGTGCCAAAGCAAACGGCTGTGACGTGTCTGAACGACTATCGACCTGTCGCACTCACACCCATCATAATGAAGTGTTTCGAGAGACTGGTCCTGGCTCACATCAAAGCCAGTGTTCCCGCCTCTCTTGACCAACACCAGTTTGCCTATTGTGCAAACAGATCAACGGAGGATGCAATCACAACTGCTCTACACTCTGCACTGAATCACTTAGATGGTAAAGAGACCTACATCAGAACGCTGTTCATAGACTACAGCTCAGCATTCAACACTATCGTCCCCAACAAGCTGGCCACCAAACTCCACACTCTTGGCCTGAACACTTCCCTCTGCAACTGGACCCTGGACTTCCTAACAAACAGACCCCAGTCTGTCAAATTAGGTAACCACACCTCCCCCCCCTGACCCTGAACACGGGGGCCCCACAAGGATGTGTGCTGAGCCCCCTCCTCTACTCCCTCTTCACCCACGACTGTGTGGCTGTTCATGATTCCAACACCATCATCAAGTTTGCGGATGATACCACGGTGGTAGGCCAGATCACCAACAACGATGAGTCAGCCTACAGAGAGGAGGTCCAGCATCTCGTGAAGTTGTGCGCCGATAACAACCTGGCCCTTAACATCAAGAAAACCAAAGAAATCATTGTGGACTTCAGGAAGTCTAAAGGCGGAAGTCACACCCCCATCCACATCCATGGGGCTGTGGTGGAAAGGGTGGACAGCTTTAAGTTCCTCGGAGTCCACATCACGGAAGAACTCTCCTGGTCCCTCAATACCTCCTCTCTGGTGAAGAAGGCCCAGCAGCGCCTATATTTCCTAAGGAGGCTGAAGGGATGTAACCTGTCACCCCTGATCCTCTCTAACTTTTACCGCTGCACAATAGAGAGCATCCTGACGAACTGTATCACAGTATGGTATGGCAGCTGTAGCTACTATGGCCAGAAAGCCCTGCAGCGGGTAGTCAAAACTGCCCAACGCATTACCGGCACCCGGCTACCGACCATAGAGCACATATACCAGAAACGCTGTTTACGGAGGTCACGGACCATCATCAAAGACCCTGCCCACCCCAGCTACAGTCTGTTCACCCCCCTGCCATCTGGGAGATGCTACAGATGCATTCGCACCCGAACAACCAGATTTAGGAACAGCTTCTTTCCCAGGGCTGTCATCCTACTGAACTCCACAAATAAACTCTAAAGCCTGCACATCTGTCAATGCACTTTATTATGTTTATGTTAATGTATTACAAGCCAAATGAATGTTGAATGTTTAAATGCCTTAATCTAAATGTACACTCTCGGGAGCCGCAAGCCTACATTTCGTTGTACTGCACTTGTGCACTAACAATGACAATAAAGTTGATTATGATTATGATTATGATTATGATAATTGGATATATAGTTAAAACGGAAACATTTGCAGGGCTATGGGGACAGAGCAGGGGAGTGGGACTAATCGGACAGCTTTTTCAAAGAGCCGGCACAGGCTCGATGGGCCAAATAGCCTCCTTCTGTGCTGTATCATTCTATGGTTCTAAAAGAGTGGTGGGCAGTTGTTAAATTCACATCGTGGGCTGGATCTCCACGTTTGTAAACGGGGGAATTGTTACCAACCAGGCAGTGTGTAGAAATGGGCAATTGGTACATTTACAACCTCCTGCCTCCCCTCCAGTATTAAGGGGAGCTATCACGAATGATCCAGGAAGGCTATTCAGAGAGTGGACTAGCAGAAACTGTGATTGACCACCCAATTGTTACATACCATTGGTGGAGACATGACCACTTAGAAGCTTCCATGTCCGCAGAAATCACTTTTCAGTTACTACAGGTCAGTGAAATCCGGCCAACTCTAGATGGGCGTACACCTGGAGCTTTCATCACATGACCTCCCGCCTCCAACTGCCTACTCAAGCAGCCTTTGTTCCCCCATCTCCAATATTTTTATAACTAATAAACGAAAGTGTTCAAAGAAAATGAAATAAAACACAATTTTTTTTGAATGCCTCTGATTTTTCTCCTGGGTTTTTGCTCGCAGCAGTGTCCAGGAGATTAATCTTTTATCCCTGGAGGCTCCAGGATAATCCTGGAGGATTGGCAATCCTACTCTCGAACAGTGAGCCAGGGCTTCTACCTGTATTTTAACATTAGTTTGCAAAGAATGACTGACTTAACACTTCGGCAGACAGCATCATCCATCACCTTCTAGCAGTGCCTGGCAATATGTAAAGCCCTGTGGGCGAGTATTTACATAGTTTACCTGTTTCAATCAAGCCAGCGCAGGCAAAATGAAGAAGCTTTGGGCAGTTCAGGTTTCTACCTGACTTGGCTGTATCTGCGTGCTGTGAGACAGTGATTGTAGAAGTAAAGATACTCTAGTGACAACACATTTCACAGGGACATGGTGGGCAAAGCCAACATAAGGATCAGTTTCTGAGTGGACTCTTGCAGAGAGGTTGGTGAGCAAAACATTTTCACTCTTACCAAATTCCTGACTTAACATGGCAACAGGAGCAGGCCATTCAGCCCCTCGAGCTTGTTCCGCCATTCAATTAGATCATGGCTGATCTGTATCTTAACTCTATCTCCCCACCTTGGTTCCTTAATACCCCTGGCCTAACAAAAACCTATCAATCTCAGTTCTGAAATTTTCAATTGACTCCCAACCTCAACAGCATTTTGGGGGAGAGAGTTCTAGATTTCCACTACCCTTTGTGTGAAGAGCTTCCTGACACCACTCCTGAACGGCCTACCTCTAATTTTAAGATTTTGCCCCCTTGTTCTGGACTCCCCCACTAGAGGAAATAATTTCTCCCTATCTACTCTATCAAATCTTTTAATCATCTTAACCACCACAATTAGATCACACATTAATCTTCTCTACGCAAGGGAATTTAACTCTGTCTAAGCAACCAGTCCTCATAATTTAACCTTTATAGCCCCTAAAGCAACTTTTAATAAAAAACCTAACAAGTTCTAATATGTTCCTGATATAGTGCAGTATTGACATAATCATACCTGGAGACAGTTTGGTAGGGGTATGGGGGTGGGACGGCGGAGGGGAGTGTGGGGAAGACAAAAACCTACCCTGTCATCTACAGGGTTACATAGAATTACATAGAAGGTACAGCACAGAAACAGGCCATTCGGCCCAACCGGTCTATGCCGGTGTTTATGCTCCACACAAGCCTTCTCCCATTCTGTTTACCTCATCTAACCCCATCGGCATATCCTTCTATTCCTTTCTCCCTCATCTGCTTATCTCGCTTTCCCTTAAATGCATCTTTGCTATTCGCCTCAACACTTCATGTGATAACAAGTTCCACATTCTAACCATTCTCTGGGTAAGGAAGTTTCTCCTGAATTCCTTATTGGGTTTTTTAGTGACTATCTTATATTTATGACCTTTAATTTTCAACTTCCCCCACAAGTGAAAACACCCTCTCTTCATCTACATGCACGGAATGTACGCACAGCCTTCTGACTAAGACCTTCTGAAAAGAGTCCCAACCTGTTCAATTTTTCCTGATAGTTGTAACCTCTCTATCATCCTTGTAAATCTTTTTTGCACTTTCTCCAGTGCTTCTATATCCTTTTTGTAATATGAAGACCAGAACTGTGCACAGTACTCTAAGTGTGCTCTAACCAAGGTTCAATACAAGTTTCACATAACTTCTCTGCATTTGAATCCCATTGCTCTAGAAATTAACCCCAGCGCTTTGTTTGCACTTTTTATGGCTTTGTTAACTAACCTGCGTTGCTACTTTTAATGATTTATGTATCTGTTAATAATCTCAATATCAGATTCTAAGACAATCAATTGCAACTGTTATATGTTACTGATACAAATTCAGGTTCACTGCAGATACCTTCTTGGGTACAATGGTATCACTCCCATAAGAGGTCCGAGCATTTTATCTTTGAGTTGACTCACGCTGGCCTTTATCTGCATGTACGATAGCGTGACCTGGAGATGTGACAATAATACCTTGTGACCTGAACCAGATAGCCATGTCGTTTGCATGCGCACTTCTTCAGCCTCTCCAAAGGAGGACCAAACAAACACTTGGTGAGATGAGACCAGATAGGAATCATAAAGCTGCTTTATTGCGCACTAAGGTGAACGTGCAGAATAACCATTATGACTGGACTATGGATGTTATTTATATGGACTTCCAGAAGGCATTCGATAAAGTTCCACATAAGAGGCTGTTAACAAAGATGAGAGCGCTTGGAATTGGAGGCAACCTATTGACATGGGTAGGGAACTTGTTAGGAGGTAGGAGACAGATAACATAAGAAATAGGAGCAGGAGTCGGCCATACGGCCCCTCGAGCCTGCACCGCCATTCAACAAAATAATGGCTGATCTTCTACCTCAACTCCACTTTCCCGCTCTATCCCCATATCCCTTGATTCCCTTAGTGTCCAAAAAAAGAGAATATGGATAATGGGTATGTGCTCCAATTGGCAGGATGTGACTAGTGGTGTCCCCCAGGGATCTATACTGGGGCCTCAGCTTCTGATTATATTTGTAAATGACTTAGATGAAGGAATAGAGAGCTGTTATACCAAAGGCGGTTAAATAGAATTAAGATACAGTTGATCCATGGTCTAACTGAATGGCGGAACAGGCTTGAAGGGCTGAAGGGCCTCCTCCTGTTACTATGTACGCATGTCATTCAATCCATGCAATTTATGGGAGAGTTTCCTGGGCGCAGTGGAAAATAGGGCATTTTGGAGCAAAGGCTTGTCGAGGAAGCTGCCTGATTTTTCTTCCATTTATATTAGGGGGTTCCTTTACTAACATGCCAGGAAACATGGAGGACACTTAAGTACTGGAGGGAGGACACAGAAGAGCCACAAGGTTGATCCCTAGTGTCAGGGTCTGCATTATGAAGGAAGAACTAAGAGATTTGGGGGGAGAAATTCAGTATCGCCCCATTTGGGGCGCAATTATCGGCTGGGCGCAAAGATTAGCGCCTGGCGCTAATTATCACCTCCGACTGCAAACTTGGCTTTTATCACCCCTGGAGCTGATTGGCGCGCTAAATCAGGCGCTACACACCTGTCTTAAGGCGCAAAGGCCGAGGAGCGAGGCGCTACCGCAGAGCGCTGGCGAAGCTCATGTGATGTCAGTCAGCAATGGAACACAGACACACTGGCGCCGGCCAGTTCTTAAAGGGGAGGGTCGATCTTGCTCTCCATCCACACCCTGCTCATTGCAGCCTTGAATCTCGGCCTGGAGAGACCTGTACATCAAATCAGTTGGAAAGAACAAAGGAGAGGCCCAGGGAAAGAGCTCAGAGTGCAGCTCCCATATTCTCTTTTAAATCGATGCAAGGAAGATCAAATCAGAAAGAACCTGCAAAGTGCTGCTCAGTACCCAAAACTCAACACAGCTTTGAATATCTCCTGCAGTCTCTCTCTCTCACTCAGAATGCGTGGTGCAAAAATTTCGCTGACAAAAAAAGGCAGGAAGCGGTCGCCTTTAAATAGCGCTCCCCCAGTCCCTTCCCGACTGCAAAACGCTCCCCTCAACCTGTCGTTGCTAGCGGCAGGCGGTAAGATAGGGGGTGCCACTCAATATCTGGTCCGGGGCGCTACCGGGGCATTGCACACTCGACTGATGTCACGATCTGCCGGTGCAGGAGATCGTGGCGGTAGTGTTTAGCACCGTCGCAAAATGTCTAGTTAATTTCGTGAGTGGCGCAAACATCGCTGCGCACGGGCGCTAGTTGCTTTGCGCCTCATCAGCACCCTCTTAAGGTGCTAATGGGAGGTGCAAACCAACCAAATTTTTCCCCCTTGGGCTTTTCAGCCTGGATAGGAAGTGTCTGAGAGGTGATGTTATAGAGTTATATAAGATAGTAAATGGTATGGCAAAAGCTAATCCAGAATTTTACTTTAAGTTAAACAGTGGGAGTTGGACATAGGGACACAGATGCAAACTAGTAAAATACAACTTTAGGATATTCATCACACAGAGAATGACCAACATTTGGATTGGACTGCTGAGCAGAGTGGAGGAGATGAAAACATGTAAGAAACAACTAGAGGGAGTGCGGGGTTGCACGGATGTATTAAGATGGCTGAACATCCTTCTTCATCCATAATTATGATATGATCTAGCATATTAACTGCCTTTCGTTTAAGTGGGTTTTATTCTTTAAACCTGTGAGAATACACTTTGATCAAAAACCTCAACATTAAAAGTAACTTATATTTTCCAATCCTTTCTGTGGAAAAATAGTCCAAAAGTCCTAAAACTTGGCAATTATAACGAGCTGACTTTGTGTAATATTCTGAGATCAGCATATTAAGATAATACACACATTAAGTATGTATTATCTTAATGAGCTGATCAGGTCATGGGCAGGGAAGACGCTGCATACATGGGCAAGACATCCAATGAACCAGCAGCTCTTAAAGGGCTGCTGCTTGCACTTAAAAGGGAGCCGCAGTAAAATACCCCCAGCCAGCTTTGGCTTCCTGGCTGAACAGAGGGAGAAGGGCAAAGTGAGTTCGGAGGTCCCCCCCTCCCCAACTTCAGGGCTAATACCATTATTTGCTTTTTATTCTTTTCCCCTATTCACTCATTGAATGACACACAGCCATACACTGCACCACAGACGCATGATGTCCAACATCTTGCATGTAAGCTGTGTTGGAAGCTCGCATTCTAACATATGTTCTTCTGTTCCTGAAAATGATAAAAAAAACACTGTGGTAGAAATTTGTCTTGGAGGGTGGTGCTAAATGGGCGTTAGTGCATCTGCTGCCCGTTATACGCGCCGCTTAATATTCGCTTCTATTGAAGTAAATAGAAGTGAATGTCAGGCAGGGAGTATAACGGGCAGCAGATACGATACCGCCCATTTAGCATCTTCCCCTGAGTCCAATTTGACTCCCTCAGTCTGCTTGACCCAGTACCTCACAGCACTCTACATCGCTCACTGAAACCTTTGCAAGCACCAGCCCAGGTATATTGACTCCAGGGGACCTAGGTAGAGAGTTTCAGGAGAAAGTACTGGCTGGATCATGAAGCATGAGCGAGGTTCTACCTGTATGCTGATGACACCCAGTTCTACCTGTCCACCAACTTTCTTGACCCCTCCACTATCTCTGTGTTGTCAGTCTGACATCCAGTCTTGGGCGAAGCACAATTTCCTTCAGCTAAACAGTGGGAAGATCAAAGGCATCGCCTTCAACCCCCTCCACAAACTCTGTACCCTGGTTACTGAGGCCATTGGCCGCTGTCTCAGGCTGGACCATACTGTTCACAATGTTGGCATTCTGTTCAAATCCAAGCTGAGCTTCTGACCCCATGATCTCGCCATCACAAAAAACGCCTACTTCCATCTCCATAACTTTGCCCACCTCCAACCCTACCTCAACTTATTTGCTGCCAAAACCCTCATCTATGCCTTTTGTCACCTCCAGACTTGATTACTCCAATGTTCTCCTGCTCATATCCTGCCCATACCCTATGCTGTACCTTAAGGGGGAGAAAGTGGAGGGGTTTGGGGGAGAATTCCAGAGCGTGGGACCTAGGTGGCTGAAGACCTTCCTTAAAACCCAGCTCTTTGACCAAGAGTTCAGTCACTCCCCCTAATATCGCCCTCTTTGATTCGGCATCCATCTTTCCTTATGCCTCCGTGAAGTGCTTTGGGATGTTTTCCTACATTAGAACCATATGAATGTAAGTTGCTGTTGTTGGTGCTGCACCATGGAGCCAGAGTTAAAATTCAGCACACCGTGAGTTCATAATCTTAGCTGAATCCAAATTGGGAAGGTGTTAAGCAAGATTAAGATGCTTCTCCTAAGGGATAGAGGGAGCTACTGAAAAGGAAGGCTGATTCATGCCATTTATCCTAAACCTTTATAAAACACTAGTTTGGTCCCAGCTGGAGTATTGTGTCCAATTCTGGGCACCACACTTTAGGAAGAACGTGCAGGCTTTGGAGAGGGTACAGAAGAGATTTACGAGAATGGTTCAGGGATGAGGGAATAAAATTACATGGATAGACTGGAGAAGCTGGGATTGTTCTCCTTGGAGCGGAGAAGGCTAAGAGGAGATTTGATAGAGGTGTTTAAAATCATGTAGGATTTAGATAGAGTAAATAAAGAGAAACTGTTTCCAATGGCTGAAGAGTCGATAACCAGAGGGCACAGATTTAAGGTGATTGGCAAAAGAACCAGAGGCGACCCAAGGAAAAACATTTTTACGCAATGAGTGGTTAGGATTTGAATACACTGCCTGATAGGATGGTGGAAACATTCAATTGTAGCCTTCAAAAGGGAGTTGAATAAATACTTGAAGGAAAAAAAATTGCAGGGATATGGGGAAAGAGCGGGGGGAGTGGGACTAACTGGATTGCTCTTCGAAAGAGCCGGCGCAGACTCAATGGGCCGAATGGCCTCCTTCTGTGCTGTACGATTCTATGAGTCTATGCACACTGGAATACCAACTAGTTGCTGAGGGGCATTGCTCTTTGTTTGTTCAGAAATACCAGCAAGGTTGAAGAGAGTAAAAAAACAAAAGGGAGGACCACAGGGGAGGTCTCATTGCCCTCTGGGTGGACGTGATGTGTTCATGAGAAAATAAATAGTTGAAATAGAGCCAAAAAAGCAACTAAAGTAGGAGAGATGTAATTGTGACATGTTTTTCCACTTTAGAGGAAGTTGCTAGGTTTCAATGTCCTGAGGAAAATGTTATCCTGTGCTAAAAAGTAGTTTGAGTCATATTGTGCTGTTGTAAAGAAGGATCTACTTGCCTTAGAGGGGGTGCAATGAAGGTTCCCTAGACTAATTCCTGGGATGATAGGACTGTCCTATGAGGAGAGATTGAGTAGAATGGGTCTATACTCTCTGGAGTTTAGAAGAATGAGAGGCGATCTCATTGAAACATGTAAGATTCTAAGAGGGCTTGACAGGGTAGATGCTGAGAGGCTGCTTCCCCTGGCTGGAGAGCCTAGAACTAGGGGGCATAGTCTCAGGATAAGAGATTGGCCTTTTAAGACCAAGATGAGGAGGAATTTCTTCACTCAGAGGGTTGGGAATCTTTGGAATTCTCTACCCCAGAGGGCTGTGGATGCTCAGTCGATGAGTATATTCAAGGCTGAGATCGATAGATTTTTGGACTCTAGGGGAATCAAGGGACATGGGGATCGGGCGGGTAAGAGGAGTTGAGGTCGATGATCAGCCATGATCTTATTGAATGGCGGAGCAGGCTCGAGGGGCCGTATGGTCTACTGCTGCTCTTACTGTATACATAAGAACAAAGAACATAAGTATCAGTTGGCATGGCAAGGTGCAGCCAGTGGTAACTGCAGCAAGGACCGAAGGCCTACAAAATCAACTTTGATACTTACTGAGCTGGCAAGAAGATTCAAGAGGGAGATTTCCTTTGTGTACCTCTTATAGCAAAAATAATAAATGCATTCTTTATAAACACCATTACAATTTTGCAATACATAATGCACAGAGCAAATCTTCCTCCTTGGAGAATCTGATGGGACAAGAGATAAACACAGGGCCTTGGAATGCCTGATTTGGAAAATGATGGTTCATTTGAAGTTCTGCATTCAAGGGACAGAGTTCCTGGCCGAGCCACTATCTGGGGCAAAGTTCAGCAGGATAAGACGTGCTGTGGACAGCTTTGGCGCTGTTGTTGCGTGCAAACATTTTGTATTGGTAGATAACTTTGAAGTGCTGCTCTGTGTTCTTGACATAAACACTGAAGACTCTAGTGGCGCTATTCTGATCATGAGATTGTAGAGGATTAACAGCTTAGTGATATATTTTCAGTGCTGACTCTGGTCTCCAATACATTAGCTTCTGTAAAGTCCAATAATAATTACATACTTTCAAAACAATAGACTCACCATCTTTCATCTCAACACTAAGCTGCCAAGATGGTAAAATGATTGAGAGTGTTTTTTGATGCTGAGAAGTGTAGAGGAACAGAGGGACCTTGGAGTGCATGTCCACAGATCCCTGATGTTAGCAGGAAAGGTGGATAAGGTGGTTAAGAAGGCATACTGGATACTTTCCTTTAATAGCCTATGTAACAAAAACTCCTGGGTTTTTTTCTTTTAAATGAACTATAAATCCAGTTTAATAACAGGTTTGTGGAGGCTTCCTGATCTCCTTACAGAAAGTTTTGGTGTTGAACCAATTTTTGGGCTGTTTTGTTTTGGTTCTGAACTCAAAGATGATCCTGTTTCTATCTCAGACTTGTTTGAACATGGTACTTCAGTTACTGAAGTCTGAACTGAGTCAAACTCATGTATGTGTTCATCATCAAGTGTTCAAAATCACAAAGCTTCTTGCAATTGATTTCATACTAATGATCCCTGGATGTTCAGTATGAAGTTCGGCCAGAATTCTATCTCTCAAAGAATTAGGTACCACCGCTCTGTTTCCCCACTTGATACAACCTTGCTCACAAGACAATTCATTACAATGGTTATGGAATGGTTTCAATTCTGTGTCTATAAACTGATCAGTCCATCCATTCAAGATGTTTTCATACACTTTCTTCACTACTGCGTCTCATCTGCAATCTCAGTTGCATTCATGGGAAAGTCTTTGTCAACTGCACCTAGCGTGAAAATCAAACCTCCACTCCCAACATATGAGTCCTTATCTGGCAACCTGAACAAGGCATCTGTGATTGTGTTTTGCTTTGAAGTGTGATATTCAAACGTGTAATCATTGTGACAACAACACTGCCCAGCATTGCATTCTTGATGCGGCCATTGCAGTGACAGCAGATTTGGGCCCCAATATTGCTATGAGCAGTCTGTGATTGGTTATCAGGGTAAACTTTCTGCTGATCAGGGACTGTTCGAATTTCTTGATTCCAAACACCATGGCGAGTGCTTCCTTTTCAATTTGTATGTCGTTTCTTTCGCTCTTTGTGAGGGTTTGCGATGCAAACGTGATTGGTTTCTCTTGGCTGTCATCCATTACGTGGCTTATGACAGCTCCCACACTGTAACTGGAAGCATCACGCACTAACTTAAGCTCACGCTCTGTGTCGTAGTGCACAAGTAGGGCATCGCTAGAGAGATTGCTCTTAAAAGCGTCGTAAGCTTCCTGTTGCGTTTTCATCCACTTCACATCCATCTTGAGGAGCTCGTGCAATGGAGCTAACATGATCGCTAACTCAGGTAAGAAATGTGCGTAGTACTGGACCAGTCCAAGGAAAGATCTTAACTCAGACACGTTCTGTGGCTTTGGAGCATTGATGACAGCATCAACCTTTTCCTTCACTGGGTGCAAGCCATTTGCATCAACTTTCAGACCAAGGTACACAACCTTGGGCCACACAAAAGCACATTTGCTCCTTTTCAATTTGACATTCTGGCATTCAACCTTTGAAGCGCTAAATCTAACACTTCTAGATTTTCTTCCTCACTGCTTGTTGTGACCAGCACATCGTCTTGATTACATAAGCAATTTGGAACTCCTTACAAAATCTTATCCATCGTATCCTGGAAGATTTGGGGGCAGTTTGGTGTATGAGTACAGTCCCTTGTGTGTGTTGATGGTGAGATACTGTTGACTCTCTTTGTCAACATTCAGCAGAGGGTAAACATGCAACTGGTCAAGCTTAGAGAAAACCTTTGACCCAGAGAGTGCTGCATACAAATCTTGTGATGTAGGTAATGGGTACTGTTCATCGTCAACTGCTTGGTTGACAGTAACTTTGTAGTCACCGCATAAGCCTACAGTTTTGTCTGCTTTGGGCACTACCACGATTGGGGTAGCCCATTCACTTTTGTCAGTTTTTACTAGCACTGTAGGGTTCTCAAAATTCCCACATTCCCCAGAGTGATTAATAAAGGGACCCTGAAGGACGAAGTTATAAGGGAACCCTAAACAAAATGGCTTCTGGACTTCGTGGCAGAAGCCTGAAAGATTGAAGAAGAGCAGGGCCCTGCAAAAACGGCAGGTCAGATGACATGCCTGGGTCTGTGAGGAACTTGTTATATCTGAAGCCAGACATTAGATAATGCAGAATACGCATTCTTGATTTTTGAAACCAATCAACTCAGGAAGGACTTAATCTTCAACCCATCAAACCTTTTGCCTAAATAATCGGTTACAGTTCGAAGTAGCCACCAAGCCAGGAAAACGCAGATTAAACATTATGAATAACAAACACCGAGACATTAATGTTGTGTATGTACCTTTAAGGGAAGAACTGGTTTTAGACTGCAGTACCGGCAGTGACCACCCCTGTATAAAAGGCCCTAGCAGGCTTCTGTATTTCAGTCTGACGTTGCCCTCCTGTTCAGTAAAGTACCTGTTAAACTGTTCTCCCGAAGTCCGTGTATTATTGAGGCGCGGACTTTACAGTGGCGACGAGTAAGTTAGAACTCACCTGCAGTGTGGCATCATCTCACGGGGATCTCGCCCTGAGAGGAGGTTTCTTGGAGGTCATAGTCTGAGCAATGGGCATCGACCGCGGGCAACCAGCCAAAGAATTCATCGGTATTCGGAGAATTGCGGGAGAGACTGTGGAGAGCTGTGCTTGGCTCCCCAGTTAAGGTGTTCCAGCAAATCGTGCTGGAAGCAGGTAGTGCGCTGACCCTTCCGGACTGCAGCGGGCTCAAGCTTGATCGAGCAGCTCTACAAAACGGGCCGCGCAGCGTCGCCGTGAAAAAAAAACAAGAGAGAGAGGGTGGAGCGCACAGGGCGCGGTCGGTGCTCAAGAACCGGGTAGCGGAGAGAAAATAAAGGGGGGGGAAGGAAAGCGAGACGCGCCGAAGCGGCGGGTCACCGCCATTACCCCGTAGAACGCTAGGAGCAGCGCGGCAGCAAGGGGAAGAAGGAAAAGCGCGGGAGGCGCCATTTTATCCCGTTGGGGAAGAAGGAAAAGCGCGGGAGGCACCATTTTATCCTGTTGGGGAAGAAGGAAAAGCACAGGAGGCACCATTTTATTCCATTGGGGAAGAAGAAAAAGCGCGGGAGGCGCCATTTTAAATCACCCAAGATGCCGAAAAGTGGCAGTATCACTGCTTTCGACAATGAGGTAGAAGACTGGACCACGTATGTGGAAAGAATTGAAGTGTACTGCAAGGCAAATGAGGTGGCCGATGGAAAGAGGGCGTCGGTATTATTGAATTTGATGGGCGCGAGTACGTACGGCCTATTGCGGGATTTAATTACCCCAGCTAAACCAATGGAGAAAGGTTTTGAGGAGATTGCTAATATCTTACAGGAACACCTAAACCCTACACCGCTGCTGATAGCAGAAAGATTCAAGTTCCATGAAAGAAACCAGCACAAAAAATGAAGAGCCTAGCCAGGGTGTTTGTGTGGTGGCCAGGAATCGATAAAGAAATCGAGGATATGACCAAGAGATGCACAGGATGCCAGAAGGTCGAAAATGCTCCACCACAGGCCCCGCTACATCCATGGGAGTGGCCCTCATCTCCATGGCAACAGGTACACATTGATTTTGCTGGTCCATTTATGGACTCAATGTTTCTAATCGCTGTGGACGCCCATTCGAAATGGCCAGAGGTCATTAAAATGTCCTCCACCACCACGGAGAAAACTATTGCAGTCCTAAGGACCATCTTCGCCAGGAATGGGTTGCCAGAACAGATTTGCTCCGACAATGGGCCACAGTTTGTGTCTGAGGATTTCCGGAGGTTCCTGAAGAATAATGGGGTGAATCATTACACATCTGCCCCATATCATCCAGCCACAAATGGATTGGCTGAGAGGTTTGTTCAGACCTTTAAAAAGGCCATAAAGGCAATGTATAATGACGACATACCACTACAACACAAGGTGGATAGTTTCTTGTTTGCTTACCGGAATGCGACACATGCAGTAACCAACCAAGCTCCAGCCGTACTGTTCTTCAACCGAAGGCTAAGATGTCGCCTGGATTTGCTCAAACCAAACATAAGACGAGATGTTGAGGATAAGCAATTCCAGCACATAAATGAGAAGCCAACCTGGAGCTTCAAGGTAGGGCAACCAGTCTTGGCCCGCGACTACCGAACAGAAAAATGGCAGCCAGGAACGATATGCACACAGCAGGGACCACTAATGTACACAGTGGACATTGGAGAGAGCATTGTGAGGCGCCATGCTGACCAGATTCTAGAGTCACAGGAACAAGCCAAACCCGTGCCACGAGAAGGTGCACCTGGTAATCAACCTGAAGTACAGATTGCGTCTACCTCTGAAGCAGTGGTATTGGAAGCTGACGAACCAACCAGTGACCATGAACCAGAATCAGCTTCGCCGCAAGAACAGGATACTCGAGAAAGGCGCTATCCAGTCAGGATCAAGGAAGCCTCCTCAAAGACTGAACTTATAAATGATTATTTCAGTTGATGTATATAATATCCAAAAAGTTGTAATTAGTTATTATTTAGTTGTTAAATGAATGTTATGTACTGTTTATCTAAAAGGGGAGGAATTGTTGTGTGTGTACCTTTAAGGGAAGAACTGGTTTTAGACTGCAGTACCGGCAGTGATCACCCCTGTATAAAAGGCCCTAGCAGGCTTCTGTATTTCAGTCTGACGTTGCCCTCCTGTTAGAGCTGCCTCAGTCAGCAGGAGGAGAAGGAGCAGCCAAACCAGGAGAGTGGAAAGTGGTGGTCTCCTGACCAGGGAGAGGAGGAGAAGGAGAAACCACAGACCACCACTAGCACAACAACAACTACAACAACAACTACTGAGGTGCCTGGGGAGAGAGGACAGAGGAGAGGAGAGGGAAAAAGGAGGCCAACACTGACCAGAGGAGAGGCCTTTCCACCACTGCCTCCCCAAATTGGCCTCCATTCCAGGAGAGGGAGAGAGGGGAGAGAAGCAACAACTAACACCCACCATCAACTGCTTGGAAGGAGGGAAGGATAACATCTTCACTGAACATCTGCAGGTGGGTGTTATTTGGTGCACTCTCCAAAAGACTTTGTACTGTAGGTGGGGGGAGGAAAGAAGACTGGAACACCAAGGGGTGTCTGTGTGTGTGTGTGGCCCTTGTAGAACACTAGACCACACACACCACTATCAAACACCCCCTTCTATTGCCTGACCTGGGACAGCTGGAGCTGCCTAGGTGAAGTGGTTAATTTCCATTAAACATCGTTAAGACCTGGTGCAGGACTGAGTCTGGGCATCTCCAGCTTTCCCAGGCGAAGACATCTTCTCCCCCTGCCAGAAGACCACCAACAGAGACTTTGTTTATTCCATTGGAGAGTGCACCCCTGCTGACACCCACCCACCCACCACCCTGAGTGGCAACCCTGCCCTTGTGGCCTCCCTCCTTCTGACCCCCCCTCTCTCTCTCTCTTTGTCTCTCTCTGCTCTCTCTCTCAAGAGGCACCTCTATTAATCTTTTTGTTGATTGCCACTTGAGCAGAGGGGAGAAGGCCCCTCTCCCAATTCCAATCAATAAGGGGGAGAGGTGTGCCTTCAATTTAACAGCTCCCTCTGCTCAAGGGAGGACTTTAAAATAACCCGAGGCCATTAACACCTTCAGGCCTGTGACTTGGGGTGAGTGTAGCTCTTTTTAAAAAAAACACCCCATAATGGCGTCTGCTTCATCGCCGGTGGCGGGGCCAGCTAGGTCTTATGCGGTGGTGGCAGCCACAGCCACGGCTGATCCCGCTGCTTCTGCCGCCCCGTCACCTTTCTCACTAATAACCAAAAAGCTTGGGGTGAAGAGCTACACCCACCCCACAATGACAATTGAGGCATGTGTAAAGGCTATGGCTGGGGTTGTTGGCCCTTCAGCCATCCTCGCCGCCTCAAAAATGTACAGGAAGGCTGTGTTCTTCCTGGGGTCGGAGCGGGCGGTGTCCCTGGCCGTCGCCAAGGGGCTCACCGTGGGCGGGACCTTCCTGCCGGTGGACCCCCTTGAGGCCACCACGAAGAGGGTGGTTATTTCTAACGTCCCGCCCTTTGTTCCTGGTGAGCTCCTCCTCCCCCACTTACGCCAACTCGAGGAGGTGAGGTCGGGGATCACACCCGTCCCGCTTGGCTTCCGGGAAGCCAGCCTTCGCCATGTCTTCTCCTTCCGGTGCCAGCTCTTGATTCAGCTCAGGGCGGGTCCCCCCGTGGAGGGCTGGCCCTTAAACTTAGAGCCCCTGACACCCGCGCTCCTCGCGGTGTTGATCGGGGCAGACGCGAGTGGGAGGGGCCTCGTGCCCGAGCCTGTGGCCGCAACCGCCTTAGCGGTAACGCCAATACCTGCAGCCGGGCTCGGGCCCGAGGAACCCGACAAACCTGCTCCGCCGGAGGGAGCAGAGGAGGAGGCCTCTGCAGACATGGAGGTCTCCCTCGCTCCCTCCGTGCTAAAAAGGGACAACCCCCTGGAAGAGGAGGAGGACCGGGAGGAGGAAGGTCCCTCCGAGCAGGGGGAGTCGTCGCCCGCCGCGGGTACTGCGCCCCCCCCCCCCGCTGTCATCATCACCAGCGATCGGCAGGGGTCGCCTGTCCCTCGGGAGGCTGAGGCAGATGTGTCTGTCCGGCACGTGCCTCCCGGGGATGGGGATGAGACCCTGCCCGTGGGGGGGTCGCGGATCAACCCGCGGAAATTGACATTTTATCTGTGCCGTTACCCCTCGCCGGGTTGGGCGGCCTGGGGTCCGGGTCGGACGAGTTTGAAGAAAATGAGCTCGCCCAATGTGACCCGGACATCTCCCAGGGGCTGCTCAACCTGGCCGAGGTTTTAATTCAAGACACCCCACCCGCTGGGTTGGAGGTTGGTGGCGGGGAGGAGGATGGCCCCCTGGCTGCGTCTCTGGTGCCGGAACTACTGGAGGAGCTGGGAATTGTTCTCTCCCCGGTTTCTCCGGTCGTTCCAGCGTCTGGGGCGGAGGGGAGCTCTGAACCGCCGCCGTCTTCTGGCCCAGCGCCCCTAGAGGAGCCCAGGGAGGAATCCTCTGCCGCCGATCCTGGGGGTGGGATCCGGGCGGAGGCGGGGCTGGCTGGTGCGGCCGAGCCGTTTGCTGCGCACTGCGCGACGGACGGGTCGGCCGCTGGTGACGACCCCCTGGAGGAGGATGGGGACTCGGTGATGGGCGATTTGGACTCCACCGTCGACGAGGCGCTGGATGAACTCGTGCCCCTCACCGAGTCTCTCCTCATTCCCGTAAGGGAACTCCGGGACTTTATGGCCATGTGCCAGGGTCGGCACAATAAGATCCAGCTGGCCCTCGACAGGTGGTCGGAGCTGGCGCTGCTCATCGTGTCCGTCCGCGCCGCCGTTAAAATCATGGGCGCGGACGAGGGCGTGGACCCGCTCGGGCTGCGTCGGCTCAGAACGTTTCTCACTGGGCTGCTGAGGAAGTGGCGGCTGACCAGCAGCTGCGCTCCCTCCCCCCGTTAGGTGTAGGTAGAGGTTGCACTATGCTTCTGACATGAAGATAACCATAGCCAGCCTGAACATCAATGGCAGCAGGGAGGCGCGCCGCAGATTCAATAACTTCTCGGTCCTTCGGGACGGGAAGTATGCGGTGTGCTTCCTGCAAGAAACCCACACCATTCCGGGAGCCGAAGCCACGTGGCTCCTGGAGTGGCAAGGAGGGGTCAGCATGAGTCACCTCTCCAACAATTCCAGCAGGGTGGCTATCTTGCTGGCCTCGCATTTTCAGCCGGAGATCTTGGGGGTCAAGGAGCACGTGCCGGGCCACTTGCTCCAGGTCACTGTTCGCCTGGGGGGCGTGCCGCTCCATGTAGTGAACGTGTACACCCCTCAGACCGGTGCGCAGCAAGTGCGCTTCTTCGAAGAAGTGTCCGCTCTTTTGGGCTCCGTCGACGCGGGCGAGTGCGTCATCCTCGGGGGGGATTTTAACTGCACCCTCGAGGCGAGGGACCGTTTGGGTCCCACGCGAAGCCCAGCGGCGATGGAGAAGTTGAGGGACCTTTTCGGGTCCTTCGACTTGGTGGACGTCTGGCGAAATCTCCACCCCGACTCCAGCGCCTTCACTAGCGTGAGGTCTGGGGGAGGAAGGTCCAGAATCGACCGCCTCTACATTTCCCGGGCGTACGTCTCCTGCATTCCGGCGGCTTCCATGAGGCCGGTGTCATGCACGGACCAACACCTGGTGTGGGCGGCGCTCGCTCCGCTGCGCGCACGGGGGGGTCCGCGTACTGGCATTTTAACAACCTGCTGCTGGAGGACGCGGAGTTCCGGGATTTGTTTCATCGGTTCTGGGCCGACTGGAGAAGGAAGCGGGGGGGCTTCCCCTCCTTGAGGCTATGGTGGGACGTGGGCAAGGCTCACGTCCGTCTCTTCTGTCAGGAGTACGCGAAGGGGTCGACCAAGAGGCGGGAAGCCCGGGTCGGGCGGTTGGAGAAGGAGGTGCTCGACCTGGAGTCCCGTCTTGGTCAGGTCATCGAGGACCCGGCCCTGCGGAAGGTGTACGAAGAGAAGAAGGGCACGCTGAAGGACCTGCAGCTCGTCGGGTCCCGAGGCGCGTACTTGAGGTCGCGGATCCAGCTCCTGCGGGACCTGGACCGCGGCTCCCCCTTCTTCTACTCACTGGAAAAAAGACAGGGGGTCCGTAAGCAGCTCTTGGAGCTGCTGGCCGATGATGGATCTCTGGTCTCGGATCCGGAGGGAATCAGCGTGGAGACCCGTGCCTATTACGGGGCTCTGTTCTCTCTGGATCCGTCCAGCGAGGATGCGCGCAGAGTTTTGTGGGAGGACCTGCTGAAGGTCAGCCCGGAGGGCGCCTAAAAACTGGACGCTCCGCTAAGTCTGGCGGAGCTGACCGGCGCCCTCCGCCAGCTCTCCAGGGGAAAGTCCCCGGGGCTGGACGGGCTGACCGTGGAGTTCCACAGGGCATTCTGGGATGTCTTGGGGGGGCGACTACGCGCGGGTCCTGGGGGAAAGTTTGGCGACCGGGGAGATGCCCCTCTCTTGGTGCAGGGCAGTCATTGTCCTGCTGCCTAAGAAGGGCGATCTCCGCCTCCTTAAGAACTGGCGCCCGGTCTCCCTCCTCAGCACGGACTATAAAATCTTTGCCAGGGCCATGTCTGCTCGCCTTGGCACCGTGCTGGCCCACATGATCCACCCCGACCAGTCCTACACGGTCCCGGGCCGGACCATCCACGATAACATCCATCTGGTCCGGGACCTGGTCCACCACTCCTAGAGGGCTGGTCTGTCGGTCGCCTTCCTCTCCCTGGATCAGAAGAAGGCGTTCGACAAGGTGGATCACGAGTATCTCTTTGGGACTCTGCGCGCATTTGGGTTCGGGGCGCATTTTGTCGCCTGGATCCGACTTCTGTACGCCGCCACGGAGTGTCTGATTAAAGTTAATGGGACCTTGACGGCGCCCCTTCGCTTCGGGAGGGGGGTGCGTCAGGGATGCCCCATGTCCGGTCAGTTATACGCCGTTTGCGTGGAGCCTTTCCTGCGCCTCTTGCGGAAGAGATTGACGGGACTGGCTCTGCAAGGGCCGGGCGTGGAGGTTGTCCTCTCGGCTTACGCCGATGACGTGCTCCTCACAGTCACGGATCCCGCTGACTTGCGGAGGATGCGGGAATGCCAGCAGATTTACTCGGACGCATCCTCCGCCAAGGTCAACTGGGAGAAATGTTCCGGACTCCTGGTGGGTCAGTGGCGGGTGGACTACCTGCCGGAGGAGTTCAGGCCTTTCGCCTGGAGCACCACGCACCTCGTCTATTTGGGAGTCTACGTTAGCCCTGCCGAGGACGCCTGGCCGGCGAACTGGCAAGAGCTGGAGGCCAAAGTCACCGCTCGCCTAGGACGCTGGACAGGACTGCTCCGAGTGTTGTCCTACAGGGGTCGAGCGCTGGTCATAAACCAGCTGGTGGCCGCCATGTTGTGGTACCGGTTGGTCACTTTGATCCCTCCCCTTGCGTTTGTCGCCAAGATGCAGAAGAAGCTCATCGACTTCTTCTGGGACAAAAGGAAGCACTGGGTCTCTGCCACGGTTCTGAGTCTCCCGCTTAGGGAGGGCGGTCAGGCGCTGGTGTGCCTTCGCACCCAGGCTGCGACTTTCCGTCTTCAGACGCTGCAGAGATACCTGTACGTCGAGAATCCTCCGAGATGGTGTGCGCTGGCGACGTATTTCTTCCGCCAACTGCACGGCCTCAATTACGACACGCAGCTCCTGTTTGTGAAAGTGGGCTGCAGGCGTGCCGGCCTGCGGGAGCTGCCTGTCTTCTACCAGGAACTGCTATGGGTTTGGAACTACGTCGCTTCCAGGCGGAGCTCTCCCCCGTCAGGAGTGGTGGCTCTCCTTTGGGAGCCGCTGCCCAGGAATCCGCACCTCCACGACCGCGGGTTCGGGCGGCTGGTGGAGGGCAGGGCTGTGCCTGGCAAGGTGACCAGAGTCGGGGACCTGCTCGATGGCGGAGGAGCAGGCTGGATGGCGCCGGAGGAGCTGGCGCGGCGCCTGTCCTGGGCTAATGTCCGGCTCGCGGTCGAAGCCATCGAGTCAGTGAAAGTGGCACTGGGCCCCGACTCCACTAGGTGTATCGAGGCGGCTCAAGCATGTGGGGCGATCCCGTCCGAGCTTACCCCCGTTCGGACGGAATTCCTCATCGGCGCCCGGCCCCGAAACTCCCCTCGGGAACCGGCGCCTCACAACTTGAGCCATCTCGAGGAAATACCCTCCGTGCCTTTTCATTCCGTGCGGAGGGGTTTCCTGTACGGGCTGCTCCTGCACACTCTCCACTTTGCCATCTTCGTCTGCCGTCCGGACACGCCTTGGCGTGGCGTCTTGCCGACCGGCGGAGGTGGAGTTCCCCAATGGAGGGCTCTCTACGCGGGAGTCCTCCCTTGTTCCATCGGGGACTTGGCCTGGAGGGTGTTGCACGGGGCGGTCCCGTGCAATATGGTTTTAAGTAGGTTCACGGACTCCCAGGCCGCCTGCATTTTTTGCGGCCTGGAGGAGTCCGTGTTTCACGTTTATGTCGAGTGTGAGAGGTTGCAGCCCCTCTTTCACTACTTGAAGGGGCTGCTCCTCGATTTTTGGTTGCACTTCAGTCCCACGGTCTTGATCTACGGTCACCCGGTGCGGAGGGGAGCGGGCAGGTTGGGGGACCTCCTTGTAGGCCTGCTCCTGGGCCTGGCTAAAAGAGCCATCAATTGGTCCAGGCAGTGGGTGGTCAAGGGGGTCGTCCAGCCGGATTGCCTGCCTCTCTTCCGCGGCCCTGGAGATGGAGCACGCGGTGTCCGCCGGCACGCTTGAGTATTTCCGCGACCGGTGGGCGCTGTGGGGACTGGAGTGCATCATCAACCCGGAAAACCAAATTTTAATTTGATTTGTTAAGTTTTAGTTGAACTTTTGTTTATTTACAGTCCAATTTGTTTTGGGTTTTTTTCTGTTGGGTCCAAACAAAAGTGTGCCCTCCTGTTCAGTAAAGTACCTGTTAAACTGTTCTCCCGAAGTCCGTGTATTATTGAGGCGCGGACTTTACAATTAAGGAACATTTAACAGCGGGGCAACCACCCAAAAAGCAGTTAAAGTGAACAACTATAATCACTTTAACGAGCCCGCCAAAATTAGACAAAGAACTAACCCTGATTTGGCGCGCAGATAACGAACCTCCGGAATAGTATAATTGTAGGCCCACCGGTAACCGAACAGACGGGCTGAGAGACGGGACTCGACACAGGACTCAAAACACACAGGACGCACGGGGCAGCAAGCGGGCAGGCGAGACGAGGCGAATGGCAAGGCCGATAAGCAGAGAAGGTCAGTGTTGAGAAGCGTTGGGGACAAGCGGGCACACACCCCGGTCCAGGCATAAGCTGACGTTCGAAGCAGGGGTAGAAGAAGAAGCCGATGACCACGAGCACTGCGGTAACAAAAGAGCCAGGTAAACTCTACCTTTGGATCATTACCACTGCACAGGTAATGATCTAGGCCACCGTGACCAAGCCAACACCGAACCCCAACCGCGACAAAGCTTCGACGACCAGACCACTACCAAAAGAACAAAACCCGAAATTTCCATTCTGCAAGGTAAAATACCCAACAAAGACTTTACTCCCTATCTCTAACAGAGGAAAAGAGGGTACTTTACTCAGACGACTCCACCGCCGTGCCCTGGGACCACATGACGACGGCAGGCCCCAAAGGACACCAAGAGCAAACCCCAAAAATCGCAACCGGCCCAATCGACAGGATTCGACCCGTATTTGGCAAGGTTGTTGACCATGTCATCTATGCGTGGTAGCGGGTAGGCATCCGGATTGGTATATTGATTAATAGTCTGCGAATAATCAATACACAGACGTTTCTTATGTTGTTTTAAAGGGTTTTTCACAATGATGACTTGAGCCCGCCAGGGTGATGAACACGGCTCGATAATACCGTCAGCTAAAAGGCGAGAGATTTCTGCCTCGATAAATGCTCGGTCGTCTTGGCTAAAGCGCCGTGATTTGCTGGCTATGGGTTTACAGCAGGGGGAGAGATTGGCAAACAGTGAGGGCTCACTGAGTAAGGCCGCCGAGAGCACACAAAACGGCACCTTAGAAATGGAGGGCTTCGACCCTCCAAACTCAAAAGTGAGTCTTTTGTGCTGCTTCTGGAAGTCCTGTCCCAGAAGCACATCGCTACATAAGTTTTCGAGTACTCCGAGCCGAGTGGAGGGATACGTACGACCATTGAGGATGCGGTTGACAAGACAGAAGCCAGAAGAATTGGTGGTCAGAGTCGTCAGAGCCATTGCAATCTCCCTGTTCGAGGGATAAATGCGCAGTTTTAACCTGCTGACAGCCCGCTTACTAATGAAGCTGTCAGAGCTGCAGGAGTTGATTAGCACGCTTAGCGTGTGCCCATTTACTGAAACCTTCATGGCTGCATGGGACAAACTTTGGGGAAAAACAGCTGTGATGGGAGGAGGGGTAATTTTTAATTTGGCAGCTGTAGCCTTAGCAGTGGTTCTTGGGGGAGGAGCAGCTCCATAGATAGCAGCTGTGAAACTAACAGGAGCTCTCAACCGGTATACTTTAGAGGAGCGGCCTTTCTTGTTAGCAGAGGCCCGTGACTGGCATACCTTGGAAAAGTGTCCTTTCTTGCTGCAATGATTGCAGGTCGCATTACGAGCCGGGCAAAATTTTCTGTAATGGAACATACCTCCACAAAAGAAACACTTTCTTCCTGATTGCCAGGATGCTGCTAGGGCGGGGTTGTCATCAGCAAAGGCCTCTAGGGTAGGGTCGTTGTCCGTTAGAGTAGAGTCATCATCAGCGGGGGCATCCACCCGAGACCTATCGAAAGACTTATTAAAGGTGATAGCCGCCGCCCGTGCACGTGGTGGGAGATAAGTGTCTGCATTCTTCTTGGCTAAGTCCAGGGAACACGCCTGGTCATAAGCAGCCCGTAAATTGAGGGTTTTATTTTCCAGCAGGCGCTGACGTATAAAAGGGGACGCAATCCCATTGATAAAGGAATCGTGGATTAGTTCTTCTTGATACTGTTCAGCTGTAACCGCTTTAAGGTCACAATCTTTGCTGAGCCTGCGAAGTTTTTGGAGGAATTCATCGAGTGATTCCCCAGGCTGCTGCCGAGTTGTGGCCAGTAGGTGTCGAGCAAAGATTTCATTCGGGGACTTGACATATAGCTGCTGTAAAATTTCGATAGCAGCGTCGTAGTCTATACAGTCCTCAATATAATCATACACATGAGGGGATACGTAGTTAATAAGCATTCGGAACTTATTAGAGGCACCCGCCACACATTCTTCAAGAAAGTTGCTAAAGGTACGAAACCAATGCTTCCATACCTTCGCTGCCGCAGGTGCATTCGGGTCCAGGTCGAGGCGAGCGGGTCTAAGGAGTTTTTCCATGATGGATCAGTTTCTTGCCCAAGTCCCTTTCTGCAGTTCGAGTTGCAGCTGGTTGTTCTGAATCACCCAAGGCGTGGAGACCATAACAAGTCGATTAAATTGACGTAATAAAGATTCACTACGTACTTGGTTGTACATAAAGCAAGGCTTTAATCGACTTGTAACAAAACATGGAGGTCTAGTTAGTAGTCACTAGCTTCCTGTTTCCAGACTGTCTCTGCCAAGTTGGGCCCACGCCCGAGAATTTATACTCCTCGGGCAGCGCCCTCAGCTGGCCATTCAGTAGTACTTCCTGAGTTACTTCTTGTAGAAGTTGCGATTTATGACAGGGGGCAAGTACAGGAAAGGAAGGCGGAGTAGTAGTCATCCCAGGGAAAGAGGGGAAGGGGACCCTGTGCACCATGAAGCCTAAAGAGGGTTATAACCTCGAGCTCATGGTCAGTAATACCCCAAAGCAGTTCCAGGCATTTGTGCGAGCCCACCTAGCCACATTTGCCACACACAAGCATGACTGTGGGAGGGTCAACGGGTTCGAGGTCAGCGTAGATGGAGACCCTATGGCCCAACCACAGAAACAGTATAACTTCCCCAGGGAAGCGGAGCCAGACATGGAAGCAGCCATGTCCTCCTTAGTGCAACAGGGAGTCCTGAGACCGATAGCCACCCACGTAAACTCTCCACTGTGGCCGGTTAGAAAGCCGGGCAACTCCTGGAGGGCCACGGTGGACTATCGGGTGCTCAACAGTAACATCCCAGCCTGTGCACCCACGGTAGCAGCAGTTGCTGACCTGATAGGAAGTATCCCAGCATCCGCGACCACGTTCACGGTGCTGGATATTTCCAATGGGTTTTGGTCCATCCCTTTAAGGAGGGAGGATCAGTACAAGTTTGCCTTTACTTTTAAAGGGCAACAGTACACCTGGAACTGTTTGCCTCAGGGCTTCCACAATAGCCCTAGCATTTTCCATCAATGCATGGCAAACAGTTTAAAGGGCTTCAGCCAGCCCAGGCAGCTGGTACAGTATGTGGATGACCTGCTCCTCCCCATCACGGATTCGAGAGAGGAGCATGGCCCACTACTGGCCGAACTGCTGGAGTTGCTCAGGCAGGAAGGGTTTAAAGTGAACCCAAAGAAGGCGCAGATCGGCCAGCAGGAGGTGAAATTCCTGGGCCTGACCGTACGTGCTGGGGAAAGGGCCATAGACAAAGCTAGAAGGGAAGCAGTACAGGAGTTACCAGTCCCCAACACAGTCACGGGAGTGCGATCTTTTCTAGGGCTAACTGGGTACTGCAGAGATTTCATTGAAGACTATGCAGCCACAGCAACCCCTCTGCTCCGACTCCTACACAAGGGAGTGGAGTGGGCTTGGGATGAGAGTTGCCAGGCAGCATTTGTCAGGCTCAAGGAGGATCTGCAGACCGCACCAGCTCCAGGGACCATAGATGGGGGGAAAGAGTTCTTCCTGGAGGTGGCAGCCAGCGGGGACAGCCTGAGTGCTGTGCTGCTCCAAGAGCGGCATGGCAGGCTGAGACCGGTGGTCTACTCCTCCAGGATACTTGCGGATGTGGAGAAGAGCTACTCCAATTGTGAGAGGCACCTCTTGGCCACACATTGGGCTGTGAAAAGATCGCTGATCTTTACAGGCACCTCTCCCATCACCCTCCTCACCCATCACACGCCCACCCAGATGCTCCTGGACGGGAGAATCAAGGATGGGACAGTGAGCAGTGCCCGCATTGCTCGCTGGACCCTGCTTCTCTCGCAGATGGACCTAAAGGTGAAAGGTCTCTGCAAGCCAAAGCTCGCAGCTAACCTGGTATATCCTGGAACAGCCCACCGGTGTTCCATAGAAGGGGTTTGGGAAGTGGACATAGGTTTGCGGGCCGGGATACACCCGACAGGCCGCGAAATCTATGTGGATGGCTCCAGCACAGTATCTGCTGGTGAGCGACTCACAGGGTGTGGAGTTTATGACCCAGCGGCAAACATTGCCCTGGCAATTAAGCTCCCCAGCACCATGAGCGCCCAGCAGGCTGAACTGTCCGCGGTAGTGTACGTCGTTACACACCCCGAAATCTTCCCCACCCCATACACGATTTGCTCGGACAGCATGTTCACGTGCAATTCGTGTACGGAGTACCTGGCCATCTGGTCCCGCCGCGGATACACCTCCGCTGATGGGAGACCCCTCACGGTGAAACCCCTGCTGGAGAAAATCTTAGCAGCAGCGGGGGAGGAAGGGGAGGTTTTCGTCCATAAGGTGAAAGCCCATTCCTCCACAGAACCCCGTAGTCAGGGCAACCAGCAGGCCGACGTGCTGGCTAAGGAGGGTGCCCGCACAGGCACTTTCTCGGACCCATAGGGGTCCAGTCCTATAGCAGCAGTCAGAGGTAGGAATGGGACACAAGGGAGTGCAGGGGTAGCTTTAGCCCCGGACCTTAAGGCGGTCCAAACCCAAGGCCCTGTCCTCAAGGCAGTCCTCAGTGCAGTGACTGAGGGAAAAAGGGTCGAGGGCCCTTACGGCGCAGCAGCCCTCTCTGTGAAAGAAGGCATGCTGTTTAGGGGAGAACAATGGGTGGTACCACAGCAGCACAGGAGGGAATTCCTTCAACTGGCCCATGAGAGTCCAGGAGCGGGGCATCCCGGGCCGGAGACCACCTGGCAGCGGGTGGAACAGGCGGGATGGTGGCCAGGACTCAGGGAAGATGTCTGCGAGTTCTGTGCCAGCTGTCTGGTGTGTGCTGCTAACAGCCCGGACCCCCACAAAAGGAAGGTACCTATGGGACACATTAGGAGGGTAGAGGGACCATGGCAGTCGATCCAGGTCGACTACATCGGGCCCCTACCCACCGCCCAGGGAGGCTATAAGTACTGCCTAGTCCTGGTAGATGTGTTCACGAAATGGGTAGAAGCCTTCCCCTGCCGAACAGCCATAGCTCTGGGTACAGCCAGGATCCTGGTCAGGGAGGTGTTCTCGCGATGGGGGCTACTGCAGTATGTGGAGTCCGACCAAGGGAGTCACTTTACCGGGCAGGTCATGCAGAATACCCTTATGGTACTCTGCATCAAGGGGAAATGGCACGTTGCCCACAACCCACAGTCATCTGGGATTGTGGAGAGGATGAACAGGACCTTGAAAGAAAGGCTGAGGAAAGAGATGGTGGACTCACCTAGAAAATGGGCAGAGGTCCTACCGTTGGTCCTGATGGGAATCCGAGCCAGCCAGTCAAAAAGCACGGGGTACTCCCCGCACGAGCTGATGACTGGCCGAGTTATGCGGACCTCCACCCATGTACTAGCCCCGGTGCTCACAGAAGGTCAGCTCAGGGAGGTGAACTGGGACAGGTTCGCCAGAAACCTCTTCGAGCACCTTAAACAGGTCCATGAGCAGGCGGCTGGGAACATGGGAAGGCAGCATCGGAGTAACCGATTGCTGTTAGAACCCCGAAAACACCACGTGGGAGATAGGGGATCAGGTTATGGTGAGGAATTTTGCTCGGGTAGGAAGTCTAGAACCGCTATACATGGGGCCCTACAGCATTGTAGACAAGACAAGCCCCATGGTATACACCATAAAGATGCCCCGGCGCATCAAATGGTTCCATATTAATCAATGCAAATTGTTTAAGCCCGAGAAAAGGGAACAGCCAGTTGGGGCAAGGTCTGAGGATAGAAATCCTCAGTCTGCAGCAGGGGAAGATTCACAGACTGCACAGGCAGGTGCAGTGGCTTGTTTTAGGGGAGGAGCCATCCCACCCACCGTTTGGGACACTCCCCCACTCCTCTGGGATTTAGAGGAGGTGGGACCTGAGGGCGAAGACCCTGCCCCGGACCCAGATTTGGGACCTGAGGGCGAGGACCCTCAGCCTGCAGCATCAGGCTGCGTAGAGTTGCCTGCCCCTAGCACAGGTTTAGGAGAGGAAAAGCCTGAGGATGAAAATCCCCAGCCAGCGGCAGTGGAGAGCCCACAGACAGGAGGGGGCAGTGGCTCATGTTAAAGAACCACCAGCCAGAAAAACTCCACCAGCCAAAGTCCCTAGAAGGTCCCCACGAACGCCACAGCCAAGGAAACCATGGTCACCGGCTCCCCAGTTTAAGAGGGCAGCCTCTAAGGTCAGGGATCGGTCTGAGGACAGAGGTTCCCAGCCAGCAGCCGCAGGCTGCGAGGGACCAAAGGAACAGGACAGAGCAGCCACAACGAAGGGAGTAGTGTGCTGCAGCCCGAGCAGGGATTAGCCTGGCCGCCCAGAGATGGGCGGCGGATGTACATAGTTTCTGTAATGTAATTTTAGTTATTGTTAAGTTTGGGTGTTAGTTTAAGTTTATATGAGGTAATTGGTAGTTTAAGCGTTATTATTAAAGAATGTTTGTATTGAGTCGAGGTCGCAAGACTCGACTATGCTTCACCCAAGCCAGAGAATCTTCTCGGGACCTGGCTATATGCTCTTATGTCTCTTTACAGAAGGGATTTCGAGATGAGGAAGGTTCTGCTCCTGCTCACCCTGGTAGGGGTGAGCATCAGTGACCGAGGAGACGTGGAGATCTCCCACATCTTTGGGTGTTCAGGAGAGAGAGAATGCAGGGAGACAAAGAAGGGGAGCCTGGAATGATGTTTTCACAGTGTTTAACACAGGGTCCTCTGTCATCAACAGCCTGGATGACATAGAATTACAGACACAGATAAACGGTTTGAAAACACAATTGCGAAAAATCCTAAAGGATGAAAATACAATAGTAGGCTCAGAGTTACACGAGGACCAGGCTATGACGGTCCATTTAAAAGAGATCATTGCTGAGCTGGAGAAGCACGCAAAGACTGTAAATGCCCTTATAAGAGAGGACAGAAATGCTTCAGACCAAGCTGCACAGAACGAGGTGTGCGTACTGTACGGGGCATGGTTGCTAGGTGAGGGCTGCAGTAACCTGGAGGATTTAAAACAGGGTTTAGTCCCCTCCTGGATCAGCAACATGCACCTTGCAGCCCTCCATCCATTTGAGAATGCATTGAGCCCGTGCCAACTCCGGCTAGCTTCTGAGACCTACCCTGTCCCAGTAGATTGTGGATGTTCCAACCACACTATCATGGGGATAGTAGTGAGGATGCCGGTCATGGGTGGGACAGCCCAACCCACGCCGGTATACAGGGTAGAGAACATTGGAGTCATTCAAGGGGGTGCACACATCCGTTTTACAGCGGTCCCACCTTATGTCATAAAGTGGGAGCACGCTATGACAGGTACTGACCTCTCGGGGTGCCAGAGCCGGGGAGCACACATAATACTGTGTCCCCAGCACTGGCACAAGACCATGTTCCCCCACAGGTAGCATATATAGGAGGTGGGACATATTGTGTCACCACCAGTGCGCCCCACTACCAGCATGGGCAGCATAGCTGGTGTCCGGTAAGTGACAGCAGTTTCTGCTTTAAACCCGAGGCAGAAGTTCAAGTGGCCCAGGAATGAATTGTCCCCATTCCTGAACCTTCCACTGTTCACCTCACTGTAAAAGAGAATTTCACCAACCTGCAAAAATATGTAGCACATTTCGGCTACGAAATCCCCTCTCTACCAGAACATCTGACCAAGATACTAAAAGCAGTTATCGTCTCACAAAAATATTTCTACACGTTAGAGCAGAAGACAGTAGAGATAGGGGCCAAGATATTGGACATTGTCGTTCCACCCTGGTGGGGCATTTTTGAAAATATAGAGGTCCCTTCATAGGTTAGAATGGCTTTCCACATCCTCATGGTTTTCCAGCTGGGAATAGTATTGTACCTAGTGTGCACTCAGTGCAAGGGAAAAGGCCAATACTAGAATTCCGAAACCAAAGGACCTGGAAAGAGCATTATGTTAAGGTGGAGGGAGATACACCTGTTTAAATCTTTTATTTTGTATTTTGAATAAAGATTGTCGTGTTTTTGTGTTATTTGTTATTTTTTCAATAAAGGTTTTGACATGTTATTTTTAATAAAGATGTGTATGTACCAAGTGGTGCAGGGGTGTGGGAGCCCCTCCATGCTTGGATGTGTGTAAATAATTGTATTTTGCCTATGTATGCTTGTGTACACTACATTTTCGAAGAATGGGAAATGCGTGTGTCATGGGATTATAGATAGGTAATTACGGGGAAGATTGGCTGTGGAGGGTCGGAATTTTGCTCACCTTCGTAGGTATGATACTTAAAGCGAGTTTAGTATCAACAGGGGGGAGCGTAGGGTTCTCAAAATTCCCACAATCCCCAGAGTTATTAATAAAGGGACCCTGAAGGACAAAGTTATAAGGGAACCCTAAACAAAATGGCTTCTGGACTTTGCGGCAGAAGCCTGCAAGATTGAAGAAGAGCAAGGCCCTGCAAAAACGGCAGGTCAGATGACATGCCTGGGTCTGTGAGGAACTTGTTATTTCTGAAGCCAGACATTAGATAATGCAGAATACGCATTCTTCATTTTTGAAACCAATCAACTCAGGAAAGACTTAAACTTCAACCCATCAAACGTTTTGCATAAGTAATCGGTTACAGTTCGAAGTAGCCACCAAGCCAGGAAAACGCCGATTAAACATTATGAATAACAAACACCGAGACATTAAGGAACATTTAACAGCGGGGCAACCACCCAAAAAGCAGTTAAAGTGAATGACTATAATCACTTTAACGAGCCTGCCAAAATTAGACCAAGAACTAACCCTGATTTGGCACGCAGATAACGAACCTCTGAAATAGTATAATTGTAGGCCCACCGGTAACCAAACAGACGGGCTGAAAGACGAGACTCGACACAGGACTCAAAACACACAGGACACACGGGGCAGCAAGCGGGCAGACGAGATGAGGCAAACGGCAAGGCCGATAAGCAGAGAAGGGCAGCGTAGAGAAGCGTTGGGGACGAGCGGGCACGCAGGCATAAGCTGACGTTCAAAGCAGGGGTAGAAGAAGAAGCCGACGACCACGAGCACTGCGGTAACAAAAGGGCTGGGTAAACTCTACCTTTGGATCATTACCACTGCACAGGTAACGATCTAGGCCACCGTGACCAAGCCAACACCAAACCCCAACCGCAACAAAGCTTCGACAACCAGACCACTACCAGAAGAACAAAACCCAAAATTTCCATTCTGCAAGGTAAAGTACCCAACAAAGACTTTACTCCCTATCTCTAACGGAGGAAAAGAGGGTACTTTACTCAGATGACTCCACCGCTGCGCCCTGGGACCACGTGATGACGGCAGGCCCCAAAGGACACCAAGAGCGAACCCCAAAAACCACAACCGGCCCAATCGACAGGATTCGACCCGTCCAGAAACCCTTATTGGTGAGCATAATCCCTGGCCCCTCACAGCACAATTAGTTAGGTATTGGGGGTGGGACAAGGGTAAGGGGATTATTACTGTGATTTTTCCCTCGATGTGCCGTGTGTTCCCCATTCCTAATTAAGTGTACTCTTGTAAGCCTGTAACTATTCTAGTAATTTTTCCAGTGTTGTAATTTTATTGTGTCTTTTAATAAAAATACAGTTTTCTTGTACCAAACCAGTTGTCTACTCCAATTCTGTATCGCCGCCTGTACCTAAGTCCGGTGTCTAGAACCCAGGGGTGTGGGAGCGATTCGAACCACTCAGAAACCCAGTCAGAGGCGAGCTGACTGCACACACGCCACCCCCTACACACTCCATTCTCTCTGAGCTTCATTAGCTCTTCTTCCACCTGACTATTCAATGCATAGGGGACCGGCCTTGCCTTAAAATAAACAGGCTTCACGTTGGACTTGATGCGGATATGCGCGTCATACCCAGTGATGCCCTCATAACTGTCTGTGAACATGCTTTTGTACTTGTTCAGCATTGTCTCGAGTCGCTTCTTTGAAGCATCTACATTGAAGATGTTTTCCCAGTCTAGTTTTAACTTTCTCAACCAATCTTCGCCCATGAGGGTTGGCCTGTTGTTGTAGCTCGCTACAGTAATAGGCAGCTTTACTGACTGCCCATTGTGTTGAACTGTACATTTCATTTGTCCACAGATCTCTAGGATTTCTCCAGAGTAGGTCTTTAACTCTATGGTACTCTTTGAAAGTGGTATTTGATTAAACTTACTCTCATGTGTCCTTACTCATGATAGAGCAGTCTGCCGCCGTGTCAATACACATATCAATATATTGCTCGTTGATCAAAAGCTTTGTATGAAAGTCTTTCTCACGACTGCTAGTGTTGCCGCTGGTGGCATAGATACTGTAGATGCCTAGTTCTTCAACATCAGGTGTGTTCAATTCAATATTGTGAACTTCTCCCTTTTGTTGCCGTTGCTTTGCACTGCCACTAGAATGGTTCTTACTTCCTGCTTTAGATTTAGCTCTGCAAGCTGTTGACATATGGCCTTCCGTCTGGCGGTGAAAACACTTGCATTTCTGTATTGGCAGGACTGTGGTGAGTGATTTCCATTGCAGCGATAACAATTCACTGAACTGCTCTCACGCTTTTGACTCGATCGCACAGCTTTAGGTTTGGCGGTGGCTTTGTGACTGTGGACCTCAGCTGCACTAGTCACTTGAGTTGGACGGAGCTCCCTAGCATTCTTAGATGCCATCTCCATAGATAGGGCAATTTTGCATGCTATGTCAAACATTATGTTCAGTGTGTTCAGTAACTTGGACTGTGCGCTCATCCACCAGTCCACACACATACTTATCTCACAACGCACGATCCAAAAATGTGCCAAAGTTACAATGCAAAAACAGGTTTTTAAGAGCTACAGTGTACTCACTGATGGTTTCACTTTGTTTTTGGTTTCTGGTACCAAACTTATAGCTCTCTGCTATTTCTAACGGCTTTGGGTCGAAATGGCCCTCAAGTTTTTCGACAATGCCTTCAAACGACGCATCCTTCGCTTTGCCTGGTGCAAGTAGATTTGTCAACGTTCTGTAGATATCTGGCCAGATTGCCATTAAAAAAATTGCTTTTTTCCATTCACGAATTGTTTTATTTTGAGCTTGAACATTCTCATCTGCACTTTTTGTCTCAATAATGTTATTAGCCCTAAAAAACATCTCCATCCACTCAATGTAAGAACTGAATGGTTCGCGAGCTCAGTCATACATGTCGAGGCTTCCGATGAATCCTGTAGGCATGGCCATGATTGTCCCGATCTTATCGAACAGTGGCTCAGCATGCTACCTGTGTGCCTGTGTGAATCGATACCGCTGTTGCTGTGTATACATACACATGAAGGCGAAGCACAGACGATTCTGCATCAGCATTAACGGTAAAACATTGCAAAAATTTAGTTTAGGTGGCACAAAATCACCTTAAACTTGTTGACTCGAAGGTTGAACACTGTGTCCTTCCACGATCCCTAAAAATGACTTTGGGATCCCATCCTCATCGCCAAAATGTAATATACTTGGGTAGAACAAATGAAGGACAGAGACAGGATGAGTTGCTCGTCCATGTGCTTGCTTTATTAGGCCAGAGCGAACTGAGCATGCTCATACCAAACCATGTGATAATACATTACAGCCGAGGCATAGAATATAGGAGCTGGGTGGTTATGATAGAACTGTATGGCCACAGCTGGAATACTGCGTACAGTTCTGGTCACCACATTACAGGAAATATGTGATTGCACTGGAGAGGGTAGAGGAGATTTACGAGGATGTTGCCAGGACTGGAGAATTTTAGCCATGAGGAAACATTGGATAGGCTGGGATTGTTTTCTTTAGAACAGTGGAGCCTGAGGGGAGATTTAATTGAGGTGTATAAAATTATGAGGGGCCTAGATAGAGTGGATAGGAAGGACCTACAGGAAACTTTGTGATATCCGGCACCGACGGGACCGAGCTGTTGCCGTCCCATCAAAACTGCCGGACAAACCAGCGCTAATGTTAAAACATACGGAAGCTTTTGAGCTCCGTATCTAGCAACAAACCCTGTTGCTTAGCAACAGCTTCTAAACAGTCGGCCGTAGCTTGCAAGCATCTCTGTAGCTAAGCAATAGCTTTAGCTAGACCTTGCAGAGCCTGACTAGTGAAAAAAAAGCAACGAAAAGAAAAAAAACTTACTGAACCGACTCCTGAATTTTGCCGGTGGATCGAGCATTCTGGACAGTTAACCTCCGGATAAACCAAAGTTTCCTGTATTTCCCTTCGCAGAGAGATCAATAACCAGGGGGCATAGGTTTAAAGTAATTGGTAGAAGGATTAGAGGGGAGTTGAAGAGAATCTTTTTCACCCAGAGGGTGGTGGGGGTCTGGAACTCACTGCCTGAAAGGGTGCTAGAAGCAGAAACTCTCATCACATTTAAAAGATACTTAGATATGCACCTGAACTGCTGAACCTACAGGGCTACGGACCAAGAGCTGGAAAGTGGGATTTGGCAGGATAGCTCTTTTTTAGCCGGCACAGACATGATGGGCTGAATGGCCTCCTTCTGTGCTGTAAACCTCTATGATTTTTCAAATCAGTTTTTTTTTGGCAATAAAACAACAACTGAGGTATCAGGGCTGATTCCCCAATCAGCTGTGTTGGTAGCACAGGTGCCGATTGGGTGAGAAACATCCCGCTTTCCTGAGAAATGCATGCTTTTTGCCATCAGCTGCCATTCCCTGTTGGGCACTCCCTCAGTATGTCATCAAAAAAGACTTGCATTTATATGGCGCCTTTCACAACCTCAGGACGTCCCAAAGTGCTTTACAGCCAATGAAGTACTTTTTGAAGTGTAGTCACTGTTGTAATGTAGGAAGCACAGCAGCCATTTTGCACACAGCAAGCTCCCACAAACAGCAATGTGATAATGATCAAATAATCTGTTTTTGTGATGTAGGTTGAGGAATAAACATTGGCCAGGACACCAGGGATAACTCCCCTGCTCTTTGAAATAGTGCCATGGGATCTTTTACATCCACTAAGAGGGCAGACGGGGCCTCGGTTTAACATCTCATCCGAAAGGCAGCACCTCCAAGAGTGTAGCACTCCCTCAGGTACTGCACTGGAGTGTCAGGCTAGATTTTTGTGCTCAAGCCTCTGGAGTGGGACTTTGAACCTTCTGACTCAGAGGCGAGAGTGCTACCCACTGAGCCATGGCTGACACATAGGACATAAGAAGTAGGAGCAGGAGTAGGCCATACGGCCCCTCGGGCCTGCTCCGCCATTCAATAGGATCATGGCTGATCCGAACTTAGACTCACGTCCACTTCCTTGCCCTCTCCCCGTAACCCCTTATTCCCTTATCAGCTAGGAAACTGTCTATCTCCGTTTTAAATTTATTTAATGTCGCAGCTTCCACAGGACCGTAGGAACAGGCGTAGGCCATTCAGCTCCTCAAGCCTGTTTCGCTATTCAATTAGATCTGTACCTCAACCCCCATTTACCCACCTTTGGAGAGGTGGAGGGGTTCAAGGAGGAAATTCCAGAGCGCGCGGCCTAGGCCACTGAACGCAAGGCCACACGTGGTGAGGCAAAGGGACGAGGAGGGGAGGGGTACAGGAGGCTGAACTTAGAAGAATGGAGAGCTCGAGGGGGGAGATTGCAGTGCTGGCATAGGGTACAGAGATAGGGAGAGGCAAGAGCATGAACAGATTTAAACACGAGGATGAGAATTTTAAATTTGAGGCGTTGGGGGAACCGTAGCCAATGTAGGTCAGCAAGGATCTGGGTGATGTGAGAACGGCACTTGGATGAGCTAAAGTTTACAGAGGGTTGGCTGGCCAGAAGAGCATTGGAGTAGTCAAGTCTAGAGGTGACAAAGGCAAAGGGTGAGGGTTTCGGCGGGTGATTTTTTACCCGACTATGCCATTTATCCAAGGGGTTCTGCCAATCCTCCACCGAAGTTATGGCAGTAGATCGGGAAAACCCTGGTGAGAATTCCGGGCATACATGCCTGTTGCTGACAACACCAATTGCGCCTTGTTAACAGATCAGCCATGGCTCACTAGGTAGCACACTCACCTCTGGGTCAGAAGGTTGTGTGTCAGCCTGGATTTTGTGCTCAAGTCTCTGTGCTCCAGGGACTTGAGCACAAAATCTAGGATGACAGTCCCAGTGCAGTACTGAGTGACTGGTTCACTAATGTCCTTTAGAGAAGGAAACTTGCTGTCCTTACCCAGCCTGGCCTATATGTGACTCCAGTCCCACACCAACACTGCTAACTGCCCTCTGAAGTGTCCCAGTAAGACATTCAGTTGTATCAAACCACTATGAATGGTTCACAAAGAAAGTCCACCGCCACCTTCCCAGGGCAACTAGGGATGGGCATTAAAAATGCTGGCCTGACCAGTGACCCCCTACTTCATACAAAAAGGTAGGGACTGCATAGAATTATCAAGGCCAGTGTGATCTCCTGGACTAGTTTCAATTCCCTCAGGGGAGTCAGAAAGGAACTTCCCAGATATTTCCCCCCTCAAATTGGCCTGGGTTTTTATCTGTTTTTTTTACCTCTCCCAGAAGATCACATCATTTCGGGTGGGATGGGGAGTATATGTAACATAGAAGATAGGAGCAGGAGTAGGCCATTCAGCCCCTCGAGCCTGCTCTGCCATTTAATGAGATCATGGCTGATCATTCAAATTCAGTACCCTGTCCCTGCTTTCTCCCCATATCCCTTGATCCCTTTAGCCTTAAGAAATATATCTAACTCCTTCTTGAATATATTTAATGAATAGGTCTCAACTGCCTTCTGTGGTAGAGAATTACACAGGTTCACCACTCTCTGGGTGAAGAAATTCCTCATCTCTGTTCTAACTGGCTTACCCCTTATCTTTAGACTGTGACCCCTGGTTCTGGACTCCCCCGCCATCGGGAACATCTTTCCTGCATCTAGTCTGTCTAGTCCTGTTAGAATTTCATAAGTTTCAATGAGATCCCCTCTCATTCTTCTAAACTCCAGCGAGCATGAGCCTAATCGACCCAATCTCTCCTCATACGTCATTCCTGCCATCCCAGGTATCAGTCTGGTGAATCTTCGCTGCACTCCCTCCATGGCAAGAACATCTTTCCTCAGATAAGGCGACCAAGACTGCACACAATACTCAAGGTGTGTTCTCACCAAGGCCTTGTACAACTGCAGCAAGACATCCTTGCTCCTGTACTCGAATCCTCTCGCTAACGTGATGCACAGGGTACCACAATTATGTGGGAACAGGCTGGATGGATCAGCGGGTCCTTTTGCTGTCCGTCGTTGTTCGTATCTTCGAATGTCCTGAGAATAAATAAAAAACAATTGCCGTTGGTTTGTCAATGGGGTGGGAACTCAGTGGATCCAGGTTCTGCTCCATATTCCAGACCCTTGGCTCAAGAAGGAGCAGAATCTCTGGGCTATAAATCGGTTGGTGCTGTAAAGGCTTGGTGTAATCCCAGCTCAGGAGGGCGATACTACAATGACGTCCTCTTGATGCTCACCCATTTCCTCCACTTGAAGTCTGCCACTAGGAATAAAAGTGGATCAGCTCTGCTACCAGAATAAGGTCAATCAGGCGATTTACATTGGGAGCTGCCATTTATTTTGCGAGACCCATGCATTAAGGATTGACAGTACCGCAGTAATGTACATTATTATTGAAATGATATATGATACTTTTTCCTTAGTGGAGAGGTTTAAGAAAGAAATTCCAGAGCGCGCAGACTAGGTTGCAGAAGGCAAGGTGGGGCGAAGGGGCAGGGGCACACAAGAGGCTGAAGTTGCAATGGGGTAATCCTGGGAGGTAGCACTAAATGGGCGGTAATCGCATCGACTGCCTCTTCTACGCCCCACTTGATATTCAGTTTTATTGAAGGTAATATTGGGCGGGGAGTATAATGGGTGGTCGATTCACTTAGCACTATCACCCAGGATGAATTTCTTCCCCAATGTCAACATTGAGATTGAAAAAGCATCAGCTAGTAACAGTCAAAGGTTTCTTTAAAAAAAAACACAGGATAGCAGGACACGCATCCATAAAACCGAAACCAGGACTTGGTATCTCGTCAATGGATTTGTCTGTGGAAATAAGCCAACTAATCATTTCCATTTTCACTGTAAAGCTTTTGGTGAGTTTTGAGCCAAGATGATATGTTTCGGTGCGATCCTCTGACACACTGCTGTGGAATGTATGGCTTTGAGGTTCAATAATTAGTCTCACAAGGACTCTCAGAAGCTCAAACATGCTGGCTGAATGTTTATATTTGCTGTTAAGGATCAAGAGCATTACTAAATTTATAAATGGCTGCCAATGATGCCCACACTACCTAATGAGTCTTGGGTGTGATCACTGATAGAAACTTTGGTGGCATGATGCATGTTTCTTGACAGGTGGGTGAACTGCAATTAGACAGATGGCGAGCTTGTGCCTGCCAATTACATAGCAATTTCTTAATAAAAACATTTGCTCAGGGATGACTCACTTGCCATGCATCTCACACTGTCTGTTTAACTGAAGACATTTTGGGATGAAGGGGAATGTGTAGCTGACTGTTAGGGTGCGCTACTATATGGGTTTCTGTTGTATTACAAAAACTGTTATGAAACATCTACATTACAGATGTTAATAGAAGTATATAGTAATATTATGAAAAGAGATTCAAAAGTGGCACAATTTTCATTGCTATATTTCATTGACAAAACAACAGTTCAGAAAGCATACATATCAAAAACACATGCAATTTTAATAGAACCAGTAATATCTATGTAAAGAGCTGTGTGTCGAAAGGGGGTAAACACATCTCTAACTGTGGGAATGTTTATACTAGTCACACGGGTGACTGTAGAATATCTGCAGGCAATGATCCCTCTAAATTTTTTTGGGGGTGCACGGTCCCTTTAACGGGCTGCGCTGCCCATTCAAATTTCCGCATATGCGCGTTTTTTTTCCATTTAACAGCCATTGAACGGTCTGCACAGGATCTCCAGATCGCTGTGCGGCCGCGCAGCTTAACATTGACTGCAGGATTCTACTGATCGGCCCCAAGCTCTGGAATTCCCTCCCTAAACCTCTACGCCTCACTCTCTCCTTCTTTAAGACGCCCCTTAAAACCTACCTCTTGGGCCAAGCTTTTGGTCACCTGCCCTAACATCCCCTCACGTGGCTCGGTGTCAAATGTTGTTTGATAGTCGCTCCTGTGAAGCACTTTGGGACATTTTCCTATGTTAAAGGTGCTATATAAATGCAAGTTGTTGCTGTTGTTGATCTCCCACAGCAAGATCAATGGAAATCCTGAAGAAACAGTGTAAATGTCCCGTTTACATTGATTCTCCGTGGGTTCTGACGATCTTCCACCTGGGAATTCCTCGCAGAAGCTATGGGCGCGTATCTAAGGACTCTCAGCAGGTTATGTAGTTTGATTTCCAAGAGGATTTTAGTCTAACACTGCCTCACTTAGAGCTTTCAGAAATGTTCACCTGACTGCAGAGAGCAATACTTAAAAGACTTGCATTTATATAGCACCTTTCATGACCTCAGGACATCCCAAAGGGCTTTACAGCCAATGCAGTACTTTTTGAAGTGTAGCCACTGTTGTAATTTAGGAAATGCGGCAGCAAATTTGCGCACAGTAAGATCCCACACACAGTAGTGTGAGAATGACCAGATTATCTGCTACCCACTGAGCTAAGGCAGACACCTTTGGTTGACAAATTACCAACAGGTGTCAATGGTACGACAATAGCAAAATACTGCGGATGCCGGAAATCCGAAATAACAACAGAAAATGCTGGAAAAACTCAGCAGGCCAGGCAACATCCGTGGAGAGAGAAACAGAGTCGACGTTTCAGGTCGAAACCCTTCGTCAGGACTGAAAAATCACAGGAAATTAAACAGATTAAAAGGCCAGTTTGGGGGCTGGGAAATGGGGATGAAAGAATAAAAGAGAAGTGAAGAGACATTAAGAGGTATTCAAAACGAGATGAGATGGTGATAGGACTAGTGGAGAGACAAAAGACGGCTCTAGGTTAGGTGTGAAATGCGCTGGCAGAATGAGACAGCTGCCATGTGGGAGAGAAAAAAAGGGGGGAGGGCACAAAACAAAGGTGTGGATAAAAAAATATGTAAAAATGTAATAGGGGCCGAGGTTATGATCAGAAATTGTTGAACTCGATATTGAGTCCGGAAGGCTGTAAAGTGCCTAATCGGAAGATGAGGTGCTGTTCCTCGAGCTTACGCTGGGTTTCCGTGGAACAATGCAAGAGCCCGAGTATGGTGAGGTCAGCGTGGGAATGGGGCGGTGAATTAAAATGACAGGCGACCGGAAGCTCAGGGTCACCCTTACGGACTGAACGGAGGTGTTCCGCAAAGCGGTCACCCAATCTGCGTTTGGTCTCCCCAATGCAGAGGAGACCGCATCGTGAGCAGCGAATACAGTATACTAGATTGCACGAAGTACATGTAAATCGCTGTTTCACCTGAAAGGGGTATGTGGGGCCCTGGACCGTGGGAAGGGGGGAGGTATAAAGATAGGTGTTGCATCTCCTGCGCTTGCACGGGAAGGTGCCGGGCGAAGGGGAAGGGGTGCTGGGGGTGATAGAGGAGTGGACTAGGGTGTCTTGGAGGGAGCGGTCCCTACGGAATGCTGAAAGGGAAGGGGAGGGGAAGATGCATTTGGTGGTGGGATCACGTTGGCGGTGGCGGAAATGGCGGAGGATGATCCGTTGAATGTGGAGGCTGGTGGGGTGAAAGGTGAGAACAAGGGGAACCCTATCGTGGCTCCGGGAGGGAGGAGCAGGGGTGAGAGCAGAAGTGCGGGAGATAAAATGGACACGGTCGAGGGCCGTGTCAACCACTGTAGAGGGGAATCCTCGGTTGAGAAAAAAGGAAGACATGTCGGAAGCACTGCTGTGGAAGGTGGCATCGTCGGAGCAGATGCGGCGGAGATGGAGAAACTGGGAGAATGGAATAGAGTCCTTACAGGAGGCGAGGTGGGAGGAAGTATAGTCCAGGTAATTGTGGGAGTCAGTGGGCTTGTAGTGAATGTTGGTCAATAACCTATCCCCAGAGATGGAGACGGAGAAGTCGAGGAAGGGAAGGGAAGAGTCGGAGATGGACCATGTGAAGGTGAGGGAAGGGTGAAAATTGGAGGCAAAGTGAATGAAATTGTCTAGTTCAGGGCAAGAGCAGGAAACGGCACCGATACAGTCATCAATGTACCAGAAAAAAGAGGTGAGGGAGGGGACCTGAGTAGGACTGGAACAAAGACTGTCCCACATATCCCATGAAAAGGCAGGCATAGCTAGGACCCATGCAGGTACCCATAGCAACACCTTTGATTTGGAGGAAATGAGTGGAGTCAAAGGAGAAGTTGTTCAATGTGAGAACAAGTTCAGCCAGGCGGAGGAGGGTGGTGGTGGATGGGGACTGGCTGGGCCTCTGTTCAAGGAAGAAGCGGAGCGCCCTCAGGCCATCCTGGTGGGGGATGGTGGTGTAGAGGGATTGTACGTCCATGGTGAAAAGGAGGTGGTTGGAGCCAGGAAACTGGAAACTGTTAAAGTGGCAGAGGGCGTCAGAAGAGTCGCGGATGTAGGTGGGAAGAGACTGGACAAGGGGAGAAAAAATAGAGTCGAGATAGGAAGAGATAAGTTCCATGGGGCAAGAACAGGCTGAAACGATGGGTCTACCAGGGCAGTCCTGTTGTCAATGGTACAACGTGCCTTAAGGGCATCGCTCCTTCCCAGTAGGAAAGCATCCTGGCTCCACTCAGCAGCTCCCCCTGGTGGCATAAGCAAGACTGGAATCTCAACATGCGCTAATCACTGGTACAAACCTTGTGCTCTATCGCTCTGTGATACAAGCCCCTACATACTGCACTATGTAATGTTCCCCATGAGGTTCACAGGAGCATTATCAATCAAAAGTTGAGGCCGAGCCACATAAGGAGACATTAGGACAGATCATCAAAAACTTGATCAAAGAGGTAGGTTTTAAGGAGCATCTTAAGGGAGGTAAGGAGAGGCGGAGAGGGTTAGGGACGGAATTCCAGAGCTTAGGGTCTAGGCAGCTGAAGACACGGTCACCAATGGTGGAGCGATTTAAATCGGAGATGCTCAAGAGGCCAGAATTGGAGGAGTGCAGGGATCTCAGAGGGTTGCATGGCTGGAGGAGATAGGGAGGGGGTGAGGCCAAGGAGGGATTTGAGAACAAGGATGTGTTAAGTATGTGTATTGTATTGAACAATTAACACAAAGACTTAAACGTATAACTCAAACAGGTCTTTACTGGTTGGAGGTAGGGACTATACATAGGTCTTTACTTCATGCCCACAGGCGGGAACTGAGGGGGATCAGTACCCACAGTACTATTTATACCCCTATGGCCAGGAGTGGTACTGCGTATCACTACGCCCAACAAGTAGTGCAGTCCTGTCCATAGGTTCAAAGTAGCACACATATTACATACACAACAGGATGAAAATCTTAAAATCGAGGTGTCGCTTAACCGGGAGCCAATGTAGTGAGCACTGGGGTGATGGGTGAACAGAACTTTGTACGAGTTAGAAGACAGGCATACACATATAGGTGAAATCCTGTTGCATGCAGTAGCTTAGAATGGGAAAGAATGATCAGACTTTCCCTGAGTAGCTCATACTTGTGCTGGAGTTTGCCAACAAATAACCTATGTCAGGACGTACCATATATGCAGATTTCAAAGCTGTTCCAAACTTTAGAGGTGATGAGAGTCAATGTCCAGATAAAGTCCAGTCTGTTGCTGGCCTGATAGAGTTTTGTTAGGTAAAGGCTACGGAACCAAGGCGGGTAGATGGAGTTAAGATACAGATCAGCCTTGATCTAACTGAATGACGGAACAGGTTCAGGGGCTGAATGGCCTCCTCCTGTTCCCCCAGAGATTGCCCCCCCCCCGCCACGACATGCCACCCAGCTCAGCATGGGAGCCCTCACATAACCTGCAGCGGGTCGCTCGACCATTTCGATGAAGCCTGACTATGGTTCAGACCCCTCCCGACAACAGTTTTGGGTGGGCAGAGGCTGATCCGCTGACTTTGGTGTCTCAGTTTAACGTCTCATCCGAAAGACGGCACCTCTGACAGTGCAACAACTCCCTCAATTATGCACTGAAGTGTCAGCCTAGCATATGTGCTCAAATCCTGGAGTGGGATTTGAACCCACAACCTTCTGCCATAGAGGTGAGAGGACGACCACTGAATCAAGCTGACACTCTGGAAAGTGGCCGGAGAGGGAAGGAAAGTCAGTGTACACTGTGAGTTGTGAGATTGTGTAATTTCCATGACAACATTAGCAGTAGATTAAAAGGGAAATTGAAGTAAGGTACATTTTAAATCAGTAAGTACCTGAACATTAACATACCTTTCTCTTTCCGATGCTGATTAACCAGCCCTGCACTTCCAGCCTTATTTTGCAAATAATTCATCTCTTTGTTTCTAGCACAAGTCTTAAAATAAAAGCTGCAAGTTACATAAGTAACTTATTACTTGCCCTGATCTGAGCAGTTTTTAATTATAAGTTACTGGGCACCCACAAACATTCACAAATATTTGAAAACATTCTTAGTGATTTTTTTCCCCATCTAAACTACTTAAGATGCTTAATATTTGCTCATTTTCTAAATGAGCCTAAATGGAGTAGAGGAGCATAGCGATCTAGGGGTACAAATACACAAATCACTGAAAGTAGCGACACAGGTTAATAAGGCTATTTAAAAAAAAGCAAACAAAGCACTGGGGTTCATTTCTAGAGGGATAGAATTTAAAAGCAGAGAACTTACGGCCGTGATTTCCCCTACCTCAGCGGGTCCGCTGCGGCCGGGGTCGGTGGCGGGTTGCGACCCCGCTGCTGCCTTCAGCCCACTGTCCAAAGTGATCTTACATTGACTGGGCTTGTTAAGCCTGCCCAGCGCGTTTGCCGGCCAATTGAAGGAAGCAGGTCTGATGACGCCACTTGATGACGCATCATCAGCCGGTTTCCTTAAAGGGACCATGCGCAAATTTATTTTGACATTTGTGTTGTCAATGTTCTGCACCATTGAGATGCGGCAAACACTGACAAGCACTGCACAGAGGTGCACGCCTGCAGCCAGGCTCTCCCATGACTCCCTCCATATACTTATGGAGGGAGTCACAGCACGCAGGGAGGTTCTAGAAAACATTGAAACAGAAAAATAGGAGCAGGAGTAGGCCATTTGGCCCTTCGAGCCTGCTCCGCCATTCAATGTGATCATGGCTGATCCTCTATCTCAATACCATATTCCCGCTCTCTCCCCATACCCCTTGATGTCTTTTGTGTCTAGAAATCTATCTATCTCCTTCTTAAATATATTCAGTGACTTGGCCTCCACAGCCTTCTGTGGTAGAGAATTCCACAGGTTCACCGCCCTCTGAGTGAAGAAATTTCTCATCTCAGTCCTAAATGTCCTACTGTAGGAGTCTGTGCACTCCTAACAAAAACACTGTGAACTAAACTGGTAGTTAATAAACTTAGTTTAATGCACTGAAAGTATTACAAAACAAAAACGTAGGAGAAACTCCAAACAGGTCTGCACACTAGCTCACTCCACGAGGACTAACTGGAAACGCCCTCCAACCCTGATGTCATGACATCATCACATTTCCCGCCGTTGGGAACGTCACGTGACCCACGTGATGACGTCATCGCGTCAGATCGCGATTTTATCGATCCCGCGCTGTTTAAACAGGGCAAACATTAAAAGGTAACAATAATGATTAAAGACAATTGTACAAGTTACTGTGAGAATCACTTTGGTGGCTTTGCCACATACACCCCCCCAGAATTGTCTTTAATGAGGAAAGTCAATCGCCGAGGAGGTCGGACAAGCCTGTTTGACCGACTCCTAAATTCCCGCAGAGGAAAACGCTGAGCAGGTGGCGAGCTGGCAGGTAGCACGGTGCGGTTAGACGTAGCGGCGGCCGGCCCCGGCGCGGAGGCTGCACCAGTTCGACCGGCTGTTCGAGGTCCAGGTGCGCAGGTTTGAGGCGATCAACAGAGATGTGATCAGGCTTGCCCCTGACGTCGATCACAAAACTCTTGTCCCCGGTCTGTAGAACCTGGAATGGACCTGCAAAAGGAGGTGCGAGTGGGGTACGATGGCCGTCTTGGCGCACAAAGACGAACTTGGCCTTTGACAGCTCCCCAGGGATGTTGGAAGAAGGCAAACCGTGCTGCGAGGTCGGAACTGGGCGGAAACACTGAGCCGCGTCCCGATGGGCCTCTCCCTGACTGGCTGCAGACCACGGCCGCGTAGGGGATGGCAGGAACTCGCCCGGAACTCGAAGTGGCTGACCGTAAACCATTTCCGCGGCCGACGACTGTAGATCCTCCTTCGGCGCTGTGCGCAGTCCTAGCATCACCTACGGCAGTTTATCGACCCATGCTGCATCCAGAAGGCTGGCCCTGAGCGACGCCTTCAATGAACGGTGGAACCGCTCGCACTAGCCGTTCGCTTGCGGGTGATAAGCCGTTCGCTTGCGGGTGATAAGCCGTAGTGCGGTGTAGTTTAGTGCCCAATACTGAGGCCACCTCATTCCATAGTTCTGATGAAAATTGCGGCCCGCGATCCGACGAAATATCTGCAGGGACACCAAACCGGGCTACCCATGATGAAATGACGGCTCGCGCGACATCCGCAGAGGTGGTGGATGTCAGGGGAACCGCCTCCGGCCACCTCGTGGTGCGATCCACCATTGTCAGAAGGTGCGTAAAACCACGGGATGGTGGAAGTGGGCCCACTAGGAAGGAGGTTCTGCTGAGGCAGTTTGTGCAGCTAGGGGCCAAATTAAAAAGCAGAACCACAAGGGTAATAATCTCTGGATTACTACCTGAGCCACGTGCAAATTTGGCTAGGGTAAATAAAATTAGAGAGTTAAATGCGTGGCTCAAAGACTGGTGTGGGAGAAATGGGTTTTGCTTCCTGGGACACTGGCATCAGTACTGGGACAGGCGAGAGCTGTTCCGTTGGGACAGACTTCACTTGGCCAGTGCTGGGACTAGAATCCTGGCGAATTGAATAACTAGGGCTGTAGAGAGGGCTTTAAACTAATTAGTGGGGGGGAGGTTTTAAGAGAGCGAAAAATAAAAATGACAGCGGAGAATGCAATAGAGCAAGGTAGCAGTGGGGGAATTAAAAACCAGAGCGTGTCAGGAAGGGACAGAATGTATAATGATAAAGGTAAAGTAGTAAAAGGGGTAAAAGCAGGAATAAATTGTCAGAAAACATATTTGAAAGTTCTTTATCTGAATGCACGCAGCATTCGTAACAAAATTGACGAGTTGATGGTGCAAATAACTACACATGGGTATGATCTGGTGGCCATTACGGAAACATGGCTGCAAGATAATCATGACGGGGAACTAAACATACAAGGGTATTTGACAATTAGGAAGGACAGACAGGAAGGAAAGGGAGGTGGGGTTGCTATGTTAATCAAGGATGGAATCACTGCAATAGTCAGAAATGATATTGGGTCAAAGGATCAGGATAGTGAAACAGTTTGGGTGGAGATAATGAATAATAAGGGGAAAAAGTCACTAGTGGGCATAGTCTATAGGCCTCCTAACAGTTGCAACTCTGTTGGTCGGAGTATAAATCAGGAAATAGTTGGGGCTTGTAATAAGGGAACAGCTATAATCATGGGGGATTTTAACTTTCATATTGACTGGACTAATCAAATTGGGCATGGCAGCATTGAGGAAGAGTTCATAGAATGTATTAGGGATGGGTTCCTTGAGCAGTATGTAACTGAACCAACCAGGGGGCAGGCAATCTTAGATCTGGTCCAGTGTAATGAGACAGGATTAATAAAAAATGTCCTAGTAAAGGATCCCCTTGGAATGAGTGACCATAATATGGTTGAATTCCAAATTCAGTTTGAGGGTGAGAGAGTTGGATCTCAAACCAGCGTACTGAGCTTAAATAAAGGAGGCTCTGAAGGTATGAGAGTAGAATTGACTAAAGTGGACTGGGAAAACAGATTAAAGTGTAAGACGGTACAAGAGCAGTGGTCTACATTCAAGGAAATATTTCACATCTTTCAAGATAAATATATTCCACTGAGGAAAAAGGGGAGTAAAAGAAAAGACAGCCATCCGTGGCTTAGTAAAGTAATAAAGGATAGTATTCGACTGAAAACAAGGGCATATAAATTAGCCAAATCTAGTGGGAGGATAGAAGATTGGGAAGCATTTAAAAGCCAGCAAACAATAACTAAAAGATTAATTAAGAAAGGGAAGATAGATTATGAAAGTAAACTAGCAAAAAATATAAAAACAGATAGCAAGAGTTTCTACAGCTATATAAAAAGAAAAAGGGTGGCTAAAGTGAATGTTGGTCCCTTAGAGGATGGGACTGGGAAACTAGTGGTGGGGAACATGGAGATGGCAAAGACGCTGAACAAATATTTTGTATCAGTCTTTACAGTAGAGGACACTAAAAATATCCCAACACTGGACAAACAGGGGGCAATGGGGGGGGGGGGAGGAGCTAAACACGATTAAAATCACGAAGGAGATGGTACTCAGTAAAATAATGGGACTTAAGGCGGATAAATCCCCTGGACCTGATGGCCTACATCCTAGGGTCTTGAAAGAAGTGGCGGTAGGGATTGTGGATGCATTGGTGATCATTTTCCAGAACTCCCTGGACTCAGGAAAGGTCCCAGCAGATTGGAAAACTGCTAATGTAACACCCTTATTTAAGAAGGGAAGTAGACAAAAAGCTGGAAACTATAGACCAGTTAGCCTAACATCTGTGGTTGGCAAAATGTTGGAGTCCATTATTAAGGATACAGTAACAGAGCATTTGGATAAACATAATTTAATAGGGCAGAGTCAGCATGGTTTTATGAAGGGGAAGTCATGTTTGACAAATTTGCTCGAATTCTTTGAGGATGTAACATACAGGGTGGATAAAGGGGAACCAGTGGATGTAGTGTATTTGGACTTCCAAAAGGCATTTGACAAGGTTCCACACAAAAGATTACTGATCAAGATAAAAAAATCACGGGATTGGGGGTAATATACTGGTATGGTTGGAAGATTGGCTATCTAACAGAAAACAAAGAGTTGGGATAAATGGTTCGTTCTCGGGCTGGCAATCAGTAACTAGTGGTGTTCCGCAGGGGTCAGTGCTGGGACCCCAACTCTTTACAATCTATATTAACGATTTGGAGGAAGGGACCGAGTGCAACATATCCAAGTTTGCTGACGATACAAAGACGGGAGGGAAAGCAGTGAGTGAGGAGGACATAAAAAACCTGCAAAAGGACATAGACAGGCTAAGTGAGTGGGCAGAGATTTGGCAGATGCAATATAATGTTGGAAAGTGTGAGGTTATGCACTTTGGCAGAAAAAATCAAAGAGCAAGTTATTATCTAAATGGAGAGAAACTGCAAAGTGCTACAGTACAAAGGGATCTGGGGGTCCTGGTGCATGAAACACAAAAAGTTAGTATGCAGGTGCAGCAGGTGATCAGGAAGGCCAATGGAATCTTGGCTTTTATTGCAAGGGGGATGGAGTATAAAAACAGGGAAGTCTTGCTTCAGTTATACAGGGTATTGGTGAGGCCACACCTGGAATACTGCGTGCAGTTTTGGTTTCCATATTTAAGAAAAGATATACTTGCTCTCGAGGCAGTTCAGAGAAGGTTCACTCGGTTGATTCCAGAGATGAGGGGGTTGACGTATGAGGAAAGGTTGAGTAGGTTGGGACTCTGCTCATTGGAGTTCAGAAGAATGAGAGGCGATCTTATCGAAACATATAAGATTGTGAGGGGGCTTGATCGGGTGGATGCGGTGAGGATGTTTCCACTGATGGGTGAGATTAGAACTAGGGGGCATAATCTTAGAATAAGGGGCTGCCCTTTCAAAACTGAGATGAGGAGAAACTTCTTCACTCAGAGGGTAGTAAATCTATGGAATTTGCTTCCCCAGAGAGCTGTGGAAGCTGCAACATTAAATAAATTTAAAATGGAGATAGACATTTTCCTAGCAGATAAGGGAATTAGGGGTTATGGGGAGAGGGCAGGGAAGTGGATGTGAGTCTAGATTCAGATCAGCCATGATCCTATTGAATGGCGGAGCAGGCCAGAGGGGCCGTATGGCCTACTCCTGCTCCTATTTCTTATGTTCTTATGTTCTTATGTCAACGTGAATGTGGTCGAAACGCCGCTCCGGTACCTCGAAGGTGGCCAGAGGGGCACTGACGTGCCGTTGCACCTTGGCCCGTTCACAAACCACACAAGTGTTCGCCCAGTCGCGGACGTCTTTGCGTATTCCTCTCCAGACGAATTTGGAAACTAGCAGCTTCTGCGACACCCGCACTCCAGGATGCGACAGCCCGTGTATGGCGTCGAAAACGCCTCGGCACCAGGTGGACGGCACAATCGGACGGGGTGCACCCAACGAAACTTCACAGAGTAGAGTGGTACCTGCCGCATGGAATGGTACATCTCTCGGCTGGAGGCTGGTGGGGACAGAACGAAAGGTCTGAGTCTCCGGGTCGGCAGCCTGGTCTGCTGCCATTCTTGCAAAATCAATTCCTAATTGAACGGCCTGGACGGCGGTGCGGGAGAGGCAATCAGCGACGACGTTGTCCTTGCCGGCCATGTGCCTGACGTCGGTGGTGAACTCGGTGATGTAAGTCAGCTGCCGTTGTTGCCGAGCCGACCACAGTTCAGCTGTCTTGGCCATCGCGAACGTCAATGGTTTGTGGTCAACAAACGCAGAGAAGCGGAGCCCTTCGAGGAGGAATCAGAAGTGGCGGATGGCCAAAAACAAAGCTAACAGCTCCCTGTCGAAAATACTGTATCGACGTTCGTGCCGTTGCAGCTGGCGGCTAAAAAATGCCAGAGGCTGCCATGCACCGGCGACCCATTGCTACTGGACGGCCCCCACAGCGTAATCCGACGCGTCCGTCGTGAGGGCGATGATAGCTCCTGGCAGGGGATGTGCCAACATCGTCGCATTTGCGAGCGCGGTCTTCATATCCTGGAAGGCGCGACCCATTTCTTGCGACCAAACCACGGGCTCCTTTCCCGTCTTGCCCCTGAGGGCCTCGTAGAGCGGCTGCATGAGCTGTGCGGCCCTGGGGATGAACCGGTGGTAAAAATTAACCATCCCTAGGAACTCCTGTAAGGCTTTCACGGATTGCGGCTTCGGGAACCCTGTGATCGCCTCCACCTTAGCTCGAAGCGGCGTTGCCCTTGCGGAAGTTATGCGGTGGCCGAGAAAATCGAGCTTCACCAGGCCGAAATGGCATTTGTCCGGGTTCACAATGAGGCCGTGCTGCTGAAGCCGTTGAAAAAGGACACGGAGATGCTTGAGGTGTTCATCCTTTGTGGTGCTAGCAATCAGAATGTCATCCAAGTAGACGAACAAAAAATCGAGGTCCCGCAGAACCGAGTCCATAAGGCGCTAGAACGCCTGCGCCGCATTTTTAAGTCCAAAGGGCATGCGGAGGAATTCAAAAAGTCCAAAAGGGGTGATGACAGCCGTCTTTTGGACATCATGGGGGTGCACTGGGACCTGATGGTACCCACGGACGAGGTCGACCTTTGAGAATATTGACTTCCCCGCCAAATGTGCAGAGAAATCTTGTATGTGGGGGATGGGGTAACGGTCGGGCGTCGTTATCTCATTGAGGCACCGATAGTTGCCACAGGGCCGCCATCCCCCGCCGGGCTTTGGGACGATGTGGAGCGGTGAAGACCAGGGACTACTGGACCGGCGAATAATCCCCAGCTTCTCCATCACGGCGAACTCTGCCTTCACCGCCGCGAGCTTGCTGGGATCCAAACGCCGCACCCTGGCGTAGACGGGAGAGCCGGTTGTCGAACTATAATGCTCCACCTGATGCTTGGCGGTCGAAGCTGAAAAGGTGGGCTTTGTCAGCTCGGGGAAGTCCCCGAGAAGGCGGGAGAAGTCGTCAGGAGGTGGCCGTGTGCAGGAGACCGAGTGTGGCGCAGCCATGCTGCGCACACCTGAAATACCGCCGAGCGTGGTGGCATGAACGAGGCGTCGATTTTTCACATCCACCAACAGGCCGTTGGCGCCTAAAAAGTCGGCGCCCAAAATGGCCTGCGAAATTTGAGCGGTGACGAAATCCTAGGTAAAGCGCTGGCCACCGAAACAGACTTGCACCCGTCGTTTCCCGCAAGTGCGGATCGTACCCCTGTTGGCAGCTTGGAGGGGGGACCCCGTCCGCCGGACCGAAGGTCGAGGGCCGAGGCGGGAAGTATGCTGCACTGTGCCCCCGGGTCACACAAAAAACGACGGCCCGAGATGGAGTCGGTTAAATACATGAGATTCCCGGAGTCGCCGATCGCCATCGTGGCCGCGGGGGACGCACCGGACCCGGTGTTCTTGACTCGCGGCATTCTGTTCGACGGTCTGGGCACGAAACCACACGGTGGTCAGCAGCAGCAGGCCTTTGGGCCGAAACGAGTGTGGTAGTAACAGTAACCGGCCGTCGGAGGCGCCGGGGCCGGGCCCCTTGGGGCGGGGCATTGCGCGATGGCGCAGTATGGCTGCCAGACCGTGTAAATTTTATCCGCCTCTTCGGCGAGCGCGATGCAGTCCCCGGTGTCCAATCTGGCGAGGGCTGCCTGGACGTGTCCGGGCAGCTGCGTAAGGAACAGCTCGCAGAACAGGAAACATGGGGGTTCGGACCCCAGGAGCATTAGCATGTGGCTCATTAGTTCCGAGGGTTTGGAGTCACCTAACCCTGGTAGTGTCAGTAAGCGGCGAGCGAGCTCCGCCTTGGTAAGGCCAAATACCTGCAGCAGCCGAGTCTTGATGGCTACATACTTGTCAGCATTTGGGGGGTTCTCCAGAAGGCTGGTGATCCTCGATGCCGTCAAGCTATCAAGGGCGGAGACCATGTACAAATATCGGGCCTGGTCCTGCACGATGTTGCGGAGTTCAAATTGCGCCTCGGCCTGCACAAACCAGGAGGCCGCCTGTTGTTCCCAGAATTGGGGGAGCTTCAAGGCCACAGCGTTGGCATCCATCACTGGCCTGTGTTCCGTGTCCACCACGAAAAACGATCGCGAGGATTCGGGGTCACCAATGTAGGAGTCTGTGCACTCCTAACAAAAACACTGTGAACTAAACTGGTAGTTAACAAACTTAGTTTAATGCACTGAAAGTATTACAAAACAAAAACGCAGGAGAAACTCCAAACAGCTTTGTACACTAGCTCACTCCACGAGGATTAACTGGAAACGCCCTCCAACCCTGACGTCATGACGTCATCACGTTTCCCGCCGTTGGGAACGTCACGTGACCCACGTGATGACGTCATTGCGTCAGATCGCGATTTTATCGATCCCGCGCTGTTTAAACAGGGCAAACATTAAAAGGTAACAATAATGATTAAAGACAATTGTACAAGTTACTGTGAGAGTCTCTTTGGTGGCTTTGCCACACTACCCCGTATCCTGAGACGGTGACCCCTCGTTCTAGACCCCCCAGCCAGGGGAAACATCCTCCCTGCATCCAGTCTGTCTAGCCCTGTCAGAATTTTATACGTTTCAATGAGATCCCTGCTCATTCTTCTAAACTCTAGTGAATACAGGCCTAGTCGACCCAATCTCTCCTCATACGACAGTGCTGCCATCCCAGGAATCAATCTGGTGAACCTTCGCTGCACTCCCTCTATGGCAAGTATATCCTTTCTTCGGTAAGGAGACCAAAACTGCACACAGTACTCCAGGTGTGGTCTCACCAAGACCCTGTATAACTGTAGTAAGACATCCTTGCTCCTGTACTCAAATCCTCTTGCAATGAAGGCCAACATACCATTTGCCTTCCTAACTGCTTGCTGCACCTGCATGTTTGCTTTCAGTGACTGGTGTACAAGGACACCCAGGTCCCTCTGTACATCAACATTTCCCAATCTGTCACCATTTAAATAATACTCTGCCTTTCTGTTTTTCCTACTGAAGTGGATAACTTCACATTTATCCATGTTATACTGCATCTGCCATGTATTTGCCCATTCACTCAACTTGTCTAAATCGCCCTGAAGCCTCTTTGCATCCTCCTCACAACTCACAATCCCACCTAGTTTCATGTCGTCAGCAAACTTGGAACTATTGCATTTGGTTCCCTCATCCAAATCATTGATATCTATTGTGAATAGCTGGGGCCCAAGCACTGATCCATGCGGTACCCCACTAGTCACTGCCTGCCACCCCGAAAAAGACAGATTTATTCCTACTCTCTGTTTCCTGTCTGTTAACCAATTTGCAATCCATGCCAGTATATTACCCCCAATTCCATGTGCCTTAATTTTGCACACTAACCTTTTACGTGGGACTGTATCAAAGGCCTTCTGAAAATCCAAATACACCACATCCACTGGTTCTCCCTTATCTATTCTACCAGTTACATCTCAAAAAACTCCAGTAGGTTTGTCAAACACAATTTCCCTTTCATAAATCCATGTTGACTTTGTCTAATCCCGTTGATATTTTCTAAGTGTCCTGTTATCACATCCTTTATAATAGACTCTAGCATTTTCCCGACTACTGATGCTAGTTCCCTGTTTACTCTCTCCCTCCTTTTTTAAATAGTGGGGTTACATTTGCCACCCTCCAATCTGCAGGAACTGTTCCATAATCTATAGAATTTTGGAAGATGACAACCAATGCATCCACTATTTCCATGGCTACTTCTATAAGAACATAAGAACATAAGAAATAGGAGCAGGAGTAGGCCAATCGGCCCCTCGAGCCTGCTCCACCATTCAATAAGATCATGGCTGATCTGATCCTAACCTCAAATCTTCTATCACTCTGCATCCACCCGAACCCATGTGATCTCCCGGGAGAGGCGAAAAACCAGATAAAGACCCAATGGCCAATTTGGGAGAAAAAAAATCTGGGAAATTCCTCTCCGACCCATCTAGGCGATCGAAATTCTTCCAGGAGATCACTCTGTCCCTATATTTTCTACAGTACTTACCTTCTGTAAAGGCGATCTCCACCCCAGCCAGGAACAGGAATAAAACCATCTCCTGAAATCTAACAGAATTAGAACACAGTAGGAGCAGAACAAGGCTACACGGCCCCTGGGCCCACTCCACTACCCACAGGACCATGACCATTCCGAACCTAGACTCATGTCCAATTTCCTGCCCGCTCCCCGTAACCCTTAATTCCCTTTACTTCTAGGAAACTATCTATTTCTGTTTTAAATTTATTTAATGATGTAGCTTCCACAGCTTTCTGGGGCAGCAAATTCCACAAACCTACCACCCTCTGAGTGAAGAAGTTTCTCCTCATCTCAGTTTTGAATGAGCAGCCCCTTATTTTAAGATTATGCCCCCTAGTTCTAGTTTCACCCATCATTGGGAACATCCTCACCGCATTCACCCGATCAAGCCCCTTCACAATCTTATATGTTTCAATAAGATCGCCTCTCATTCTTCTGAACTCCAATGAGTAGAGTCCCAATCTACTCAACCTCTCCTCATATGACCACCCCCTCATCCCCGGGATTAACCGAGTGAACCTTCTTTGTACTGATTCGAGAGCAAGTATGTCTTTTCTTAAGTATGGACACCAAAACTGTATGCAGTATTCCAGGTGCGGCCTCACCAATACCTTGTACAACTGCAGCAATACCTCCCTGTTTTTATATTCCAACCCCCTAGCAATAAAAGCCAACATTCCATTGGCCTTCTTAATCACTTGCTGCACCTGCATACTAACTTTTTGAGTTTCATGCACCAGGACCCCCAGATCCCTTTGTACTACAGTACTTTCCAGTTTCTTGCCATTAAGATAATAACTTGCTCCATGATTTTTCCTGCCAAAGTGCATAACCTCACACTTTCCAGTATTGTATTCCATCTGCCAAATCTCTGCCCACTTACTTAGCCTGTCTATGTCCCTTTGCAGGTTTTTTATGTCCTCCTCACTCACTACTTTCCGTCCCATCTTTGTATCATCTGCAAACTTTGATATGTTACACTCGGTCCCCTCCTCCAAATCATTAATATAGATTGTAAAGAGTTGGGGACCCAGCACTGACCCCTGCGGAACACCACTAGTTACTGGTTGCCAATCTGAGAACGAACCATTTATCCCAACTCTCTGCTTTCTGTTAGAGAGCCAATCCTCCACCCACACCAGAATATTACCCCCAATCCCGTGATTTTTTATCTTGAGCAATAATCTTTTGTGTGGCACCTTGTCAAATGCCTTTTGGAAGTCTAAATACACTACGTCCACTGGTTCCCCTTTATCCACCCTGTATGTTACTTCCTCAAAAAACTCAAGCAAATTTGTTAAACATGACTTCCCCTTCATGAAACCATGCTGAGTTTGCCCTATTAAATTATGTTTATCCAAATGTCCCGTTACTGTCTCCTTAATAATGGACTCTAACATTTTACCAACCACAGATGTTAGGCTAACAGGTCTATAGTTTCCAGCCTTCTGCCTACTACCCTTTTTAAATAAGGGTGTTACATTAGCAGTTTTCCAATCTGCCGGGACCTTTGCTGAGTCCAGTGAGTTTTGGAAAATTATTACCAATGCATCCACAATCCCTACCGGTACTTCCCTCAAGACCCTAGGATGCAAGCCATCAGGTCCAGGGGATTTATCTGCCTTGAGTCCCATTATTTTACCAAGTACCACTTCCTTAGTGATTTTAATTGTATTTAGTTCCTCCCCCCCTAGAGCCCCCTGTTTGTCCAGTGTTGGGATATTCTTAGTGTCCTCTACTGTAAAGACTGATACAAAATAATTGTTCAGTGTTTTTGCCATCTCCATGTTTCCCACCATTAATTTCCCGGTCTCATCCTCTAAGGGACCAACATTTACTTTAGCCACCCTTTTTCTTTTTATATAACTATAGAAACTTTTACTGTCTGTTTTTATATTTTTTGCTAATTTACTTTCATAATCTATCTTCCCTTTCTTAATCAATCTTTTTGTTATTTTTTGCTGTCTTTTAAAGACTTCCCAATCTTCCATCCTCCCACTAGATTTGGCTACCTTATATGCCCTTGTTTTTAGTCGGATACTATCCTTAATTACTTTACTTAGCCTTCTTTTAGTACTCTGGGATGCAGGTTATCAGGCCCTGGGGATTTATCGGCTTTCAGTCCCATTAATTTCTCCAGCACTATTTTTTTTACTAATACTAATTTCCTTTAATTCCTCCTTCTCACTAGACCCTTGGTTCCTTAGCATTTCTGGGAAATTATTTGTGTCCTCTTCCGTGAAGACAGAACTAAAGTATTTGTTTAATTGCTCAGCCATTTCCTTGTTCCCCATTATAAATTCTCCCATTTCTGACTGTAGGGGACCTACTTTTGTCTTCACTATTCTTTTTCTTTTTACATACTTGTAGAAGCTTTTATAGTCTGCTTTTATGTTCCTTGCAAGTTTACTCTCATACTCTATTTTTCCCCTCCTAATCAATCTCTTGGTTCTTTTTTGCTGAACTCTAAACTGCTCCTAATCTTCAGGCTTGCTACTTTTTCTGGCAACTTTATATGACTTCTCTTTGGATCTAATACTATCCTTAATTTCTTTTGTTAGCCATGGTTGGGCCGCTTTTCCTTTTGTATTTTTGCACCAGAAAGAAATGTATAACTGTTGCAATTCATGTTCCTTAAATGTTAGCCATTGTCTATCCACCGTCATGCCTTTTAATGAAGCTCCCCAATCTATCCTAGCCAACTCACTCCTCATACCTTTGTAGTTTCCTTTGTTCAGATTTAGGACCAGTGACTTCTTCACTTTCCATCTTAATGAAGAATTCTATCATGTTATGGTCACTCTTCCCTAAAGGACCCCACACAACAAGGTTATTAATTAACCCCTTCTCATTGCACAATACCCAATCTAGGATAGCCTGTTCCCTAGTTGGCTCCTCAATGTACTGGTCTAAAAAAACATCTCGTACACACTCCAGGAATTCATCCTCCACAGTATTATTGCTAATTTGGTTTGGCCAGTCTATATGTAAATTAAAGTCACCCATGATTACTGTAGTACCCTTGTTACATGCATCTCTAATTTCCTGTTTGATGCCATCCCCTACATTACCACTACTGTTTGGAGGCCTATAGGCAACTCCCACCAATGTTTTCTGCCCCTTGGTGCTTCTTAGCTCCACCCAGACTGATTCTACATCTTGATTTTTCTGAGCCAATATCCTTTCTCACTATTGCTCTGATTTCATCCTTTACTAACGCCACCCCACCTCATTTTCCTTTTTGCCTGTCCGTCCTAAATATCAAATATCCTTGGATACTCAGCTCCCAGCCTTGGTCACCCTGCAGCCATGTCTCCGCAATCGCAATTATGTCAGATCCATTTATATCTATTTGCGCTGTTAATTTGTCTACCTTATTACGAATGCTTCGTGCATTCAGATACAATGCCTTTAGATTTGTCTTTTTAACATTTTTAGACATCTTAACATATTTTTGTACTATGGCCCTATTTGTCTTATTACCATTTTCTCTTACATGGGCCCTATTTGTTAGTGCACTTCTTTGTTTGTACGCTCTGTCCCTTCCTAACACAATCTGGTTATTCTTACCCCAATCCCTTTCCTGCACTGCTTCCTTGTATTTTCTCTTTAGCATTCTAGATTTCTCTCCACCAGGACCCTCCCGTTTCCCCCGCCACCTTATTTAGTTTAAAGCCCTATTTACCTCCCTAGTTATTCAATTCGCTAGAACTCTGGTCCCAGCATGGTTCAGGTGTAGTCTGTCCCAATGGAACAGCTCTCTCTTTCCCCAGTACTGGTGTCAGTGCCCCACAAATCGAAACCCACTTCTCCCACACAGGAGACACCTCCCCAGGAGATCAACGCAGCCTGGTTGCACATTGCACAGGAGGACACAAGCAGGGGTGTCGTTAGGAGAACCAGGCTGTAGTGGCGCAAACCTTTCAATGATCTCAGTAGATCACAAAACGTTACTGCAAAGCTGTTGGATCCGTGGTTCAGTGGATAAATAATCACACGGATGCTGTACATTAACAAATAACAGGTCTTTACTGGAGGAGGGTAGTTTCTAGACTGGGGGTACAGAGGCATGCGCAAAGCTTATATACCGGTGTGGTCACTGCCGGTACTACAGTATACAGGAGCTGTAAAAGTAGTTCTAACTTAAAGGCACATACACTACAATTCCTCCCCTTTTAGATTAGTAATACCCCTAATATTCAAATAACAATTAACATTTCAACATGTACATTAAACAACAAAAGTCCATTTATAGATTCAGTCTTTGGGGCGGCTTCCTGATCCTTTCAGGATAGCGCCTTTCCAGAGGTTCTTGTTCTTGGTGCAGAGGCGATTCTGACCCCTTTTCATCAGGTAGTTCATCGGGTTTCACTGCTACTGGGTCTGAAGTAGATGCTACCGGTATGTCGGGTTCATCCCCAGGTACTCGAGACATGGGGTTGACACGTTCCTGTGACGCTAAGATCTGATCGACGTGGCGTCTCACAATGTTCTCCCCGACATCCACTGTGTACATTAATGGCCCCTGCCTTGTACATATCGTTCCGGGTTGCCACTTCTCTGTTCGATAGTCACGGGCCAAGACTGGTTGCCCTACATTGAAGCTCCTTGTCGGCTTCTCATTGGTGTGCTGGAATTGTTTGTCCTCAACATTTCTTCGCACATTTGGTCTGAGCAAGTCCAGACGAGATCTCAACCTTCGGTTAAAGAACATCATGGCCGGGGTCTGGTTGGTAACTGCATGTGTCGCGTTTCGGTAGGCTAATAAGAAATTGTCCATCTTATGCTGTAGTGGAATTTCATCGTCGCACATGGCCTTTATCGCCTTCTTAAAGGTTTGTACGAACCTCTCAGCCAATCCATTTGTGGCTGGATGATACGGGGCGGATGTGTAATGCCTTACCCCATTCCTTTTCATGAATTTTTGGAACTCATCGGACACAAACTGTGGTCCATTATCAGAGCAAATCTGCTCTGGCAAACCGTTTCTGGCAAATATGGTCCGTAGGACTGCAAGCGTTTTCTCTGTAGTGGTTGAAGGCATTTTTATCACCTCAGGCCACTTTGAATGAGCATCCACTACTATTAAGAACATTGAGTCCATGAATGGACCAGCAAAATCAATATGCACCCGTTGCCATGGAGAGGAAGGCCATTCCCATGGGTGTAGAGGGGCAAGTGGTGGTGCATTTTGGACCTTCTGGCATCCTAAGCAGCTCTTAGTTAGGTCTTCGATTTGTTGATCGATTCCCGGCCACCATACATAATCCTTAGCAAGGCTTTTCATTTTCACTCCCCCCAGATGACCTTCATGTAGCTCATTTAGCACTCTCTCCCTTAACTTGGGTGGAATCACCACTCTGGATCCACACATCACTGTCCCCTGGCATACTGACAGCTGTTCTCTTCTGGATGAGAATGCTGGCAACAGTGAGTTGCCATGTGTTGGCCATCCCCTCACCGTCAATTCATATACCCGTGACAGCGTCGGATCATTGCGGGTCTCCTTCTCTATATCCGCGTTTGTTACTGGCAATCGTTCAATTATTGACGAATAAAATATCTCGATAGGGTCCACTGCTGGTGCTTCCTCCACAGTAGGCAGTGGCAGGCGCGATAGCCCATTAGCGTTCCCATGCTGTTTCGTGCCTTTATATTCTATTTCATATTGATTCGCCCCTAGAAACAGGGACCATCTTTGTAACCGCTGTGCAGTCATCACTGCAACGCCCTTCTTAGGATTAAAGATGGAGACAAGTGGTTGGTGGTCAGTCAGCAAGGTGAACTTCTGCCCATGCAGATAGTGGTTGAATTTTTTTACTCCCCATACTAGGCTGAGGGCCTCCCTGTCAATCTGGGCGTAGTTGCGCTCGGCTGAGGTTAGTGACCGAGACGCAAAGGCTACTGGCCTCTCCAACCCGTCTGGGAATTTGTGCGACAGCACCGCTCCAATACCGTAGGGTGATGCATCACATGCCAAACGAATTGGTAGCGCTGGGTTGAAATGGGCCAACAGCTCTTTTGATGTGATCAATTCTTTACACTTCTGGAAAGCTCGTCTACGTTCGTCATCCCACTTCCATGGTACCCCTGTTTGCAGTAGGGTGTTCAGCGGGTGTAATACCGTAGACAAATTTGGTAAGAACTTGTGGTAGTAGTTTACCAGCCCGAGGAATGACCTCAGTTGTGACACATTTTCCGGTGCTGGAGCCTTGACTACTGCCTCAATCTTGTCAGGGGACTTATGTAACCCCTCTTCATCGATGACGTGGCCACAATACGAGATCTGTTTCTGGAAAAACTCGCACTTGTGGTGATTAGCTCGTAGCCCATACTCCTTTAATCTGGTGAGCACCTTCTCCAAGTTGGCGAGGTGATCACCGTCAATTTTGCCCGTGACCAAGATGTCGTCCAAATAACACTAGGTCCCTGGAATCCCTTGCAGGACTTGATCCATCGCCCTTTGCCAGATAGCCGGAGCCGAGGCTACTCCAAACACGAACCGGTTGTATTGATAGAGACCTTTATGAGTGTTGATCGTAAGGTAATGTTTCAAAGCTTCTTCTACCTCCATTTGCAAGTACGCCTGGGCTAGATCAATTTTGGTGAAGCGTTTACCTCCAGATAGCGAGGCGAAAATATCCTCAATTCGTGGAAGCGGATATTGCACCGTGTGAAGGACTGGGTTCACTGTCACCTTAAAATCCCCACAGATGCGAACCTTCTTTGGCGTATTACTCAACGACCTCTTCATTACAGGAACGATGGGTGTAGCCCACTCGCTCCAGTCCACTTTGGACAGTACTCCTGAACGTTCCAACTCTTCAAGCTCTGCTTCAACAGCTGGTCTGATCGCATAAGGCACTGGTCTGGCCTTCAGAAACTTTGGGCTTGCATTTTCCTCTATTTTAATCATTGCTGTTATTCCTTTTAGTGTTCCTAGTCCCTCCTGGAACACTTCTTTTGCGTCAGTTAGCATTTTTGACAGTCGTCCAGGTGTGACGTCGTCATCCTTTTTGGCCTCAACCTTCAGTGCCTGTATGGAATGCCAATCTAATTGTATCTTCCGGATCCATTCACGTCCTAGCAGTGGTGGTCCTCCATTTGGCAATACATATATATCCATTTTAGGTATTTCCTGGCCTTTATATGTCACTTTCACCCTTATTTTTCCTTTGGGGTAGAATTTTTGCCCCGTATATGTCTTCAAGACAATCTCTGTAGCTTTCAAGGGTATGTGTGAAAATAGCCGCTTGTAGTCTCTTTGATTTATGACTGTTAGAGCTGACCCTGTGTCCAATTCCATTTCCACTTGGACTCCGTCTTTCTTGAGTGTAACCCAGATAGTCTGGTGATCCTCCATTTCGGTTACCTTATGTAGTTTCAGACAACCCAGCTCCTTGCTTCCGGAGTCTGTGTCACTTTTCTGTTCGTCTGAACCACTGTCCATCACCTGGTGTACATTTTTGTACTTCTCCTGTGGAGATTTCTTACTATTGGTTTTCTTCCCAGACCTGCAGACTCTTGCTATGTGTCCTGCTTTCCCACACTGTCTGCACACTTGGTCCTTGAACCAACAATCTTTCTGGTCATGTGTTGTTCTGCCGCAGCGATAGCACTTCCCTGTTCCATAGGACATTTCGTTGGTGCCATATTCTTGCGGTCTCCGTTGTATCTCTGCAGCGCCCCTTGCGGCTGCTTCGTGTGATACTGCCATACTGAATGCTTTGTCCAGCGTAAGGTCCTTTTCTGATAGAAGCCGTTTCTGGGTTCCTTCACTTTGTAGCCCACACACAAACTTGTCCCTTAACGTGTCTGCTAGTCCCGCTCCAAACTGGCAGTGTTTTGATAGCTTGCGCAGTTCCGTTAGGTACTCAGCATTGCTTTCGTCTTTGTGTTGGTTCCTTTTATGGAACTTAAATCGTTCTGCTATCAGCAGCGGTGTGGGGTTTAAGTGGTCATGTAGGATTTCTACTATGCTTTCAAAATTCTTGTTCACCGGCTTCTCTGGGGTTAGTAGATTTCGCAGTAACCCATAAGTTTTTGCACCCATGGAATTTAACAGAACCAGTGCTTTATTAGCATCTGGCACTTCATTCACCCTGCAGTACACCTCAATACGTTCCACATATGTCGCCCAATCTTCGACTTCATTGTCGAACGTAGAGATACTGCCACTCTTCGGCATCCTTGGGTGTGCGTTAACTATCACAAATGGCGTCTCCCGCGCTTCCCCTTCTTCTCCGCTGGCACAAAATGGCGTCTCCCGCGCTTTCCTTCCTTCCTGCGCTCGCCCTTCTTCTCCGCTGCGGCTTCTAAAAATGGCGTCTCCCGCGCTCTTCCTTCTTCTCCGCGGCTCAATGGCGTCTCCCGTGCTCTCCCTTCTTCTCCGCGGCTCAATGGCGCCTCCCGCGCTCTTCCTTCTTCTCCGCGGCTCAATGGCATCTCCCCTTTGTTCGCCCCGCGGACCCTGTTCAGCCCGTGTGCACTGGCTGTGCTCTGCGCATTCTTCTTTTTATATTTTTCGACGCCGCTCAGTCTAGAACCCGGCTGTCTCTTACCCTCTCTCTCTCCGGTTTGTTTTATTTTTCTCGACGCCGCTCGGTGTTCAACCCCCGGCTGCGCCCTGCGCTCTTCACCCTCTGTCTTACCCCGTCGACGTTGCTCGGCTCTCTCTCTGCTGTCGGTCGGCTCCAGCCGCCGCTGCTCGTGAAGTGTCTGCGCTGGACCTGTCGTCGGTCTCTTACTGCTCATGGCTGGGGAACCAAGCCCGGCTCTCCACAGCCTCCCCTGCGAAGTTGGATCTCTGCCTGACTGCTGGGCGGTTGCTCGTGGTCGACGCCCGTGTTCCTGGCCTCGACTATTTTTTTTTTCTTTTATGTTGCAGGTAGATTCGAATCGACACTCGTCGCCACTGTTGGATCCGTGGTTCAGTGGATAAATAATCACACGGATGCTGTACATTAACAAATAACAGGTCTTTACTGGAGGAGGGTAGTTTCTAGACTGGGGGTACAGAGGCATGCGCAAAGCTTATATACCGGTGTGGTCACTGCCGGTACTACAGTATACAGGAGCTGTAAAAGTAGTTCTAACTTAAAGGCACATACACTACAAAAGCCACACTCAACCTCATCCTGCTGTGCCACTCATCACATCCCCATCGCTCTGCCTTCCCTACCCTACTCCTGCACATCCTTACTCACACCAACTTACCTTGTACCTCCACCCATCCCTGTCTATCTACATTATCACTTCCCCATCTCACTAGTCACTCCTCACACTCACCCTCATCCTAGTCCAATCATACCAACTAACAACACACAAGGATAGGCACTTGGGTGTTTTAGCCAATGTTCATGTAAAGTTTCTGTTAATGTGGTGTCAAACATTGAAACCTTTATTTTCAACACTTTGCGTTCTTGGACAGATTTGTGTGCACCTTTGGAAGTGGCTTAGTGAGTTGCAGTGAATGGTGAGACATAACATTACCCCCTGCAATGATGACGTATGAAAGGAATGGCTTGGGCCTTGTAGGGATGCTTTATGGTGCTGGTGTGGGGTGGTGCCAACTTGGCGCATCATGTGGCAGCCAGGGTGTACAGCATCAATGAAGTAAATCTGAATATGGTGAGGCCATCCCTGGCCTCCCAGGCAGCAATGTGATCGGGTACTAATGCCCTGTGTCCTGCGCAGCATCAGTTGATTACGGAGAAGGTTGATGGAGTTGTTCTTGGTGCTGCTGGTGTGCCTGGTGATGCTGGTGTTGGGGCTGATCGTGGTGGGATTCTGAGGACCAAGGTGAGATAGTTTCAAGGGCACCGATGCTGATGGAATAGATGGCAGGTGAAGTTGAAGCGATCTGTCATTGGTGAGCGAGGTTGTTCCAATGAGGTGACACTGGATAGAGAGTTTGCTTCAAACACTTGCAAGCTGCATAAAGCTCAATCTGTCTTCCAAATGCAGTAAGCAACAGCTTCTGACCTTGGAAAGTGAACAGTTGTGAGATGGGAGCTTTTATAGCACATTTGCAGCTGTCAAGTAAAGAGATATCATGGTGACACAACTCCCAACCTGCTTACCTGACGTGATCCCCGAGCAGCAGGGAACCTGTGGGCGACCTCATAAAATTTAAAGGTGAGCTTAAAATAGTTTTTAAGTGCCTGTTAACAAGCTCTTAATCACCTAAATTGCCTCCCTCGCCGCTTGGTGTCGGGTCTGTTCAGCGCTGACAGACCCAACATTTGTGAAACTAGCATGGCGGTGGGTTGACAGCGGATTCCCTACCCGCAGTCAAAAAAAAATTCCCACCTGACCCACCACCAAACGTGCCCGCTGACCCACCGACAAATTCCCCCCTACGTTAAACATATATAGAACCTTGGTTAGACCACACTTGGAGTACTGTGAACAGTTCTGGTCTCCATATTATAAAAAGGATATAGAGGCACTGGAGAAGGTGTGAAAAAAGATTTACAAGGGTGATATCAGAACTGAGAGGTTACACCTATCAGGAATAATTGAACAGGCTGGGGTTCTTTTCTCTAGAAAAGAGAAGGCTTAGGGGTGACTTGACAGAGGTCTTTAAGATTATGGAAAGGTTTGATAGGGTAGATGTAGAGAAGATGTTTCCACTTGTGAGGGAGACTAAAACTAGGGCCATAAATATAAGATAGTCACTATTAAATCCAATAGGGAATTCAGGAGAAACTTCTTTACCCAGAGAGTGGTTAGAATGTGGAACTCGCTACCACAGGGAGTGGTTGAGGCGAATAGCATAGATACATTTAAGGGGAAGCAAGATTAACACATGAGGGAGAAAGGAATAGAAGAATATGTTGACAGGGTGAGATGAAGAGGGGTGGGAGAAGACTTGTGTGGAGTATAATCAACGGCATAGACCAGTTGGGCCAAATGGCCTGTTTCTGTGCTGTAAATGCTATGTAAAAGAGTGAAGTTCTTAAAAGTGTATATATTTATTAGCAGAAATGGAAGGCAGGTGTGTTGTGACAATTGAATAAAATTAATATCAATAATCACAGCTTCTGTTGCAAAGAGTTGAACTATTTTACAGCTTAGATTAAATAGCTGCAGTGAATCAATATTAAAAAATCACCTTATTTAAATTGTAAATGTATGCATTTCATTAACAATATAAAAACGAAGGGCTGTATATTTTGACTTATGGTTTTAAAGGCCATATGTGGCTTTTAGTCTCCTACTGCTGAGCTCCCAATGGCCAATATTCAGTTTCATTCCTTCACAACCATTATCAGCAGTAAATTAAGCTATGCAATCATTGTATGTCAATAATAATCACAGGTTTAAAAGAAAAAATAACTTGCATTTATCTTCTTCTTCTTAGGCAGTCCCTCAGAACCGAGGATGACTTGCTTCCACATTAAAAATGAGTTTGCAGGTGACTGATTAGTCCAATGCGGGACCTACAGTCTCTGTCACAGGTGGGGCAGACGGTGGTTGAAGGGGCGGGTGGGTGGGTGGGGTGCTTGGGTTGATGTGCGCCCCTTGCGCTGCCTGCGCTTGGCTTCCACTTGCTCCCGGCAAAGAGACTCAAGGTGTTCGGCGCCTTCCCGGATGCTTCTCCTCCACTTTGTGCGATCTTGGGCCAGGGATTCCCAAGTGTCGGTGGGGATGTTACACTTTTTCAAGGAGGCTTTGAGGGTGTCCTTGAAGCATTTCCTCTGCCCACCTGGGGCTCTCTTGCCGTGCCTGAGCTCTGAGTAGAGCGCTTGCTTTGGGAGTCTCATATCGGGCATGCGGACAATGTAACCCATCCATCGGAGCTGATTGAGCGTGGTCAGAGCTTCGATGCTGGGGATGTTGGCCTGAGCAAGAACACTGACATTGGTGCACCTATCCTGCCAATGGATTTGCAGGATCTTGCGGAGGCAGTGTTGGTGGTACCTCTCCAGCGCTTTGAGGTACCTGCTGTACATGGTCCATGTCTCTGAGGCATACAGCAGGGCGGGTATCACTGCTGCCCTGTAGACCATGAGCTTAGTGCCGGGTTTGAGGTCCTGGTCTTCAAACACTCTCTTCCTCAGGCGACTGAAGGCTGCACTGGCACACTGAAGGCGGTGTTGGACTTCGTCGTCGACGTCTGCCCTTGTTGACAGTAGGCTCCCGAGGTATGGAAAGTGGTCCACGTTGTCCAAGGCCTTGTCATGGATTTTGATAATCGGGGGGCAGCACTGTGTGGTGGGGGCAGGTTGGTAGAGGACCTTTGTCTTACGGATGTTTAGTGTAAGGCCCGTGCTCTCATACGCTTCGGTGAAGATGTTGACGATGGTTTGGAGTTCGACCTCCGAGTGAGCACAGACGCAAACATCGTCTGCATACTGTAATTCGACGACAGAGGATGGGACGACCTTGGATCTGGACTGGAGGCGACGGAGGTTGAACAGTTTCCCGTTTGTTCTGTAAATTAGCTCCACTCCAGTGGGGAGCTTACTGAGGGTGAGATGGAGCATTGCAGCAAGGAAGATCGAGAAGAGCGTTGGTGCAATGACACAGCCTTGCTTGACCCCGGTTCGTACGTGAATTGGGTCTGTGGTGGAACCATTGGTCAGGATCACGGCTTGCATGTCGCCGTGAAGCAGGCGGAAGATAGTGACAAACTTTTGAGGGCAGCCGAATTTGAGGAAGACACTCCATAATCCCTCACAGTTGACAGTGTTGAAGGCCTTTGTGAGATCAAAGAAGGCCATGTTGGTGCTGTTCCCTGCATTTCTCTTGTAATTGACGTGTGGTGAAGATCATGTCCATTGTGCCCCTTAGTGGGCGGAATCCGCATTGCGACTCTGGGAGGAGCTCTTCGGCCACTGGGAGAAGGCGATTGAGGAGGATTCTTGTGATGACTTTCCCTGTGGCAGACAGCAGGGTGGCCCCTCTGTAATTATCGCAATCGGACTTGTCACCTTTCTTGAAGCTGGTCACAATTGTGGCGTCTCTGAGATCTGTAGGGTTCTCAATATTCCCACATTCCCCAAAAGTTATGGATAAAGGGACCCTGTATGGACAAGTTATTAAAAAGGGTACCCAAAATGGCTTCTGAAATCTCGTGACCAAAACCTACAGGATTTTAAAAGCAAGGCCCTGCAAAAGGCAGGCCCTTTCAGAACCTGAAACAAAACCTAACATGCATGGATCTGTGAAAGACTTTGTGAAGCCAGACAGCTAGGTAAACACAGAATATGCATTCTTCATCTTGGAATGGATCAAGTCAGGATGGACCTAATCTTGAGGCCATTAACTTTTTGCATAAATAATCGGTAACAGCTCAACGTCAACCAAGCCAGGAAAAGACGATTAAATTTCATAAATAACAAACAGCCAGGATATTGAAGCCATTAAACCAGGAGACAACCGCTCCAAAAGCCGTTAAGGTGGATGACTGTAATCACTTTAGACGAGCCCGCCAAAATGTAGAAAAAGAACTGACCTGATTTGGCGTGCAGATAAGGGGTGAAGAACCGGGTATAACTGTAGGCCCACCGGTAGCCAAGCTCTCTCTTGCCTCTCGCTCTTGCCTCGTGCCTCATCGCGGCCTCTCTTCTCCCTCCCCGCGCTGCTCGACACCAAGGACGCCCATTACTACACCGGGGGCCAAACGCGGGAAGAGAATGGGACCCGAATCGAATGCACACAGGACACACGGGGCCGCAGCCATTCCTGCAAGGTGAAGTACCCAACGAAAGACTTTACTCCCTATTCTCTAACGGAGGAAAAGGAGGGTATTTTGCACAGACGGCTCCATCACCACGCCCTGTGACCACATGATGACGGCAGGCCCCAAAGGACAACAAGAGTGAACCCCAAGACCACAACCGGCTCGATCAACAGGTTTTGAATTGTCAAGGAAACCCCATTGGTGAGCATAAATCCCTGGCACCTCATAGCTTACTCTAGTTAGGTATTGGGGGTGGGACAAGGGTAGGGGGATTTTTAATGTGTTTGTTCCCTCGATGTGCCGTGTGTTCCCCATTCCCAAGTAAGTGTAATTTTATATGCCTGTAATTATCCTAGTAATTCTCAGTGTTGTGACTTTATTATAAAAATTACGGTTTTCTTGTACCAAACCAGTTGTCTACTCTTTTTCTGTATCGCCGCCTGTACCTAAGTCCGGTGTCTAGAACCCAGGGGTGTGGGAGCGATTCGAAGCGCTCAGAGACAGTCAGGGGCAGAGCTGACTGGGCACACGCCACCCCCGACAGATCCCCTGGCATGCTCTCCTCCTTCCAGATAAGAGAAATGAGTTCATGAATTCACGCCAGTAGTGCTTCTCCGCCATGCTTTAGTGCCTCGGCGGGGATTCCATCTGCTCCTGAGGCCTTGTTGTTCTTCAGTTGTCGGATGGCCTTTTCAACCTCATGCCGGGCTGGGGTTGTGCTGAGATGGTGGCGGGTAACATGCTGTGGGATGGTGTTGAGGACACTCGTGTCAAAGACAGAATCGTGGTTAAGGAGATCTTCAAAGTGCTCCTTCCAGCAGGCACTGACTATATAGCGCCTTTCAGAACCTCAGGACGTCTCCAAGCGCTTTACAGCCAATGAAGTACTTTTGAAGTGTAGCCACTGTTGTAATGTAGGAAACACGGTAATTTGCGCACAGCAAGCTCCCACAAACAGCAATATGATAAATGACCAAATCATCAGTTTTACGTGTTGGTTGAGGGATAAATATTGGCCACGATACCGGAGAGAACTCCCCTGCTCTTCCTCGAAATAGTGCTGTGGGACCTTTTACATCCACCTGAGAGGATAGACGGGGCCTCGGTTTAACATCTCATCTGAAAGACGTCACCTCCGACAGTTCAGCACTCCCTCAGTATTGAACTGGGAGTGTCAGCCTAGATGATGTGCTCAAGTCCCTGGAGTGGCGCATGAACCCACAAACTTCTGACTCATAGGCGAGAGTTGTACCAATTGAGCCAAAGCTGACACCTGTTATCATTGTGCGTTGTCTGAACTCGGGAGTGTTAGCACGGTGCTTTTGTCTGAACTCTGACGTGTTATGCCTGCAGTGCCACTATACATTGGTATCTTGGCATAGTCAAGTAGAGCTTGTAGGCTGCACTGCTTGACTATCACTGACTGGATCAAATTACACATTGCAGGCAGAATGCTGGGTGAGTGATGTCCATTTGTACCTCTTACTTCTCTGCGTTCTCTATACACTAGCTAACGCAACCATTCCCATAAACACATCCAAAATATTATCCAAGGTTCCTGTTCCCAATTGCTAACCAGTGACCCCTGCTAGAGTATGCGTGCCTGTGGATTGTTTGGTGGGAATAGGATGAGTCTGGCTCTAATGTTCCTCACATTTGAACAGCCAGCTGATATTCGCTACCCAGGCTCGCATATGAAGAACGCCCGAGGTTTCGTGACACTGTCCCTCAGCCTAAGCCTTTATAAGAGGATGGAGTAAAGAGGGAAAAAAATAGGAGAGTGTTCTTTCCTCGTCATATGTTGGACAGGCTGGAGGCTGCCAGGAATGCATCATTGCTGAACATATCGATTTTCAGCACTATACAATCCGACAACAACAATTTGCATTTATATAGCAGCTTTAAGGCAGTAAAGCATCCCAAGGTGCTTCATAGGAAGCGATTATCAAAGAAAATTTGACACCCAGCAACATAAGGAGATAGTTGGACAAGTGACCAAAAAGCTTGGTCAAAGAGGTAGGTTTTAAGAAACGTCTTAAAGGAGGAGAGAGAGGTAGAGAGGCAAAGAGGTTTAGGGAAGGAATTCCAGAGCTTAGGGCCTTGGCAGCTGAAGGCACGGCCGCCAATGGTGGAGCGATGAAGAGATTTCTATCTCCGCCCGTCCCCAGCTCACCCCCCAACACAAGACCAATCCATGAGTACTGCACATTCCCAGACGTGCATCAATACACTCAATAGGGTGAGATGAAGTAAGGTGGGAGGAGGCTCGTGTGCAGCATAACTACCGGCATTGACCAGTTGGGCCGAATGGCCTGTTTCTGTGCTGTACATTCTATGTAAAACTGCCAAAAGTGCTCTTAGTGACAAAAGTGGCATTTAGCAGTAATTGAGAAAGCATATTATCAACACTGACTAAATCTACACAAGCTTAAAGAGCACTTTAAAAAACAGACATTGCATCCTGTTATTCCATGATGCCTGGAAAAATATGGCTGCCGCTTTTTCCATTAAATTGTCTTTTGTATTGAGATGGCCCGCTTATCAGGAAATCTAAACAGCCTGTTTCGAGAGTAAATTGTTGTGTCGGTACTGTAAGGGGTTTTCCTCAAGAGATGTCCCTGAGGTTTCTCTCTCTAGAGGCCTCTCTCTCTTGCACAGTAAAACCTTGAGTGGTTCGACCCACTCGCCCCTTAGATTCTATACTCTGGACTTTGGGGCAGGAACTACAATGTAGAGAAAACTCTTGTAGACCAAGTTTGATGAAACAAAATGAAATTTTATTGCATAAGGAAAAATATCAAATCAAATGGCAAGCAGATAAGAGAGTATATGGGAGGGAAAAACACAAAACAAATCATAACGACACAGTACTAACTAAGGCAAATACAGGCATCTTATACTCTACAAAGATCACCATGAAATAAGGAAACACACGGAACATTGAGGGACAACAACTCATGTTAATTGTACCCTTTAAATCCACCCCCTTATTAAACCTATCTAGATCTGATTGTGAAGGGCCAGAAACATGCTCACCAATCCCACTAGGAAGTGCAAGGTTTTGAAATCAAGTCTGTGTTTTGATCCCTTCAGGCGCTCCGTCTCCTCGTGGATCATGGAATCCCTGTGAGCTGCGCCACACCTCTCTCCTGAGGTGGGGGTCGGGGCGGCTGGACACTGGCGGGCCTGGATGTCGGCGGGGTCGAGGATCGTCGGCTCGACCCTGGTCAGAGGAGCCTTGGGCTGGCTCCCATCGCTTCTTCAGTTTGGTTTTCTCTCTTCTCCCGAGCCGGGGTGGCTGGAAGGTTTCTTCTCTTGGGGTTTTATTTTTTTGTTTCTTCTCCCAAGTTGGGTCGATGGCCTCTCGTTCCGGCAACGGCCCGGGGATGGTCGATGATCTCCCGATGTGTTTCCCCGGGGCGGGACGCCGGCTTCGAAACGGCCTTCTTGATGTTGGCTTGGTTCTTCTTCCTCCTCCGATGGTGGAGAGGAGTTTGCTGATCTTCTCCCGAAGCGACTCCTCTTCACCCACCAGTTCCCTCTCCGAAGCTGTGTCTGTGTTCAAGCTTGCCCAACTGTCTCCAAGCTTGCCTCAACTGCCGAAAAGTCTTCCAGATATACCTTTCTTCCAGAAGCTTCCGTCTCCCACCCAAATCAGGTTAGTCTTTGTTTTACTTTTGGCGGGCTGGGAGCACAGCGGGGTAGTTATTATATTTTAAAATGTTTTCGATGGCCGGTAAAGGCCCATCTTTGGTCTGGAATGACCTTCATTGTTTTTAATGTCCTGCTGATCTCGTTATCTAGTCCTGGGTGCTGTTCTCATGAATATGAAATTGTCCCCTTTTGTCTGGGTCAACATTTAGATGGCCTCTGTCTCCAGGCCGATCTTGACTGGATCTGCATCTAATTCATATGCATATGTGTGGGCCTGGTTTCGTTCTCTCAGAAACGGCTTCCAGAACTTGCTGTGGGTTGAATCCACAAAGCTGTCTGAGGTTGCGCAGGAACCATTTTAAAGTGTCCCAATAAGCTGGTCACATGGTATGGTGGCCATTTTGTATGCCCCTTTTACTGGGCTTCTTTTAAAACAGTCTTTAAAAATCATGGCCTCTTCTGCCATTTGAACCTTATTAATACAAAGTCCAATTTTGCGAATCCTACAGGTACCTTTCTACCTAGACACAATTAGAACTCAGAACCCAGAGATTCAAACATGAAGTGCTTTATTCAGGAAGGAAAGGAAAGTTCTGGAGAGTTCCGAACAAAGAGAGCTAAACTTAAGCAAGAGAACATCCAACCATTTATCTGCTGTGATAGCGCCACCACAGGTGGGAGGAGAACACACAATACATAACATATTCCTCCCCTCTTAAATGAAAGGTCCACGTTATTCCTCAACAGGTAAGTTACTTTCAATGCACTCAACTAACCAAGGGTAGAGGTAGACTGCCTCAAACCCTGACTTTACCCTGAGGTTTATTCTGCCCCAGTCTTGTGGGTAAGTCACTAAGCCTACAGATCCAAGCGTCTTGGAGGCCGCCGCTCTCTGACAGGATACCGGTGGTCATCGCTGGCTTCCACAGCAGTAGGCATTGACACAGGCCTGGATGGAGAAGGTTCCTGTGTCAGTCAAAAGTCAGGAGTTTGCACAGGTGGAACAGTCTCTATGACTTCCTGTGTTGGAGAAGAGCACTGTGGCAAAGGATGCTGGTTTGCGGTATCATCCGGAAACAGTTCAGGCCAACCAGCCATTGGAGCCTCTGTGGCTGTCTCTGCTCCTAGCAACAGTTGATCTGTGTGTCTTCTCCAGACGACGTCCTCGGCAGTCTCCACCGTGTAAGACACAGGGCCCATCTGCGCGATCACCATAGCAGGAACCCATTTTGGTCCAGTACTGTAGTTTCGAGCTAAGACGTGCTCTCCAGGGTGAAACCGTCTCTCCTTGGCTCTTTTCTCTCTCTTTTCAACTTGAGCTTGTTGTTGACAATGGACAACCTGTTCTGCCCTTGGAGGTTTGAGTAAGTCAAAACTTGTCCGCAACTGCCTCTTCATCATGAGCGAAGCGGGGGAAGTTTTGGTTGTGGCATGCGGCTCGTTCCTGTAGGACAACAGGAAGCTGTTCAGACGTTGGTGGATTGAGCCCTGACCTTGCGATGCCTTCAAGGCGTGCTTCAAAGTTTGCACGGACCTTTCTGCCAGGCCGTTAGTAGAGGGATGATAGGGCGCAGACCTGATGTGTTGGACACCATTCACATGCAGGAAGGTTGCAAACTCCTGTGATACAAATTGTGGACCGTTGTCACTTACGAGTTGTTCCGGTGAGCCATAACGGCTGAACATCTCACCAAGTTTCTCAATTGTTTTCTCTGCCATGGTAGACCTCATCACAGTGACCTCTGCCCACTTGCTATGAGCGTCCACAACCACCATAAACATCTTCTCTTCGAAAGGACCGGCGAAGTCCACATGTACTCGCTGCCACACTTCTGCAGGCCAATCCCAGGGGTATAGGGTTGCCAGCTGTGGAACATTCCGGACCCTTTGACATGGGGAACATGTTTTGGCTTTCTCCTCAATATTTCCATCGAGACCTGGCCACCAGAAGTAGCTTCTTGCCATTTCCTTCATCCAAACCATCCCACTGTGGCCTGTATGAAGTTGTTGCAGTATAGGTTCCCTCAGAGGTGGCGGAATGATGACACAGCGTCCCCAAAGAAGACAACCTGCCTGGACGGAGTGCCCATTTCTTTTTGAAACGTAAGGTTTCAAACTAGGAGAATCTCCTATAGCTCTCCCTCGAATGACATCGTCCATTACCTCAGACAGGGCTGGATCGTTGCGGGTGTACCTTCGCACCTGAACTGCAGTGACAGGTGCTCCCTCCACTTGTCTAAAGTAGAAGATGTCTATCTGACGAGGCTCTGGGGGAGTAACAGGCAAGGGTAGCCTCGAGAGACCGTCTTCGTCGCCGTGCAAGTCTGCTTTGCGATATTTGATGTCGTATGTGTGTCCTGGCAACAGTAAAGCCCACCTTTGCATCCTGCTTGCAGCAAGAGACGGAATTCTGGTGTGGGGCCCGAAGATTGAAGTCAATGGACGGTGGTCCGTCAGGAGTGTGAACCTTCTCCCAAACAGGTACTGATGAAATTTTCGAATTCCAAAAACGATTCCCAAGGCCTCGCGCTCAATCTGTGCATAGTTACTCTCGGCCTTGTTCAAGGTGCGTGATGCGAAGGCGATAGGTTTCTCTTCACCAGAAGGCATGATGTGGGATATGACTGCTCCCACACCATATGGTGATGCATCACATGCTAGCTGCATGGGCAGCTTTGGGTCGAAGTGTGTCAGGACCTCCGATTTCAGCAATGCTTTCTTTGCTTGGGCGAAAGCTTCATTGCACAGTTCAGTCCATTTCCATGTTTTGCCTTGACATAGCAACTGATGTAACGGCTTCAGCAATGTTGCTAAGTCTGGAATAAACTTCCCATAGTAGTTAAGTAGCACCAGAAATGAACGTAACTGGCTCACATTCTGGGGTGCTGGGGCCTCCACGATCGCCTTGACCTTTGACGGCGCCTTATGCAGGCCAGTAGCGTCAATCACATGCCCCAGGTAATCAACTGAAGACTGAAAGAATTCACATTTGTCTTTACGAACTCTGAGTCCATACTCTTTCAGTCGTTGTAGTGTCGCATCCAAGTTCAGAAGATGATCCTCCTCATTTGTCCCAGTGACAAGGATGTCGTCCGGGTAGCACTGGACTCCTGGCAGTCCACTCAAAATCTGATCCATTGCCCATTGGAATAGAGCAGGGGCCGACGCAATTCCAAATGGAAGGCGGCAGTACCTGTATAGCCCCTTGTGTGTCACAATTGTCAGCAGCTCCTTTGATTTGTCATCGACATGCATTTGTAGATAAGCCGGGCATAAATCTATTTTGCTGAACTTCTGCCCTCCGGCCAGGCCCGTAAAAAGAACATCAATGAGGGGAAGAGGGTACTGTTCCGCAGACAGCACCGGGTTAATAGTCACTTTAAAATCCCCGCAGATTCGAACAGATCCACCCTTTTTCAGGACAGGAACAATGGGTGTGGCCCATTTGCTCATGCTCACAGGCTCCAGGGCTCCATTCTCGACTAAGGCCTCCAAGTTAGCCTCAGCTTTTGGCCTAATTGCATAGGGTACAGGTCGGGCTTTGTGAAACTTCGGCTTGCTGTCAGGTTTAATGTCCAGTCTCACGCTGATCTTTTTCATGCTCCCAAGTTCCCCACTGAAGAGTTCTGCATGTTTATTTAACACTGCAGTCAGACCTGACTCCCCTTTTGACATCATGCGGACTGCAGGCCAGTCCAGCATGATTTTGTCTAGCCACGCACATCCCAGTAGCGATGGGTAATTTCCCTTTACCACATATAGTGGCAGTTTCGCAGTCTGTCCGTTCAATTTAACTGTCACCTCAATGGCGCCTCTCATGGCCACAGGTTCGCTGGTATACGTCTTTAGCACAATGTTTGTTGGCTGAAGGGTAAGATGCTTTAGCATTTTGTTGTAGACAGTGTCTGAAACAAGGGACACAGCCGCGCCTGTGTCCACCTCCATCCGCACTGATTGTCCCTCCACCAGTGCTGACACCCAATAGCCATTTGAACCACCTGCAACCGTCAGTATGTGCACCTCTTCCTCCTCAGAGGTGTCGCTCCCCTCTGTTTTGCTTGTTCCATCATACAGCACTGAATGAACACTCTTTTTCCTCTCTTGTCCAAATACAGATGTAACCCCTTCACGGTTCTCTAGATATATGTGAGATGTGGTCTCTGTTGTTGACAGTATTCTATAGTCCAGTAAGGAGATCACTACTACAATGGCTTAATTCTAATTATCTTACTTTATAGTTTTAACGTCAGACAGTATAAGAAGATTACGGGTCAATGACCTAAATTAGACATTTGCATACATTAGAATGAATCTAGACATAATAAACATACATTCTCCATTTATATGGATTCAAAGGAGAATCTGTCCCTGTGTCCAAATTCGAGTGCACTCTTTCGTTGGCACGCTTAAGTTGGAGCTCATGGTATGTATAATGTCTGCAAGACTTACGACTCCGAACCCCTTCGTTGAATTCTCTTCACGATCACTGAATCCCACTTTGAGTTCTGGATGCAGAGCTACTAATACGAAGGGCGGCGGCCGAGTTTGGAAGCCCGGGACGGGATGCGGCAGCCATTTGCCTCCTGAGCCCTCTTTTCAGAGCTCCTGCCCTCTTCTCTTCCAGTCGCCCCCGTTTCCCGCTCGAAAAACCCGACTCCACCCCTTCCTCCTGGGGTTTCTGCCTGGAGACTGCGCAGCCTCACTGTCTGCAACAGTTGATACTGGTGCAGAATTATGGAAAGTCTGCTCTTAGTCACATTGTGTCCTTAAAAGTTCTTGCCGTACCTTCACATGGGCAACTTTAACCCAGGGATTTATAACAATGATAATACAGTGTCTAAGTTAAAAATTGATAACCATACTTAGCATACATAACATTTCCAGTGGGTATTACACTCCCCCCCTACCAAATATAGGCATGTCCCCATGACTAATGAACTTTACACATAAGTGGTTGCATGCTTCCCAACCATGTATAAAGGGAGGTAACATATCGAACCGTAGGGGCTATCATTAAACTTGGCACTCCTAGTGTACTGTATGTCAATCTTTCAGGAACCTTCTTAACTCGCTGTGAGCTCCTTATTTCGGATACCCGGTCTTCAGTTCCTTCAACTACGTTGGAGGCGTTGGTTCCTTTGTTATCATGCCTTTCAGTCTCTTTTATCTCCTTCTCGGAAGCATCTGGTTCTTCCCAGACCATGTCCAAGTCTGAGCTAAATGGTTCAGACAATTCATCCAGATTCTATCTTATGCGTCTTTCTGGGAGGTCGTACCATAGATCCCATTCTTCATCTTCCGACTCATCAGGTTCCTCATGATCCACACACTGTGTCATGGGTTTTCTGTCTTCTGGAACAAAGTTTTCCTGATTTCTCGTTTTTTTCCTTCTTCTTCTCTGCAGGGTTCTCCTACTAGGTGTCGGCTCATTATCCGCTGGCGGATCCAGACGCACTTGCTGTCCCAATGGCAGGATATGATTCCGGTGCAGTATTTTTATGGGTCCATTCCCACCTGCAGGTTTTAGCCGAAACACAGGTAGTTGTGACATTAGACTTTCAACAATGTAAGGTGTAGAAGCCCAGCGGTCTGCTAACTTATGTTTCCCTTGAAGTCCTAGGTTCCGTATGAGAACTCGGTCACCAGGCATGAGTTGGGAAAAACGGATCTTCTGGTCATACCTCTGCTTATTTCCTTTATTCTGTTTGGCAGAAACAGACTCAGCAAGTTCATAAGCAGCTTGCAATTCCTTTCTCATGTCAGATACATACTTGAGGTAAGTTCTCTGTGATGTGCCATCACTGGATACTCCGAAACACAAATCCACCGGCATCCTCGCTTCACGTCCAAACATGAGGTAGTACGGTGAAAAACCAGTAGCGTCATTTCGGGTACAATTATAAGAATGAACAAGATGTCCAATGTGCCGACTCCACTTGTTCTTTCGCTTTGAATCCAGCGTTCCAAGCATGTCTAACAAAGTACGGTTAAACCGCTCAGGTTGAGGATCTCCCCGAGGATGGTATGGAGTTGTTCTTGACTTCTCAATCCCGAGCATGGACAACAACTCATGTATAAGTCTACTTTCAAAGTCTCTACCTTGATCACTGTGTATTCGCTTTGGCAGTCCATAGTGGATGAAGTATTTCTCCCACAACACTTTGGCAACGGTGGATGCTTTCTGATCCTTTGTGGGAAAAGCTTGGGCGTAGCGAGTATAATGATCTGTAATGACCAAGACATTTGCGGTATTGCTGGAATCGGGTTCAATGGACAGAAAATCCATACAGACAAGGTCTAGAGGTCCATCACTTTGCAGAGGAGCAACTCTTTTAGGTAAAGTCTTTCTCTGGACACAACGTGCACAGGACTTGCAGAACTCCTCAACCGCAGACTTCATACGTGGCCAATAGAATCTGTCCTTGACCAACCCATAGGCCTTATCTACTCCCAGATGACCTGCGTCATCATGCAAAGACTTCATCACTATTTCCCTGTACTTTTCAGGCAGGACCAACTGTGAATGACATGGTTTAGTGGGTGGGTGAGTGATTCTACACAACACTCCCTCTTTAATTTCCAAGTGGTCCCATTCTCTTAGGAGCAGACGACAGTCAGGATGTTTTGATTTGTCGATCTGTGTAATATCACCCAGACGGAGAGCTGAAAACACCTCATGAATACAGGGATCCTCCTGTTGTGCTTTGGATATTTCAGATGAACACAACATGGGTAAGTTTTGTACATCCAAACTGGAAAGGTTGCAAAATGCCTGGGGAACAGCATGCATTGACGCTCCCAAGTGGTCAATCTCTCGGGCATGAAATGAATTCTTTGGTCCAGATACCACGGACATCTGACACATTACTTTCACATCTGCTGAAGCAACATCTTTCCACTCTGGTTTCTGGTAGTGTGGGTGATGAGACAGAGCATCTGCGTCAGTGTTCTGGTTCCCAGGTCTGTACCTGAGACTAAAGTCGTAAGCAGATAGTGCAGCAAGCCAGCGGTGGCTGGTGGCATCAAGTTTTGCTGAAGTCAACACATAGGTTAATGGATTATTGTCTGTCCTCACTTCAAACTTCGCTCCATACAGATAATCCTGCAGCTTATCCACCACCCCCCACTTCAATGCCAAGAATTCTAGCTTATGAGCTGGGTAGTTACGCTCTGATGGCGTAAGACTGTGACTGATGAACGCTACAGGTCTCAGCCCTGCTCCTTGGTCCTGATACAACACACCACCCAACCCTTCTTGACTGGCATCCATGTGTAGCACATATGGCAGCTGTGGGTTTGCAAAAGCCAACACGGGGGCTTGAGTAAGACTTTGCTTTAAGGTGTGGAAGGCCTCTTCGCATTTCTCATCCCATCTAACACCAAAAGGCTCAGAGGGTTTGAAGTAGTCCTTGTTCTCTTTACCTTTAGCCTTTTTCTTCCTCTCGGCTGGTGGGAGGTAACCAGCCAGCAGCTGATTCAGAGGATGGGCCACTTTGGAGTAATCCTGCACAAAGCGCCTGTAATATCCGCAGAACCCAAGAAATGACCGCAAGGCAGTCACTGTGTTCGGTTTGGGCCATGTGGTAACAGCTTCGATCTTGGATGGATCTGTGGCTACTCCATCCTGTGATACAATATGCCCCACAGAGGACACGGATGTTTGGCAAAACTGACACTTGTCCAATGATAGCTTGAGACCTTCATCCTCCAGGCGACCAAGCACTTTCAGCAACCGAGCTTCGTGTTCTTCAAGGGTTGCTCCAAACACAATGATATCATCCAAGTACACCAATACTTCGAGCAAGTTCATGTCCCCAACTGTTTGTTCCATTATTCTTTGAAAAGTTGCTGGAGCGCCTGAAACTCCCTGTGGCATCCTTTCAAATTGGTAGAACCCAACTGGACATATAAAGGCTGTCTTTTCTTTGTCCGATTCACTCATCGGTATTTGGTAGTATCCACTTCTGAGATCCAACACACTGAACCACTTGCTTCCATTAAGACAAGCCAGTGCACCCTCAATTCTTGGAACGGTGTATTGGTCCTAAAGTCCACACACATCCGAATCTTTCCGTTCTTTTTCCTCACCACCACTATAGGAGATGCATAAGGACTCCTGGACTCGGTAATGATCTCAGCTTCTTTTAACTGCGACAGGTGCTGTCTCACTGCTTCGATGTCAGCTGGTGCCAGCCGTCGAGACCTCTCCCGAAAGGGTTTATCCTCGGTAATTCTGATAGAATGGCGAGTACTCTTACTACAACCAACATCAAACTCATGAGTAGAGAAAACTCCTCTCCACTCCATCATCTTCCTGACTAATCGGTCCTTCCATTCTTTAGGAACGAATGAATCTCCAAAGTTGAAGGAGGAGGGTGTCAGATCTCCGGTTGAGTTAACTTTGGACTCTTCCTTCACATGTGACGACAGTACATTTACAGGAAACAGATGCGCAATCGGCATTCCTTTCCTCAATGTGATTCCTTTGCCTGACATATTCCTCACGGTCACTGTAACTCTCCTTGACATCACAGCTGTCGGGGTCTGCAACTCTGGTCTCACCAGAAGCTCATTCGGAAACCGTGACTCTTCTGCAGGATCATCAGGTGACTCTATCAGAATGGCTTCAGTACCTGGCGTTCCAGGGAACTTTGGTATCCCAGGGATTCTAGCCACTCCTCCAGGACGCAGGGTGATAGGTTTGGCTCGAACGTACCACACAGTTCCTCTTTTGCTATCATCTACGTCGGAAGAAAGTTCAGGCAGTTTCTCAAAAGCCTTTTTGAAAACAGGGTGAATGTGTCTGGTGCTCAAGAAGTTTTCACCTCCCTGCTCTTTGCAGCTAGTAAGGAGTCGTCTCACTATGGGTGTATTACTGCCAACCAGTATGGAAACCTCACCTTTCACCATGGGGTCAGGGCAAACCAATACAAGTGCATCAATGGTCTCAGTGGTCCCTACATCAGCTTCCAAGAACTCCAACCTCAGCGACAAATAGCCATCATATGGGTAATCAGCAGGACTAAGGCCCTAGATCTGCAGAAGACTGATTGGGGTTAACGGCAAATGCGTCAGGTATCGGTCATAGAAGGATCTGTACAGTATGGTAACCTGAGAACCCGTGTCGAGGATAGCTTTAGTATAAATGCCTTCAATCTGTATTGATACAGCAGAACTCGGCCCTACTAAACCTTCAGGTATGATGTCTTTCATATCCCCTCATCTATTATTGCACTTAGCGGAACGTGTCTTAACTACAGGGACAGCAGGCCGTTCCGTTACTGTGCCCCTTGGTAGTTTCCCGACTTCTTGGTAAGTTTTATGAGGCGGTCATTTACTTTTTTTAGATTTTCCTCACCTCTACATTCTCGCTTGAAATGTCCATCCTTTCCACAGTTATAACAAAAGACTCCAGGTCTATCTCCTTCATGGGGATATCCTTTAGAGGAATCATTCATTTTGCTGTTAGACTTCGCAGGGTGTTCAACCTTTTGCACCCATGCGTCATCCCTTTCTGTGTTGGGCTTAGACCGAAAATATGCCATCTCGGCTCTCAAGACATTTATTTCCTTCTTCAGCTGTTCCATCTCAGGGTTGACATCACCCTTAGGAGTAGGAACTGTAACAGGAGTCACAAGCTTGGACATCACAGCACTCTTTGCTACATTCCGGGCCTGAAGCATATCCTCCTCCTCTCTGACTTCCCTTAGCAGCTCAGTGAAGGTGGGTGGATCTCGCAACTTATGGGTCGTGCGTATGCGAAGAGCAGTCACGTCTTCGAGCAATGCACCTCGCACAACCTGTTCAATGCGGAACTGATTCATTTCAGGCAACTCAATCCCTCTTTTCCATAACATACAATGCAGCAGTTTGTCTATTCTCAGCAGATAACTGGACAGCTTCTCTCCCTCACACTGGAATGTGCTTCTGAATCTGACCATCAAATCTGAAATGGTTTCAGTAGTTCCAAAGGCAGTTTCTAGAGCCTGCATGTAGTCAAAGGAAGTAGCAGAGGTGTTCTGCGCCTTTAAGAATCTTACAATGTCAGCAGCAGGACCCTTAAGGCTTTCTACTATTCTCTGCCTCTTCACATTGTCACTGCACTGCCATTCCTCTAGCAGAGGCAGGGTCTGCTCAGCCCAGGCGTCGTACTCCTCTTCCCCACTGGGAGTTGGTCTCACTCCTGAGAACATACGGAGCTTACGGTATCCCTGAGCCTCGAAGGGCAGATTGGTGCATTTATCCACCAGAGAACTAATGGCACTGACCAACTGAGTGTTCATATCCAGGGCCGAAGGACCTATCAGACCTTTGACATCAGCAACAGTCTTTCCTTCTTGTCTCAAGAATGACAACAACTTGGTCTGAAACCCTTCTTCTTCCTTAGTAGTAATAGGGACAAACTGAACTGGCCAGGGACCAGCCTCTTCAGAAAGCCCAACTGCCTCAGGTAAACCATGACCTCTCAGGTTCTCTGATGTCTGGATCAACACAAACTGCTTCTTGGTAGCTGTATCCAAGCAGCGCTCAACTATCCTAACCTTTCCAAAGGCTTTGACACAATTCAGAGCCCTTAGCAAGACATCATCAGGGTCATCGTTAGCAACACCATTCAGCACAATGGCATGGGTAGTAGCTATCTGCTTCCGTTTGCACCAAGCTTCAACCTCAATAACATCCATCTTTTATGCTCAAACAGCCCAGTAGAAACCACAAACCATTCTCTTAGCAATGAGCATTCAATACTGTTAGTTTACTGACATAAATAGACCACAATCCCGGATGAGCCCCCAAAATGTAACCCCTTCACGGTTCTCTAGATATATGTGAGATGTGGTCTCTGTTGTAGACAGTATTCTATAGTCCAGTAAGGAGATCACTACTACAATGGCTTAATTCTAATTATCTTACTTTATAGTTTTAACGTCAGACAGTATAAGAAGATTACGGGTCAATGACCTAAATTAGACATTTGCATACATTAGAATGAATCTAGACATAATAAACATACATTCTCCATTTATATGGATTCAAAGGAGAATCTGTCCCTGTGTCCAAATTCGAGTGCACTCTTTCGTTGGCACGCTTAAGTTGGAGCTCATGGTATGTATAATGCCTGCAAGACTTACGACTCCGAACCCCTTCATTGAATTCTCTTCACGATCACTGAATCCCACTTTGAGTTCTGGATGCAGAGCTACTAATACGAAGGACGGCGGCCGAGTTTGGAAGCCCGGGACGGGATGCGGCAGCCATTTGCCTCCTGAGCCCTCTTTTCAGAGCTCCTGCCCTCTTCTCTTCCAGTCGCCCCCGTTTCCCGCTCGAAAAACCCGACTCCACCCCTTCCTCCTGGGGTTTCTGCCTGGAGACTGCGCAGCCTCACTGTCTGCAACAGTTGATACTGGTGCAGAATTATGGAAAGTCTGCTCTTAGTCACATTGTGTCCTTAAAAGTTCTTGCCGTACCTTCACATGGGCAACTTTAACCCAGGGATTTATAACAATGATAATACAGTGTCTAAGTTAAAAATTGATAACCATATTTAGCGTACATAACATTTCCAGTGGGTATTACACTGACATTTTGCTTTCATGCTTCCCAGCTCTGTCTGTTCTTTTTTTACCTCTACAGGTGCGTTCAATGTGACCCTTTTTGCCACAATTTCGGCATTCCAGCTCCATACACCAGCAGTCATTAGCGTGATGGCCCGCTTTCCCACAATGGTAACATGTGCCGTTCCGCGCATCTTTAGGCTCAGACGCCACCTTGTGAACTCTCCCTGTTGAACTCAACTGGTGAGCCTCCTTTTCTGCCATCTCCATGGAGACACTAACTTCAATGGCCTTTTCAAGAGTAAGGTTGTCCTCAGTAAGAAAGCGCTTCTGTGTGGCTGCACTTTGCAGACCACACACAAGTCTGTCTCTAATGGTGTCATTCAGCACCTCTTTGAACTCGCAGTGTTCTGACAACCTTTTTAAAGCAGCAATAAACATCGTCACTGATTCCCCCTCCTCTTGATTCCGTTTGTGAAATCTAAATCTCTCAGCAATAACCAGAGGTTTTGGTGAAAAATGTGCTCCAAGAATTTCCACTAGTTGCTTATATGTTTTAGTTCCTGGCTTATCTGGCTGCACAAGGCTGCGAAGTAAATTGAATGTCTTCGGCCCCATTACACTCAAAAAGGTAGGCACGACCTTTTCGTTTGCCACCGCATTCGCCAATACAAAATAGTCAAAACGTTCCGTATAAGCGCTCCATTGCTCCACATTTTCATTAAAATCACCCATGTTTCCTAATATAGTAGCCATCTCACGTTTCAAATTAAAATTTCTGTTTACTCACTGCACCCATAACGTTAATGTGATGCTGCAATCTCTGTTCCGAGTGTTTTGTAGTCGAAAATAAGAAAGTTCCCACAACGCAGATTCATCTGATCCTCGTCGCCACTTTGTTGTGTCGATACCTTTCTATCTAGACACAATTAGAACTCAGAACCCAGAGATTCAAACATGAAGTGCTTTATTCAGGAAGGAAAGGAAAGTTCTGGAGAGTTCCGAACAAAGAGAGCTAAACTTAACCAAGAGAACAGCCAACCATTTATCTGCTGTGACAGCGCCACCACAGGTGGGAGGAGAACACACAATACATAACATAAATTAATTCTCAAAACTCAGTCAAAGGTCTCAAAATTCAGGAGGTGCTCCCCCCGCTCAACCCCACCTCACACTGGCTTTGCACCCATTCCCGAATGGAGAGGTGCAAGGAGTCCTGGATATTGGGCCCCGGACGTCGTTACAAAGAAGAGGGTGCTGAGGGAGGAAACAGACTAAGATCGGACCATCGCTTGTGCCACAGCAACCCAAAGGTACATTATGGTCTCGGCAGGAGGGGGGTGGAGTGGTGCAATGGCAGCCTGTGGGGGATTGCGGGGTCAGGGAGCGTAGGATCCTGGGGGGGTCGGGGATCTGAGGGTCGGGAGATCAGGGGTCGGCGGGTGGGAGATCAGGGGTGGAGGGGAGGGAGATCAGGGGTCATGGAGGGAGATCGGGGTCTGGGGTGGGGGATCAGGGGTCGTGGGATGGTCCTGGAGTTAGCACTGTGGAGTTAGTCCTGGAGTTCACACTGGGGTTAGTCCTGGAGTTTATACTGGGAGTTAGTCCTGGAGTTAGCACTGGGAATTAGTCCTGGAGTTCACAGTGGGAGTTAGTCCTGGAGTTCACACTGGGAGTTGGTCCTGGAGTTCACACTGGGAGTTGGTCCTGGAGTTCACTCTGGGAGTTGGTCCTGGAGTTCACACTGGGAGTTGGTCCTGGAGTTCACACTGGGAGTTAGTCCTGGAGTTCACACTGGGAGTTAGTCCTGGAGTTCGCACTGGGAGTTGGTCCTGGAGTTCACACTGGGAATTTGGTCACCAGTCCTAGAATCTCCTTAAGTGGCTCTGTATAACATTTTGTTTGTTAAAGCGCCTGTGAAGTGCCTTTGGACTATAAAAATGCAAGTTGTTGTCATTGACTTGGCCAGTTACATGGTTGCCGTTGATGTAGTTAGGTTAACCCCGTGTTTTCGGTCAGTTACGGTGAATATAACACATGGAAGGGGCAAATCATGTTCTTTCATGATGGTATATGATGGCCTGGTGAACGACTACCATTACCTAAAGAACAAAGCCTGCATTCAGGGACTGTCGATGACCACCGAGATACCCTCGGCCAGGGTTTGGCTGGAATATTTCGGTTACACAAAAGGGTTGACAGAAATGGGGGTTCATTCATCCGTACCATTCACTGCTTTAATAGGGGATGACTTAGACACTGAGGGGTTGAGGACAAGCAGTTCAGGGAAGAGGGGATCCGCGCATCACAACTCAAGTCCAGCCTTATTGGTTCCACGTAGGCAGCTGCAGAAGTTGCTGAAATAACAATAGAAAATGCTGGAAATACTCAGCAGGCCAGGCAGCATCCGTGGAGAGAGAAACAGAGTTAACATTTCAGGTCTGGGACCCTTCATCAGAACTGGAAAAAGCTGGAGATGTAACAGATATTAAGCAGGTGCAGAGACAGGAGGGGATGAAGGAACATACTGTACTTTTGTAAGAGGCAGGAAAGATAAAATGCTGCAAATGGGAATGGCAAAATCATACAGCATGAAAAATGGGGGTAGGGGTTATAGTTTGAAATTGTTGAACTCAATGTTGAGGCCAGAAGGCTTTAAAGTGCCTAATCGAAAGATGAGGTGCTGTTCCTCTAGCTTACATTGAGATCAATTGGAACAATGTAATAGGCCGAGGACAGAGGGATCAGAGTGGAAGTGAAGCAGTGAATCAAAGTGACAGGCGACCGGAAGCTCAGGGTCACCCTCATGGACTGAACGGAGGTGTTCCGCAAAGCGATCATCCAATCTGCGTTTGGTCTCCCCAACGTAGAGGAGACCGCATCGTGAGCAGTGAATACAGTATACTAAATTACAAGAAGTACAAGTAAATCGCTGTTTCACCTGGAAGGGGTGTTTGGGGCCCTGTACAGTGGGAAGGGAGGAGGTAAAAGGGCATGTGTTGCATCTCCTGCGCTTGCACGGGAAGGTGCCAGGCGAAGGGGAAGGGTTGTTAGGGATGATTGAGGAGTGGACCAGGGTCGAGGAGCGGTTGCGGAGGGAACGGTCCCTTCGGAATGCTGAAAGTGGAGGTGAGGGGAAGATGCGTTTGGTGGTGGGATCACGTTGGAGGTGGCAGAAATGGCGGAGGATGATCCATTGAATGTGGAGGCTGGTGGGGTGAAAGGTGAGGACAAGGGGAACCCTATCTTGGTTCTGGGAGGGAGGGGAAGGGGTGAGAGCAGAAGTGCGGGAGATAGAACGGACACGGTCAAGGGCCGTGTCAACCACAGTAGAGGGGAATCCTCAGTTGAGGAAAAAGGAAGACATGTCGGAAGCACTGGTGTGGAAAGTGGCATCGCCAGAGCAGACGCGGCGGAGATGGAGATACTGGGAGAATGGAATAGAGTCCTTACAGGAAGTGGGGTGGGAGGAAGTGTAGTCCAGGTAGCTGTGGGAATCAGTGGGCTTGTAGTGGATGTTTGTCGAAAGCCGATCGCCAGAAATGGAGATGGAGAAGTCAAGGAAGGGAAGAGAAGAGTCGGAGATGGACCACGTGAAGGTGAGGGAAGGGTGGAAATTGGAAGTAAAGTGAATGAACTTATCAAGTTCAGGGCGAGAGCAGGAAACGGCACCGATACAGTCATCGATGTACCGGAAAAAGAGGTGAGGGAGGGGACCCGAGTAGGACTGGAACAAAGAGTGTTCCACATATCCCATGAAAAGGCAGGCATAGCTAGGGCCCCTGCGGGTTCCCATAGCAACACCTTTAATTTGGAGGAAGTGAGTGGAGTAGGAGAAGTTGTACAATGTGAGAACAAGTTCAGCCAGGTGGAGGAGGGTGGTGGTGGATGGGGACTGGTCAGGCCTCTGTTCAAGGAAGAAGTGGCGCGCCTTCAGGCCATCCTGGTGGGGGATGGAGGTGTTCAACGTCCATAGTGAAAAGGAGATGGTTGGGGCCATTCTATTCCTTTCTCCCTCATGTGTTTATCTAGCTTCCCCTTAAATGTTTCTAAGCCATTCGCTTCAACCACTCCATGTGTTAGCGAGTTCCACATTCTCTCACCACTCTCTGAATTCCCCTCTTGAATTTATTAGTGACTATCTTTATTAAATCCGTGTGTTAATGGAGACACGGAATGCAGGAGTTGGTTTAACAAGTCTTTACTGAATGGAGACAATCGGGAACTGAAACTACAGAAGGCTGCTAGCGCCTTTTTATACAGGGGTGGTCACTGCCGGTACTGCAGTCTAGACCAGTTATTCTCTTAAAGGTACACATACACAACAATTCCTCCCCTTTTAGATAAACAGTACATAACATTCATTTAACAACTAAATGATAACTAATTACAATCACAATTACGGTTGCTAGATACATTGGTTGAGGTTAATCAATTATAAGTTCAGTCTTTGAGGAGGCTTCCTGATTCTGTCTGGATAACGCCTCTTTGGGGTATCAGGTTCTTCTGGCAAGGTTGAGTCGGAATCAATGTCGTTGTTTGGTTCATCTGCATCCAATATCACCGATTCTGCGGTAGATGCAATTGGTACGTCGGTTTCATCGCCAGGTGTATCAGATCGTGGTGTGGAGTTGACGTTTTCCCGTGACTCTAGAATCTGGTCAGCATGGCGTCTTACAATGCTCACTCCAACGTCCACGGTATACATGAGAGGTCCTTGCCGTGTACAAATCGTTCCTGGCTGCCATTTCTCTGTGCGGTAGTCCCGGGCCAAAACTGGTTGACCTATCTTAAAACTCCTGGTCGGTCTTTCATTCATATTCTGAAACTGCCTGTTCTCCACATCTCTTCTGATGTTCAACTTAACCAAATCCAAGCGGCATCGTAGTCTTCGATTGAAGAACATCATGGCAGGAGTTTGGTTGGTAACCGCATGTGTCGCATTCTGGTAGGCAAACAAGAAGTTGTCCACCTTGTGTTGTAGGGGTATATCTTCATTACACATTGCCTTGATAACCTTCTTGAATGTTTGAACAAACCTCTCGGCCAATCCATTAGTGACTGGATGATATGGGGCAGATGTGTAATGCTTAACACCATGGTTCTTTAAGAACCTCCGGAACTCTTCAGACACAAACTGTGGTCCATTGTCAGAGCAAATCTGTTCAGGCAGCCCATTCCTGGTGAATATGGTTCGTAAGACTGTAATTGTTTTTTCTGTGGTGGTTGAGGACATTTTTATTATCTCTGGCCACTTTGAATGTGCATCCACCGCGATTAAAAACATCGAGTCCATGAAGGGACCAGCAAAATCAATGTGCACGCTTTGCCATGGAGATGAGGGCCACTCCCATGGATGTAGAGGGGCTTGTGGTGGGGCGTTTTGGACCTTCTGGCTTCCTGTACAGCTCTTGGTCATCTCTTCGATTTCTCTATCAATTCCCGGCCACCACACAAACGCTCTAGCTAAGTTCTTCATTTTTACCCCTCCCAGATGGCCCTCATGAAGCTCATTGAGCACTCTATCCTTCAATTTGGGTGGAATTACTACTCTGGATCCACACATCAAGGTTCCTCTGCACACTGACAGCTGTTCTCTTCTCGGCGAGAATGCTGGCAGCAGTGGTTCGCCATGTGCTGGCCATCCCTTCACCGTTAAATCATAGACCCGGGATAGTGTCGGGTCATTTCGTGTTTCCTTTTCTATGTTTGCATTCATCACAGGGAGACATTCGACTATGGTCGAGTGGAATATCTCCATTGGATCCACTGCAAGTTCTTCTTCCACCGTCGGCAACGGTAGGCGCGACAATCCATCAGCATTCCCATGCTGTTTAGTTCCTTTGTACTCGATGTCATATTGGTGTGCCCCTAGGAAAAGGGACCACCTCTGTAGCCGTTGTGCTGTCATTATCGGTACGCCCTTCTGAGGGGTGAAAATGGAGACAAGAGGTTGATGATCAGTTATTAGAGTAAATTTTTGACCGTGCAGGTAGTGATTGAACTTCTTCACCCCCCACACTAGGCTGAGGGCCTCTCTGTCAATCTGGGCGTAGTTACGCTCGGCTGAAGTTAACGAGCATGACGCAAAAGCCGTCGGCCTCTCTAAACCATCAAGGAATTTATGTGACAGTACCGCCCCAATGCCGTAGGAAGACGCATCACACGCCAATCTTATCGGTAGTGATGGGTTGTAGTGAGCCAATACTTCTCTTGAAGTGATTAAGTCCTTACTCTTCTGAAAGGCCCGCTTACAGTCATTGCTCCATTTCCATGCTACTCCCGTTCATAGTAGGGCGTTCAGTGGGTGCAGAATTGTGGACAAATTCGGTAAAAACTTATGGTAGTAATTCACCAATCCGAGGAATGACCTCAGTTGCTACACATTTTCAGGTGCTGGGGCCTTAACAACCGCTTCAACTTTGTCAGGGGACTTATGTAACCCCTCTTCATCAATCACGTGGCCACAATATGATATCTGTTTCTTAAAAAACTCGCACTTGGGGCGGTTGGCTCGTAGCCCATGTTCACGTAGTCTGGTGAGCACCTGTTCTAGGTTGTTAAGGTGTTCACTGTCATCTTCACCTGTCACTAGGATGTCGTCCAAGTAACGCTGAGTCCCCGGAATCCCTTGCAGGACTTGTTCCATCGCTCTTTGCCATATCGCCGGAGCTGATGCTACTCCGAATACCAATTGATGATACTGGTAAAGACCTTTGTGAGTGTTTATCGTGAGATACTTCCTAGAGGATTCTTCAACTTCCATCTGCAAATATGCTTGTGCTAGGTCAATTTTTGTAAAACGCTTCCCTCCAGATAGTGAGGCGAAGATGTCTTCTATCCTTGGAAGAGGATATTGTACTGTGTGAAGGACTGGGTTCACCGTCACCTTGAAGTCCCCACAGATGCGAACCTTCCTTGGCTCCTCAGACTTATTGTTTAACGTTTTCTTCATGACAGGAACGATGGGTGTCGCCCACTCGCTCCAGTCTACCTTAGACAACACGCCTGCATTCTCCAGATTCTCCAGCTCTGCCTCGATGGCTGGGCGAATTGCATATGGTACCGGTCTTGCTTTGTAAAACTTGGGAGTTGCATTCTCTTCTATTTTTATCGAGGCGGTTACGCCTTTAAGAGTGCCCAGTTCTTGTTGAAATACCTCTTTGGCGTCAGCTAAGATTGTTGACAATCGTCCAGGAGTGACGTCGTCATCCTTTTTACCAGCCACCGTCAGTGCCTGAATGGAGTGCCAGTCTAAACTTATCTTCCTGATCCATTCACGTCCCAATAACGGTGGTCCACCATCTTGCAGAATGTAGAGATACAATTTCCGTATTTTCTTGCCGTTGTATTCGACAGGCACCCTTATTTTTCCTCTGGGGTATACTTTTTGCCCTGTATACGTCAAGACAATGGATGTCTCTCTCAAGGGTATGTGTGAGAATAGCCGCTCGTAGTCTCGTCGATTCATGACGGTTAGAGCTGATCCTGTATCCAATTCCATTTTGACTTGGGACCCTGCTATCGTGAGGGTGACCCAAATGGTTCGGTGATCCTCTTTTGCGGTTACGTTGTGAAGTTTGAGACAGCTTTGTCTCTTGTTCCCGGATTCACTGTCGCTCATCTGGTCTTTGGAACTACTGTCCGTCATCTTTTGTACTTTCCTGTATGGTTCCTTAGTAGCTTTTTTATTGTCGTTGGTCTTCTTCTCAGACCTGCAAACTCGTGCAATGTGTCCCATCTTTCCGCATTGCCTGCATATTTTGTCCTTGGACCAGCAGTCCTTCTGGTCATGGTTTGTTCTGCCGCAGCGATAACATTTTGCAAATCCCCGTGTCATTTCGTGGGTGCCGTATTCCTGTGGCTTTTGTTGTATTTCCGCAGCTCCCCTTGCTGCTGCTTCGTACGATACTGCCATGCTGAAAGCCTTATCTAGCGTCAGCTCTTTCTCTGAGAGTAACCTCTTCTGGGTTCCTTCACTCAGGAGTCCACAGACAAATTTGTCCCGTAAGATATCTGCCAGTCCTGCTCCGAACTGGCAGTGCTTTGATAGCTTGCATAGTTCCGTAAGGTAATCAGCATTGCTCTCATTTTTATGCTGATTTCTCCTATGGAATTTAAATCTTTCTGCTATCAGCAGCGGTGTAGGATTTAGGTGTTCCTGTAGGATAGCAACAATTCCGTTAAAACTCTTCGCCTTTGGTTTGGTTGGAGTAATCAGGTCCTGCAATAGGCCGTACGTTCTTGCGCCCATTAAATTTAGCAATACCGATGCCTTTTTCTCCTCGGCTATTTCGTTTGCCTCGCAATATCCCTCGACTCTTTCCACATATGTGGTCCAGTCTTCTATTGCATTATCAAAGGCAGTGATATCACCAGTCTTTGGCATCTTGAAAATCTAAGATGGTGTCTCCCGCGCTTTGCCTTCGTCCCCGATTTAACAAAATGGCGCCTCCCACGCTTTTCCTTCTTCCCCGCCGAGTTAAGATGGCGCCTCCCGTGCTTTCCCGCCGCTGCCGCTGCTGCCAACGCCGCTCTCCGCGGTATTTTTATTTTTAACCGTTCCCGTCGTGGAGCGGACCCTCTGGGACACTTCCCTCCCTCTTCTTAGGTCCGAACGCTGTCCGGCTGCGAAGCACCAGCCGCACCCTGTGTGCTCCACCCTCTCTCTCTCTCTTTGCTTCCCAACTCGCTGCCTGGCCCCGTTGCAGAGCCACCCGATTGAGCTCTAGCCCGCCGCAGCCCAGGAAGGATCAGTGCACTACCTGCCACCAGCCCGATTGGCTGGGAAACCACAGACTGGAGACCAAGCCTGGCTCGCGACAGTCTCTCCTGCACTTTTCAAGTCGATGATTTGGAGGGCGGTTGCCCACGGTCGACACCCGTTTCTCGAGTTTCTGTGGATTATTTTTTTTTTCTCTCTTCTGGCTTCGACCGTCAATAACGTCGTCTGAGGTGCTGCCAAGTTGCAGGTAAGTTCGTTTCTTACTCGTCACCAGTATTAAATCCGTGTGTTAATGGAGACACGGAATGCAGGAGTTGGTTTAACAAGTCTTTACTGAATGGAGACAATCGGGAACTGAAACTACAGAAGGCTGCTAGCGCCTTTTTATACAGGGGTGGTCACTGCCGGTACTGCAGTCTGAGACCAGTTATTCTCTTAAAGGTACACACACACAACAATCTTGCTTTTATGGTCTCTAGGTTTGGACTCCCCTACAAGTGGAAACATCTCTACATCTACCCTATCAAACCCTTTCAAAATTTTAAAGACCTTGATTAAGTCATCCTTCAGACTTCTGTTTTCTAGAGAAAAGAGCCCCAGCCTGTTCTCAGGTACCAGATATAACTTCTCAGTTCTGGTATCATCCCTGTAAATCTTTTTTGCACATTCTCCAGTGCATCTATATCCTTTTTGTAATATGGAAACTAGAACTGAGCACAGTATTCTTAAGTCTTTCCTGATCAGTATAACCTCTCAGTTCTGGCATTATACTTGTAAATCTTTCTTAAATCAACCCGCTCAGTATCTAAGTCGTTCCCTACTAAAACATTGAATGACATGGATGAATAAACCTCCATTTCTGTGACCCCTTGTGTAACCGAAATATTCCTACCAACCCTGGCCAGTACCTTAAGGGTTTCACAGTCCAGGGAGGCCTGGATAGTATAATCACGAGGGAGGATGGAGGAGGTGCAGCCGATCAACCACACCCAAGGGCTGAGGGAAAGGCAGGCCCAAAACTTCATTCCTCACCTCGCAGAATTTGTAACGGTGCTGGGAGAGCTGCAGAGAGGGGCAGAGTGTGCTCAGAAGGAGGTCTACACCACATCTGTTTGTGCAGGATGAGATAGTCGGTCTCATGGATGAGATGAGCTTCAAGAGCAAAAGAAATGCAATGAGAGACAAGATGCAGAGTGATGGGTGATCAGAGGTATAGTGGGTAAGAGGTCAGTAGCAGGGGTGGAGAGGAGGAAGGGTTGGGGGGGGGGCTATCGGCAGAGAATCCATGAGTTCTTCACACTGTTTTGGAGAGGAAGGTGGATGGAGTGGGGGGAAAGGATTTGAGGAGGTGGTTCATTATAAAGAAAGACTCCGTGGGTTCTGACAATCTTCCACCTGAGAATTCCCCGCAGAAACTCTGGGAATGTATCTGAGAACTCTCAGCAGGTTATGTGGTTTGATTTCCAAGAGGATCATGGTCTAACCCTCTTTCACTCAGAGCTTTCAGAAATGTTAACCTGAGAGCAATTGTAAAGATAGACTTGCATTTCAATAGTGCCTTTCATGGCCTCAGGACGTCCCAAACGTTTTACAGTCAATGAAATACTTTTGAAGTGTAGTCACTGTTGTAATGTAGCCAATTTGCACACAGCAAGGTCCCACAAATACCAATGTGATAAATGACCAGATAATCTATATTAGTGATATTGGTTGGGCGATAAATATTGGCCAGGACACCAGGGATAACTCTGCTGCTCTTATTTGAAATAGTGCCATGGGATATTTTACATCCACCTGAGAGGTCAGATGGGGCCTCGGTTTAATGTCTCATCCGAAAGACGGCACCTCCGATAGTGCAACACTCCCTCTGGAGTGTCAGCCTAGAGTTTTGTCCTCAAGTCTCTCGACTTGTGGCTTGAACCTGCAACCTTTTGACTCAGAGGCGTCAATGCTAACCACTGAGCCTTGGGATGTCTTAGGCTTTGAAGATAATCCTGCAGTAGGAGGATTTGGCTGAGGAGGGCAAGCCAGAGTAATACCTGACGCCGCCAAGCCAACTCTGATGATGAATGACTAGACCAGATGTGTGCCAGATGCGCGCCAGATGCGCTTGAGTTTGCCACCCTCTGATTTAAGGGAGTGACGACGGGGACTGTACCAGAGGAACGGCAGAAGTGGGAGGTGGAGAGTGACTTGGTGGGAACAAGGGCATTGAAGTGAGAGATGAGGCAGCAGCTGAGCAGGTCAAGGGGGGCAGAGATATTGTGAGGACCAGTGGGAGTGGTGAGAAAACGTTCTCAGATTTCGGCCAATGTAGTTCTGGAAATGGCTGCTGGTAGTTGCACAGGAGTGATCTGGTGTGATGCTGCCTATGGGTTATCTTTCCTCTCTTTCTCTTCGAAGGCCAGCACCTCACCTACGCTCTGTATCTCGCCAGGCAACCAATAGCACACCTCCACTTCTTGCTGTTCAGGGACCACCTTGCTTGAGGCACCAATGTGCTGCAGTGTCACCGTGCAATGGAACTTTGCGCCACTGAAAAAATCCCAAGTCTGCTGGCATCCTGGGTGTGGAAGTTTGTTGCTTTTAGTTCAGTCTGGAGTTTCAGTCGTCTGGAGAACAATGATGTACCTTTAAGAAGTATTTGTGTCATAATCAGCAATTTAGTCGACTTGACTATACACAATCTGGTTTCCTGTCGATGCATGCTTTGAATTATTACCCAAATGCGTCAGGGAAAAAGCCCATTTATACTCATTTGGAGGTGTGGTTATAAGTATGTAACACTTCAAAATGTGATGATGTTTCAGTACGCTCTATAGTACTGCAGAAGGGAGTAACCATGATAAAAAAATGTTTTAAACAAGATGCCATAATCTGCATGATATAATTAGAATATGTGGCAAGACAATGTTAGCATTTAACTCATAACCTGCCTGCATAACCCACTCACAAATTTGTCACTTGAGTGATTCACATCAGGTACAAGCTTGTAGTATTCAACTTCTCCCTATCATGCATCCGTTATATCAACAAGGGCGTGAGATATTACAATGTTATGGTAATGGCTGGATATAGAATCAGAGAATGATACCGCACAGAAGGAAGCCATTTAGCCCATTGTGCCTGTGCCGGCTCTTTGGTAGAGCTATCCAATTAGTCCCACTCTCCTGCTCTTTGCCCATAGCCCTGTAATTGTTCTCCCTTAAAGTATTTATCCAATTCTCTTTTGAAAGTTACTATTGAATCTGCTTCCACCAGCCTTTCAAGGCAGTGAATTCCAGATCACAACAACTCGCTGTGTAAAAAAATGTTTCCTCTGGTTCTTTTGCCAATCACTTTAAATCTCTGGTTATCGATCCTTCTGCCACTGGAAACAGTTTCTCCTTAGTTACTCTATCAAAACCATTCATGATTTTGAATACCTCTATCAAATCTCGCCTTAACCTTCTCTGCTCCAAGGAGAACTACCCCAGCTTCTCCAGTCTCTCCAAATAACTAAAGTCCCTCATCCTGGTACCATTCTGGTTAAATCTCTTCTGCACCCTCTCTCAGGCCTTGAAATCCCACCTAAAGTGTGGTGCCCAGAACTGAACACAATACTCCAGCTGGGGCCTAACCAGTGTTGTATAAAGGTTTAGCATAACATATGACCAACAGTGAGGAAACGCTCTATAAATCAGATAAAGCTGTCACCGAGTAACATCCTAGTTAAAGACCACTGGGAATGGATTAGGAGAAAGGCCTTGAAAGTTGGTCATGTTTCAGCCAGATTTGGGGCACAATTGGGGTGGGCAGGGGCCGGATTTTGGGAGCAGGACTTGGTCGCGCCAAGTCTCTGTCCCATTTGGAGCTGCACCAGGTCTTCCTCAAGGAGTGGAGATTGGCAATTCTTGTGCCCACCGCCTTTGCTGATGACATTAGGGAGAAGTGGCAGAAATGGCAGGACCACGTTACCCGGTGGAATCGCTGCCAGTCCAGCCTCTGTTGCCTACAGTGCACTGTATGAAGCAGGTGTGTTTTACTGTGTAAAGTCGCACCCTGGTCGAGGTGGAGCCCACTGTATGCTGAACGGCTGGTATCCTTAGGGCAGTGGATCGCTCTCGGCTGCCATAAGGAAACTGTGTATTCTGGAAAAGGGACAGTGTTTTTTTGTTGTTAAACAAAGGCATCTCCATCCCCAGCCACTTGCCTCTGCCATGTAATTTCCTTTCCCTCACCCCTCCAAACTTTTAACAGTCCCCTTGCTTCACAGCTGCTGGCACAGGTGCCTGCCCCTTTTATGCAAATGCCCTACAGCCCGTAAATTCAAACAGGGTCAGGTGTACCTGGGCAAGTAAACACAAGTCCCACTCTACTGGGATTATGGTGGAGGAGCGGGTTCAATGCTTTTCAAGGCCAATGTCCCTATAGAACATAGAAATATATCCAAGTTTGCTGATGATACAAAGCTAGGTGAGAATGTAAGTTGTGAGGAGGATGCAAGGAGGCTTCAAGGGGATATAGACAGGCTAAGTGAGTGGGCAAGAACATGGCAAATGGAATATAATGTGGAGAAATGTGAAGTTATCCACTTTGGTAGGAAAAATAGAAAAGCAGAGTATTTTTTTAAATGGTGATAGATTGGGAAATGTTGGTGTTCAGAGGGACCTGGGTGTCCTTGTACATGAATCAGTGAAAGTTAATATGCAGGTACAGCAAGCAATTAAGAAAGCAAATGGTATGTTGGCTTTTATTACAAGAGGATTTGAGTATAAAAGTAAAGACATTTTACTGCAATTGTATAGGGCCCTGGTGAGACCACATCTGGAGTATTGTCTACAGTTTTGGTCTCCTTACCTAAGGAAGGATATGCTTGCCATAACGAAGGTTCACCAGACTGGTTCCTGGGATGGGGGTTTGTCCTATGAGGAGGGATTGAGGAGACTAGGCCTATATTCTCTAGAGTTTAGAAGAATGAGAGGTGATCTCATTGAAACATACAAAATTCTTACAGGGCTTGATAGGGTCGATGCAGGGAGGATGTTTCCCCTGGCTGGAGAGTCTAGAACCAGGGGTCACAGTCTCAATAAGGGGTCGGCCATTTAGGACTGAGATGAGGAGAAATTTCTTCACTCAGAGGGTGGTGAATCTTTGGAATTCTCTACCCCAGAGGGCTGTGGATGCTCAGTCGTTGAGTATATTCAAGACAGAGATCGATAGATTTTTGAATATTAAGGGAATTAAGGGATATGGAGATCGAGCAGGAAAGTGGAGATGAGGTAGAAGATCAGCCATGATCATATTTAATGGCGGAGCAGGCTTGAGGGGCCAAATGGCCTCCTCCTGCTCCTATTTCTTATGTTCTTATGTAGAACAGGTGAACACTAATGCTAATCACTAATACAGATTTAAAGAAAAGAGCTTGCATTTTTATAGCGTCTTTCACAACCTCAGTACGTCCCAAAGCACTTTACACTCAATTAAATACTTTTTGAAGTGTAGTCACTGTTGTAATGTAGGAAACATGGCAGCCAATTTGCAAACAGCAAGCTCCCACAAACAGCAGTGTGATAATGACCAGATAATGGGCCGGATATTCCGGTCCCTACGGGTGGGTACGCGCTGTGTACCCAGCCGTAGGGACATCGGAAATGCCGGTTTCAGGCATGCATTGCGCATGCGCTGAAAACTGGCATTTCCAATCTGTCAAGAAAGCTCTTGACAGATCCTCCGGCTGCCCGGGAGAAGGGCCTCTGCAGCTGGAGAGTTCCATTTTTTGGAGACCCTCCGCCCGCAGAAAACTCTTACAATTCTTGTGCCTGATAAAAGCAGGCGTAAGGCCTGCTTTTACCAGGATAAGAGTTGAAAAAAGTTTAAAAAACTGATTTATCATGTAACAATACTTTTAAAAAAGGTAAGTTTATTTTTAGCCCTGTAAAAAACTTTAATTTTTTTGTCAAAAATTAAAATTTTTGTTTAAAATAGTTAATTTATTGTAATTTCAAGTAATTTTAAAAATGTGATTTAAAAAAAAAATTATTTAAAGTTTTACTATGTTTTGGGGGTGATCTCCATTCATATATTTGACAGGTTTTCCTGTCAAATGTATGAAGGGAGATTCCCTTCTGTGATTGGTTCCCCATGGCCCACCTGATCCCAGGGATGCTGCGAACTACCTGCGCCTCTGGGATATGTGGGCTCTGCGCACTTGCAGTTTGGAGAGGCCCAGCATCGGAATTGTGCGCATCCTGGGAGCCTTCAGGTAAGGGTGCAGGTTTTTCTAGATCGCAGTCCTCCGCCCACGGGAGGCCTGCAATCAGAATATTTGGGCCAATGTGTTTTAGTGATGTTGGTTGAGAGATAAATATTGGCCAGGACACCAGGGATAACTTCCCTGCTCTTCTTCGAAAATAGTGCCCTAGGATCTTTTACGTCCACCTGAAAGGGCAGACGGGGCCTCAATTTAATGTCTCAAATGAAAGACGGCACCTCTGACAGTGCAGCATTCCTCAGTACAGCACTGGGAGTGTCAGCCTAGATCTTGGTGCTCAAGTCCCTGGCGTGAATTTAACATTATTTAGAAACATCTTATCATATAATACAAATAAATAAGTTTTACAATCACAGCCTGTCCAACAGTGGATGAAAAAAGAAATCTTTGATGTTATCTTGTGTAAGGTACAAGTATACTTTTAAGGTGTGATATCCAGGCGATTTGCTTTTGTTCTTATTCATTGAGAAGCTTCTGGAATTGGTGAAATTTGCTGAATAGCCTGTGGGACAATGGATCTTCCTTTATTTATCTGTTTAAAAAATTAAATAAATTTCAGATAAAAATTCAGACTAATTTGCACATCCAAATGTACAGCTTTCCACATCCTTCGTCTTTCCAACGCCTTTTGCATAGAATTACATTACAAAGAGTTTACAGCACAGGAACAAGCCATTGGGCCCAGCTGCTCTGTGCCGGTGTTTGTGCTCCACACGAACTTCCCCGGACCTTACTTCATCTCACCCTGTCAGCATAACCTTCTATTTTTTTCTCCCTCACATGTTTATCTAGCTTCCCCTTAAATGCATCCCTGCTATTCCCAAGGTTGAACACTGAAACTTGAGCAGCAGGGGAATCACAGGAGCTAAAGCTAAGGCACAAAGATGGCGACTCCAATCGGGAGGCCAACCAATTATAGATGTGTTATTAAGACAGTTTACAAGTATTGAGGAACTAGAAAAAAAGGACTTGCATTTACATAGCGCCTTTCTCAACCTCAGGACGTCCCATAGCGCTTTACAGCCAATGAAGTACTTTTGAAGTGTAGTCACTGTTGTAAAGTAGTCTTACTCCAATTATATAGGGCCTTGGTGAGACCACATGTAGGGGTTCGCAAAATCCCCTCAACCCCCGAAGATCGGGAAATATTAATCCACATCGTGGACAAAGACTTTGCGTGATTTAAATTGTCTCTGGGTTGGACAATGTTTTAAAATGTGCCCAGAACTGCAAAAGGCTGCGTTAAAGGGCCCATGAGCTAAGCAGCACTTGGACAACACTGGAATCAAAGAACTTTGTAAAAAATCGCAAACCTTAAGACAGTACATTTTAATTAAAAATTGTACCCTTGAGTTTGGTAAATTGCCCAGGGATAAAAATGGCCATCAGAAAAGCATGGCCAAGGTCAAAGGGCTTGGAAGCAGCTTGTGTATGTCTGTGAAAAGGGGGAGGATCAAAGTTGGCAGTCAAATTCTGTCAATCAAAAGGGGAGTTTCCCCCTCCCTCCAGAGACAATCGATCTTTATTTACAAGGATGTTTGCACAAGGGATTAAAACCACTTGACTGTGGTTTCAATGACAAGAGAATGGGTTTCTGTTTACATAGTAATCCAACTCCATTCAAAACCCATCACACACAATGAAACACACCTAAACTACGGAAGAGACTTTTTAGACTAAGAAAAGGAACAGTTTAAGAATGAATGGGTTTGAATCACCCATTACTAGACAATGGGGACAGTTGTATCCCTTTTGTTAGCCCAGAAAACTCCGGATCTGGGCAGGAACATTTCGGCCCAGAATGAAGACACATTCAAAACCCCTGCAGTTTTATCGACAGCCATCACAGATAATGGCAACTTTATTCAAACCCATCCCAGACAAGGGGATGGTTTGGATCCCTTTGTTTTAGCCCAGAAAACTCTGGATGTGGGCGGGAACATTTCGGCCCCAAAATTGGGGTATATAGAGATAGCTTCTCGGAGGCCTCGCTCTCTCTCTCTCTGGCTTGCCTCCGTGTACCCTCTACAGTGTGGGAGTCTGTCTGAAGAAGTAAGAACACCAGCAGTTTACTTTTAAAACACTGGGGTGTTTCTTTATTTCAGGGCAGTGAAGATCTCGTGGGACACGGAGCTGGCATTATAGTGGTGAGCATATATTTTTCTGACCTTCCACAAGGCAACTTAGGATAGGCATAGGGGTGGGGAGTAAAGTGGGATTTCGTTAGAATTGTCATTTTAGTCATTTTCCCTCGTTATGCCCATTTTTCCTCCCCTATCTAAGCAATTTTACCGTGATTACATTGATCGTGTGGTGTAGTTTCTTAGTTTTAATAAAATTTGACTTTCTCACATCCAGACCATTTGTCCATTTTTAATATATCATTAATTATAAGTTCCTCCAGTCAGAACTGGAAGGGTGGGTTTAGCGATTCAAAACTGCTGATTGGCATTGGTCACAGTGCAGTGGGAAAAAAAGGCTGCTTGACCAGGTAAATTACCGTAAACCAGGTAAAGGAAGGTAAATTACCGTAAACCAGGTAAAGGATGCCCCCCTACACACACCTGGAGTACTGTGTACAATTTTGGTCTCCTTACCTAAGGAAGGATATACTTGCCATAGAGGGAGTGCAACAAAGGTTCACGAGATTGATTCCTGGGATGGCGGGACTGCCGTATGAGATGAGATTGAGTAAACTAGGCCTGTATTCTCTTGAGTTCAGAAGAATGAGAGGGGATCTCATTGAAGCATACAAAATTATTACAGGGCTTGATAGGGTGGATGCTGGGAGAATGTTTCCCTTGGGTGGTGAGTCTAGAACCAGGGGCCACAGCCTCAGGATAAAGGGTAGGCCATTCAGGACTGAGATGAGAAGAAATTTCTTTACACAGAGGGTGGTGATTTTTTGAAATTCACGACCCCAGAGGGCTGTGGAGGCTCAGTCATTTGGTATATTCAAAACAGAAGTTGATAGATTTCTGACTAGTATGGGCTTCATGGGATATGGCGATAGGGCCGGTGAATGGAGTTGAGGCAGAAGATCAGCCATGATCTCATTGAATGGCGGAGCAGACTCGAGGGGCCGAATGGCCTACTCCTGCTCCTATTTCTTATGTTCATATGTAGGAAACGTGGCCGCCAATTTCTGCACAGCAAGGTCCCACAAAAAGCAATGTGATAATGGCCAGATAATCTGTGTTTTTACAGTGATGTTGATTGAGGGATAAACAATGGCCAGGACCCCAGGGATAACTCCTCTGTTCTGCTTTGAAATAGTGCCATGGGATTTTTTACACTCAGTTGGGAGGGCAGACGGGGCCTCGGTTTAATGTCTCACCCGAAAGACGGCACCTCCGGCAGTGCAGCACTCCCTCAGTACTGCACTGGAGTGTCAGCCTCGATTTTTGTGCTCAAGTCCCTGGACTTGAATCCACAACCCACTGAGCCATGGGTGACACATTCCATAAAGTAATCTGCACCTGTGTCACGGTACATGTTTAGCAACATATCATATTGCCGATCTCAACAAGGAGTCGTCGCACACAGGATGACTGAAATACCACACGAGACTGTAGAATGCCCCCACCTTTAAACAAGGAAACTATTTATAATTTCCAACTTACCTGTCATTTTCAGCACCATTCTCGGCAGCTGTCATCTCATCTTGAAGCTCCTGAAAGAAAAGGAATCAAAAAGAGAAATTAAGTTATTTCCCATCTCCCTCTCCATTTTATGGGCCCCACGTATTCATGTAGACCAGATTCCGAGGCATCGGCCCACACCACCCTTGGATCAGTCACTAGGCATTGCATCTATTGTTGTTGCCCCGCCCCTAGAGGCATGGACGAGATCAGAAATGCACTATGTGGCAATCATGATGGCGATCTCCTTAACTAATGTGCTGGGTCACTAGTCTGATCTAAAAGAATCAATAACCACACCAGCACCGCATTTACGGTGTTATATTTTATTGCTAATTGTTCATGGTGGCTGATACAATAACACCATGGACAGGAGAGAAGGTAACTCACAGAAAAAGAAACCACTAAGATAAGTTAGAATGTACAATGGGGGCCAGAAGTTATACTGTCTGTCATCAAGAGCTAGTTTAATTTTCCAAAAATAACAAACCTTCACAAGTCTGCTACAGTGTCCTTTTATTAACTACGTCAGTGAGAAGCTCTCATGGTAGCTCAGGGAATGAATGTATTGTGTGATGGAGCATAGAACAGAAAGACCCCCAGGCTCAATCCTTGCTGAGATAGCTTATCTCAGTGTGGGTGCTTTATCTGGTCTCAACATCCCCCAGGGTGGGTGAAAAGGGGGGAAATTAGCCAGGGGTTCTACTTGATCACTCTTCAGGGTTCTCTGCTGAGTGTGTGCAGCATGCGTGAGGACTAAGTAAGCTTCTCCTGCAATAGCCCCAGTGGTTGAAACATTCTCCAGACTCAGGCCCATATAAAGAATAGCCATGGGAAGTTATGTTAAACTTGTATAGAAGCTTGGTTGGACCACACTTAAGAATACTGTGCTCGGTTCTGGTTTCAATTATTAGTAAAAGGATGTCGAGGCACTGGAGAAGGTGCAAAAAAGATGTACAGGGATGATGCCAGAATTGAGAGGTTCTATCTGGCACCTGAGAACAGACTGGGGCTTTTTTCTCTAGAAAAGAGAAGGCTGAGGGATGACCTAATAGAAGTCTTTAAAATTGTGAAGAGGGTAGATGTAGAGAAGATGTTTCTATTTGAGGGGAGTCCAAAACTCAAGGCCATAAATATAAGGTCCAATAAGGTCTAATAAATCCAATAAGGAATTCAGGAGAAACTTCTTTACCCAGGGGCACGGTGGCATAGTGGTTAGCACTGTTGCCTCACAGCGCCAGAGATCCGGCCTCGGGTGACTGTCTGTGTGGAGTTTGCACATTCTCCCTGTGTTTACGTGGGTTTCCTCCGGGTGCTCCGGTTTCCTCCCACAGTCCAAAGATGTGCGGGTTAGGTTGATTGGCTATGATAAAAAATTGACCCTTAGTGTTAGGGGGATTAAATACGTGGGGTTACGGGGATAGGGTGGGATGTGTGTTGGTGTAGGGGCTACGGGGATCGGGTGGGATATGTGTCGGTGCAGGCTCGATGGGCCGAAATGGCCTCTATCTGCACTGTGGGGTTTCTGTGATTCTGTGAGAGTGGTGAGAATGTGGAACTCGCTACCACATGGAGTCGTTGAGGCGAATAGTATAGATGCATTTAAGGAGAAGCTAGACAAGTAAATGAGGGAGAAAGGAATATAAGGATATGTTGATAGGGTGAGATGAAGTAGGGGAGGAAGGAGGCTCGTGTGGAGCATAAACACTGGCATGGACCAGTTGGGCTGAATGGCCTCGTTCTGTGCTGTCAATTTTATGTAATAATCCTTCACGTCAGTTATTGCTATAATACATACACCCTAACTTTGAAATGTTAAATCGCTGAATAAGCATGAGTTCTCTTGGAAAATTTCAAAATGTATTCTTTGTTCACACCCTGTCACGTGTAGTGAACAGGCCATTTCAAACTACAGCAAATCTATAACAATTGTAGATTCTGTCAGCACACCATGTGAAATTGGATCTCATGCTATAAGAATGGGATAATTAGAGATTTACGATGTGCTTTTTATAAACAAATTGGGAGTCATCATTTTAGGATGATTTAAAAAAGTAAAGAGTTGCAAAAATAATGCTCCTTTAATCACATGGACCATAATCTAGAATCATAGAAATTTATGACACAGAAGGAGGCCATTCGGCCCATTGTGTCTGTGCCGGCTGAAAAAGAGCTATCCAGCCTAATCCCATGTTCCAGCACTTGGTCCGTAGCCCTTGTAGGTTTTGGCACTTCAGGTGCATATCCAAGTACTTTTTAAATGTGATAAGGGTTTCTGCCTCTACCACCCTTGCAGGCAGTGAGTTCCAGGCCCCCACCACCCTCTGGATGAAGAAAATTCTCCATTAAGAACCATACCCACGTCTTCTGCCTCCACACACAGGTTACCTTTTTAGTCTCTAATAGGCCCTACTTTTTCCTTAGTTATCCTCTTGCTCTTTATGTATTTATTTATCTCATGGTAAAACAAACCTTGGCAAAACTAAAATCTCTCCCCTACCTATTCACATTCATTTTTCTTTATTCGGAGAAGTGTAGGGGAAACACTTGTAAAATTACACATTCCCTAGGTTTGGGTCATGTGTAAAAGTAATAGCAGGCATTGCAAACAGTTGCTTGCTTTCCACTCGCTGTAGAAACCTGCCTTTGGGTATTCTTTCTCAGCATTGAGTTACAAAACAAAAATAATGGTATGAAGTTCTACGATATCATTAGTAAAATCACTCCTAAAGCATGCAAACAGCAACTTTAATCCCAACGTGTCAAACAGAAATTTGGGTGCTGATAGGGTCGCCAACTCTGGTTGGACGAATTCCTGAAGGTTTCATCACATGACCTCCTGCCTCCATCTGCCCTGCCCCCACACTCCCGCCATTGGCTGCCCAACACGTCCATCCTTGTGCCGCCCCGCCATCCCACGGCCAATTGGAAAGCGAACAGGCTCTTCACTACCCGAATGGATGGTTCTTGACTGTCAGTCAAACAGCTTTTTTTTACCATCACCAATATTTTAATCTTCTCTATATATAAAGTGGTACTTCTGTCTGTCTGTCTGTCTGTCTGTCCGGCTATACACTCTCAAGTTATGGAGCATACCTACACGTGCGTTACATCAAAAGAAAGCTTACGATTCCGGAACGGTCATAAGCGTATTTACTTTTCGGTGAGACAAAAATTGTGCCCACGGTATCCAAAAAACGTTCAAACTTCCGGTCATTATCCGCTCATTATTCAAAATTCCACTCATTATCCGCTCATTAGCATCAAGTGACGTGAAGGTCGACCAATCGTACAGTCAAGCGACCCGACGGTCGACCAATCGCTGCGTCGCGGGGGCGGGTTCCTAGCGCGAGTGGGCGGGCCGTCCTAGAGTCGAGCAACAGGACAATTGACCAATCCTACACTTCAGCGACCTGACGGTTGACCAATCGGTGCGTGTGTGGGCAGGCCTTATCATTCTGAAATGAGGTGAGTGGCCGCCATCTTGATTCCAAACTCTTCGTTTCTTTTTCCCGCTTTCTGCGTGTTTCTTTTCAAATCTACATTTCCAGCAAAAAAATAAGTTGCTTTTAAAACACAAAGGCCTAGAAATTCACTTGGGCGCGGGCAGCTCGCTCGCGCCCAAAAGTTAGCGCTGGGCGGGGAGGCATTAGCGCACGCCGTATATTCGTCTTCTGCGCCCCAATTCGGAAGCGGGCGCTATACCAGGGTGTGCCCGCCTCCGTTTGGGGCGCTGCAACTGAATATCGGCGCGCTAGTTGCCGCAGCGCCACCCGATGCGGTGCGGCAGGCTGCGGTACTGCAGGCCTCCTCCTTCTCTTAAGGGGGAGGTGCCTGCAACGGCCGGAGCCCCGATCGCGAGTGCCGGCAAAACAGCCCGGCACAACGGAGAAGTGCCGGGCTCCACGGAAACCAGCCGGCAATGCCGCGGAGGGGGGGGGGTGGAGGAGGCCGGGGAAGGAGTTGCGGGCAGGCGGCCGCCGAAAAAGCGGCCGGCCGCACCTTCCGCTTTAAAGCACCCCACTATGGCAGCAGGACGGCCCCGTTTTCTGGTCGCTGTTTGCGCCCGCTTCGGAGGAGGCGGCCGCAAAATAAATATGGGGATCGGCGCGGTTTCGGGGCGTTACGGGCCACCACGCACACCGATGACGTCATCGGTCCCGGCGCAGCGCTAACGGCTACCGCCGCCAATACCGCTGCACTCAATTGCCGCGCTACCACCCCGCCGGCGCAAAATACCTCTTTAGGCGCTAAGTGGGCGCAAGGCCCACTGAATTTCTAGGCCAAATTGTTTTTAAAAGTTAATTCATTTGTAAATCTTTTCTCTAACCTCTATAATTTTCCTACCTTTCACCGTTTTTCCAGGCCTCGAAGCCTGGGCCTCTGTTGCCCAGCCACGCCCGAGCTAAGCACCTCCCGTCGTGATCAACAAAAGGCCTGCGATCACCACCATCTTTGTGAAGGCTGGAGGGGGCGGGCCTGAGCCGAGCGTAGCCACCACCACCATCTTAGTAAAGGCGGGCAGGGCGGGAGTCAGCGCGCACGTCAACTTCCACCCAAGCGCGACTTGAGTCCGGCCAGGCCTCATGTGGTAGGTTGCGTGGTGGCGTCTCTCTCTCTGGTCTTGAAGCCAGCTCGGGCGGGGGGCGGGGCTCGGGAGAGCGGGAGCGCGGAGCTCGGGAGGGCGCGAACGCGGGGCTCGGGGAGGCGGGGCTCGGCTCGGGCGAGCAGGAGCGTGGGGCTCGGGAGAGCATGAGCGTGGGGCATGGGGGGGGCGGGAGCGGCCACTCGCCCTCTATCTCTCCTTCCCTCTGTTTCTCTCCCCTCCCCCCCTCCCTCCCCCCCTCTCCCCACCCCCCTCCCTCCCCCCTCTCCCCACCCCCCTCTCCCTAACCCCCCCTTCCCCCTCCCCCTCACTCCCCTCCCCTCTCCCTCACCCACCCTCTCTCTCCCCCCTCCCCCTCCCTCACCCCCCCTTCCCCCCTACCCCCCCTTCCCCCCTCCCCCTACCCTCCCTGCCCCCCCTCCCCCTACCCCCTTCCCCCTCCCCCCTTCCCCCCAGTCGCTCTCTCTCTTCCCCCCAGTCGCTCTCTCTCTTACCCCAGTCGCTCTCTCTCTCTTCCCCCCAGTCGCTCTCTCTCTTCCCCCCAGTCGCTCTCTCTCTTCCCCCCAGTCGCTCTCTCTCTTCCCCCCAGTCGCTCTCTCTCTTCCCCCCAGTCGCTCTCTCTCTTCCCCCCAGTCGCGCTCTCTCTTCCCCCCGTCGCTCTCTCTCTTCCCCCCAGTCGCTCTCTCTCTTACCCCCAGCCGCTCTCTCTCTTACCCCCAGTCGCTCTCTCTCTCTCTTCCAACAACAACATGCCCTCAAAAAACCCTAGGCACCGCCGGGCACTCCAGCTAGTAACTAATAATCAGAAGTGTTCAAAGAAAATGAAAAAAAACACAATTTGTTTAATGTCCCTATGATTTTTCTCCCGGGTGTTGCTCGTGGCAGTGTCGTGGAGACTAATCTTCAATTCCCGGAGGCTCCAGACCAATCCTAGAGGGTTGGCAACCCTAGGTGCTGAGTATGAGGTTGGGGCTGGTTCACCCATGGTGCCCGACAGTACCATCGATTATTAAAAGGTGTTAACTTTACAGGGTGCAAGAGCACCAGTTCTCAGTACTGTGGCAGCAAGGGCATGGTTAGACCCCTGAGTTACGGCAGTGATACCTGAGGCGGGAGGAGGGAGAGCTGAGACCAGGAACCTCTTCACAGGCGAAGGCAACAATCAGAGGAGAGCTGTCATCACACATCTCCCTGGCAACTGGCTCAAGATCTGAATTGGCCGGGACCTGAGAGCAGCACACTCAACTCCCCTCTTAGTCACAGGGGCTGCTAAGTCAGGGAATGCCTTGGGGATTTGAGAGAAGATTATAGAAATCCATAGCCAACCCTCCCTCAGGAACAAGGAAGCACAGCAAAACAATAACAACAACTTACAGTTATATAGCGTCTTTAACATAGTAAAACGTCCCAAGGCGCTTCACAGGAGCATTATCAAACAAAATTTGACACTACGCCAAATAAGGAGATAATAGGACAGATGAGCAAAAGCTTGGTCAAAGAGGTAGGTTTTAAGGAGCGTCTTAAAGGAGGAGAAAGTGGTAGAGAGCCGGAGAGGTTTAAGGAAGGAATTCCAGACCTTAGGGCCCAGGCAGCTGAAGGCACGAGACTTGGTGCGAGTTAGGACACGGGCAGCAGAGTTTTGGATGAGCTCAAGTTTATGGAGGGTGGAAGAATGGAGGCCGGTTAGAAGAGCATTGGAATAATCAAGACTGGAGTTAACTAAGGCATGGATGAGGGTTTCAGCAGCAGATGAGCTGAGGCAGGGGCAAAAACTGCAGAAAAGGTGGGACAGTGATATTGGTTCTGATGTAAAGACCATACATACCATGCTAAAGAATAGCAGAGAAACAGAAGAAATCCAACCGCTCCCACGGAAGCCAGTCCTAAAAAAATTATAATCTGCACATTGTGTGATGAACCTAAACAAAGAGAAGAATTTTGTGTAAACAAATTGAAAGTCTTCCAATTTAGTGACAGCAATGAAGCGAATAAGCACCAGTGAATCACCTGACCTTATCCCACCCACATGATTAGAAATAATATTTGTTATGATAATATATATCGCACACTGTAAACCTACGCAAGGTTAGTTTTTGGAGACCTGCGAAGTCAACTCTGTACGGGTCAGGTTCCAGTTTATAGGCAACAAAAACCGAGGGTGGGTTTAGATTCGTAAATGTAGGAACAGGAGTGGACATAGGAACAGGAGTCGGCCATTCAGCCCATCGAGCCTGTTCCACCATTCAATGAGATCATGGCTGACCTGTGATCTAACTCCATGTACCCGCCTTTGCCCCATATCCCTTAATACCTTTGGTTAACAAAAAGCTATCAATCTCAGATTTAAAATTAACAATTGACCCAGCATCAATTGCCGTTTGTGGAAGAGAGTTCCAAACTTCTACCACCCTTTGTATGTAGAAGTGTTTCCTAATTTCACTCCTGAAAGGCCTGGCTCTAATTTTTAGACCATGCCCCCTAGTCCTAGACTCCCCAACCAGTGGAAATAGTTTCTCTCTATTTACCTATCAGTTCCCCTTAATATCTTGAAAACATCGATCAAATCACCCCTTAACCTTCTAAATTCCAGGGAATACAACCCTAGTTTGTGTAATCTCTCCTCATAATTTAACCCTTGGAGTCCAGGTATCATTCTGGTAAACCTACGCTGCACTCCTTAAATGTAAATAGGAACTTCAGCTTTAAGTTTCAGAAATCAATCTTGTAAAACAATCCAACCAATGCACTATAATTAGCATGGAACGAAAGTATTTCATTTAGTCAGACTTAATAAGAGCAGAGCAGCAGATTCCTGTACCAGGACTTTCCCAGCAGCAGCAGTTGGGAGTTGTCTTTTTTATCATTCCTGGGATGTGGGCTGATGTAATAAAACTCACTACACACTTGGTTTGAGCATAAAGCAAGGCTTTAATCAACTTGTTTCAGAACATGGAGGTCTAGTTGTACTTCACTAGTTCCCTGTCTTACAAAATGTCCCTGGAAAGCTGGGGCCGACGCCCGAGTATTTATACTCCTTGGACAGCGCTACCAGCTGGCCATCCAGTGTTATTTCACGAGTAGCTTCTTGATGAATGATGAGATTTATAATATGGGCGTCCCTGGCAAGGCCAGCATTTATTGCCCATCCCTAATTGCCCTTGAGAAGGTGGTGCTGCAGTCTGTGTGGTGAAGGTACTCCCACAGTGTTGTTAGGGAGCGAGTTCCAGGATTTTGACCCAGCGACGATGAAGGATCGGCGATGTATTTCCAAGTCAGGATGGTGCCTGACTTGAACGGGAACTTGGAGGTGGTGGTGATGCGACTGAGAGCGTTATCTGCAATTCACTTTCGGAGTGGCATGGCATTAGTCAAATTGGTGGTTTGAGCGAGTGGCTGAATAGCCTACTGACACTCGCTGTCTCGGCACGCACACATGTAGGAACAGGAGGAGGCCATTCAGCCCCTTGAGCCTGTTCCGTCATTCAATTAAATAATGGCTGATCTGCATCTTAACTCCGTCTACCTTGGCCATAAAGAAAGACGCCCTTAGCAGGCTACTAAAGTGGGATGTGTACCTACGGAACTGTAACCCAGGCAAGGGATTCAGTGCCTTCAGGATGGGGGGCAAATTGGCAGAGAGCAGGAGGAATCATTTTTTTAAAAAGCAGCTACTCAAAATGGCAGCTGTGGTTTAAGGGGGCTACAATTACCTTATGTGTCAGCCGTGGCTCAGTGGGTAGCACTCTCGCCTCTGAGTCAGCAGGTCATGGGTTCGAGACTTGAGCACAAAAATCTAGGCTGACACTCCAGTGAAGTACTGAGGGAGTGCTGCACTGTCGGAGCTGCTGTCGTTTGGATCAGACGTTAACCCCCGTCTGCCAGCTATTTAAAAGATCCCATGGTATTGTTTCGAGGAAGCGCCGGGGAGTTCTCCTTGATGTCCCGGCCAATATTTATCCCTCAACCAACACCACTAAAAAAACAGATTACCTGGTCATGATCACATTGCTGTTTGTGGGAGCTTGCTGTGCACAAATGGGCTGTTGCGTTTCCTACATTACAACAGTGACCACGCTTCAAAAGTACTTCATTGTCTGTAAAGCACTTTGGGACCTCCTGAGGTCATGAAAGACGCTATAGAAATGCAAGTCTTTCTTTTCATGCTTGACGACTCTTTCAAATATAAAATACACTCAGATTATTTTTTATTTCTTGAGAAAGCGTAATCAAGTGTAAAAAGAAAATAGTGTTGCACTTTGTGAAGGCTGACCTTTAATCTGCAGCAACCATTTCCGTGCTGTCTCTGAGGCTTTACACTGGGACATGACATTTCAAACTCAGCCTCCCAGCCTTACCCCCTCTCGTTTATTCACTGCACCACTGAAAGTTACATCAAGCAAACCTCAACAGCTGGCAGATGCTCAATGACACAGATGTTTGGAGTCAGTTGATTTTATGGGCTGGATTTTAATTCAGGGGCGGGCTGGGGTCGTGTAATCCACATTTCGTGTTATCCACCCGAATCTAAATCAATGTGGGAGATTGATGCGATTTTAACTAAATTGGCTAATTGAGTTCCAACGTGTGGGAACCCATGGCAAATGAGTTTTTCCAGTCTGAAAGTCGCCTCCGATGACGTCATCATTGCTGCTGCATTTAAGGTCTGCAACAAGCCGTGCTTCTTCTGCAGACTGCCAACCTTTTGGCCTTTCATGCTATAGGGACCTGGAGGAAGAATGGCCAGCCAGAGACCTAGGTCTGCTCCGTGGTTTGATGAGTTGCCCTGCAGGCTTTAGTAGAGGGAGCAAGAGCTCATAAAGAGGTGCTCTTCCCTTCTTCAGGGAGGAAGAAGCCTCCCCAGCAGACCAGGGCTGTGTGGATCCAGGTGGCAGAGGAGGTCAACTCATTATCAGTAACCCACAGAACCTGGATTCAGTGCAGGAAGAGATTTCATGAACTTCTGTGCACTGGAAAAGTGAGTATGAATTTCCCATCACCCTCAATCTGATCCCCATTGCCTTTCCTCACCAGCACTCAGCTTTAGCAATCTCTTCCTCCACATCCCACTTGACACTGACATCCATGCACCCTTACCCATTCCCTCTCTTTCTATGGTCACATTCACCTAACTATTCGACTATGCAGCCCTCACACTCCCTATCACTATGATGCTATGAAAACAACTGACAACACACAAGGAGGGCCCTTGGTTTTGCCACCTCATTCCATCTTTGTCTCCTTCTAAGTATCTATGCTATGGAATCTCTACACTCCTTCATTCTCACTCAACCTCCACTTGTCTCCCTCATTGCAGGAAAAGAGAGCTCACAATAAGTGAGAAAGAGCGAGGACAGGAGGAGGGCCACCCTCAGTAGCCCAGCTCACCCCCTGGGAGCAGGCGGTCCTGGAGATCGTGGGAGTAGAGGAAGATGCGCAAGTGGGGGACGGACAGAGGGATGCATCACAGCAAGCTGGTGACAGAATAGTTTTCCATCTCTCTCACTGACATTGCATGAGTCGCTGATAATGATTCTGAAGCTCTAACAGATGGACTAATGATCATCTGCAATATGCAATGTGCATGTAACCTTGGTATCACATCTCTGACTCTTTCCTTTACTCCCCCACAGGACCATCGCAAGCACCCGTCCCCACTAGCCAGGAGGAAGAGCCTGAGCCTCAAGACTCCTCAGAGGAAGCTGCAACCTCCGAGGGTGCAGCGTCAGCAGAATTCAGCGCACCCAGCACCAGCGCAGACACTCACACCTCGGTGGGACCTTCGGGACATAGAGTAGTGTTGTCACCTGGTATATCACAGCTCACAAGTGAGCATCAGCAGATTGTGGAGACAGGGACAGCAGTGGAGAGTCCTAGTCGGAGGGCGCAGGACTCTCCCAGCTCGGCTCAGCTGCATGTCGAACCTCTGCCTCTGGGTCCATCCATAAAATCAGCGGTGCTGGAACTCCAGGAACAGATGCAGGAGTCTCTGGCAGGTTTTGTCTCCAGGGTCGCTGAGTGTGGAGCGAATGGAGGAGTCCATAGCGAACATGAGCAGAGCCTTTGTGGAGTCATTGGCGCATGAATGCATCACCATGGAAAGGATGGCAACCTCCATGGAGGTGATAAGTCGCCAGAGTGCAGAAAACATGGTGAGTGTTCAGAATAGAATGACATCTCTGGAGGAGCGATGGTCATCTATTGAACAGAGAAACCAGACCTTCATGGAAGTCCTTCTGAGTAGGACTGCCAGTGCAGATACTGGTCCCCATGGCCCCCCTGATGTGCAGCAAGGTGCTCTCAAGCCACTTGCAAGCGCTGAAGGGGACCTGACCCATGAGAGGGAAGTTGGTGGCAGACATCAAGGAAGTGGAGGCTCCTCTCCAAGTGCTCACACTTCCATGCCCCTGCAGAGCCCTCGGTCAGAGCCCCACCAGAGTCCACACCCATCTGAGATCGTCGTCTCAACCCTTGTATAGCCGCAGGAGCAGCAGACTGTTGCCGAGCCCTCACAGGTTCGCAACCCCAGAGGATGCCCGCCAAAGGTGTCGAGACAGGAGCAGCAGGAAAGTGAGCAAGGGGCCTCCACATCTGCTGAAGCCACAGGGGAAGCACCACGTAGGAGCACGCATAGAGAAAGATACTGCACAAATAGTCACAAGGGTAGTCACTTGGGTAAAATTTGATGTTTTCTGTGAAAAAGCCATCAGATGAATAATGTAAATAAAAAATCTGATGGCTACTGCTGTAGTTGTGGCGTGTGTCATTTCGCGAATGGGACTTTCACATTGAGGGCTTAGGATTGCTTGCAATTGTCAGTATGCTGGTCAAATTGCTAGGAATCCGCTGGTCCTTGGCCATTGTCGATGCTCAACTAAGAAGCTGCGAGGCAAAAGTGCTTGATTGGCTAGCCTAAGCAAATCTGGCCAAGATCATCATCATCCTCATCATCATCTTCCTCCTCCTCATCCTCCATCCTCCATCTCTACCATCCATCTCCATGTGACGAGCCACTTGGTCCTCAGTAATCTGCAAGCCACGATGCTGTGCCATGTTGTGAAGTGCACAGCAAACCATGACAATTCTGGAGACCCGGGCTGCTGAGTACTGCAGGGCTCCACCTGATCTAGCCAGGCATCTGAAGCGCATCTTCAGCAAACCAATGGTTTGCTCGATTATGGCTTTGGTGGACATGTGGCTGGAGTTGTAGCTCGCCTCAGCTTCGTTGGATGGTCTCCTCAATGGCATCATTAGCCACGTCTTCAGGGAATAGCCCTTGTCTCCAAGTAGCCATCCGTTAAGTTGGTCTGGCGGACTGAATAGCAGAGGCACACTAGACTGGCGCAGTATGAAGGAGTCATGGCAACTGCCAGGGTACTTGGCACAAACATGCAAAATTTCCTTCTTGTGGTCACACACCAGCTGAACGTTAAGGGAGTGGAAGCCCGTGCGGTTGACAAAAATACCTGGATTGCGATGGGGTGCCTTAAGGGCCACATGTGTGCAGTCAACGATGCCCTGCACCCTTGGAAAGCCTGCCAGATTAGCTAATCCAACCGCACGCGCCGTGACACTTGCTTGATCCTTGGTGAAATGGATGTGATCGTATGCGATGGCAAAGAGGGCATCAGTTACCTGCGTGATGCAAGTGTGTGCGGCCGCCTGGGAGATGCCGCTGATGTCTGCTGCTGATCCTTGGAATGAGCCTGAGGCAAAAAAGTTGAGTGCGGTGGTGACTTTGACGGCCACTGGTAAGGGTTGTCCACCTGGTCCCCTGGGCTCCAGGTCTTGTTGCAGCATTGCGCAGATGTCACCCACTACCTCTCGCGAAAGTTGGAGCCGCATTTGGCGCTGCTGCTCAGACATGTTGAGATAGCTGACCTTGTGTCTGTAGACCCTGTTTGGGGGGTATCTCCTGCGCCGACGGGCTTCCATGTGCTGGCCCCTTCTAGCCTGTGCAGCTTCAAGTGGGTGAGCAGCAGCTTGGCGCTCCTGTTGTTGCTGCTGCTGTTGGTGCTGCTGCTGTTGGTGCTGCTGTTGTTCCTGGTTCTGCTGGTGCCGCGGCTGGTCTTCGTCCTCATCTAATGTCCAGAAGGGAAGAAAATAAATGGCTCCCATGCTTCTGGTATATGCCTCAGTTGAGGAACCGCTCAGTGAAGGTGGCCAGAGGGGTTTCCCAGGAGGTCACACTGGAGATGGGTGTCAGGCTCCAAACTTCCACAGCTGTGGTTATGCCTTCTAAAAGTTCCCCCAGACCTGAGACTACAAAGTCCTGCCACCTGCAAATGATGGCTGATCAAATCTCCTCTTTAATGGTTGAGCTGCAGCCGATAGTCAGCAATCCAATTGTGCTCCCGCCAGGTTTCACCGTCGTGTTTCAGAACAGGCGTGTTTCACGTGGGAAAAGGGTTAAAATCACAAATGCCTTTCAAAATGGCATTATGGAGGCAATTTAGTGCTTGTTAAGGGCCTTAACGGCCTATCCCGCCTCTTGGAGGCGGGACGGTTAGACACGAATTAATGAAAATTGCTTGGAGGCGGGGTTGGGCCAGCATGCCAGTTTTTGCAATTTTAACCCCCCACACGCCTCCAATCCCGCCTCCACGGCCCAATGAAAATCCTGCCCTATGTGTCTGAAAAGACTGGCACAGGAAGACATTTTGAGGCAATGCTCACAGATGGAGACTCACGTTATAACTTTGATATCCTCAGAGTTTAATTTCAAATTATGTATAGCGGTAAAAAAACCTGTATCAAAATAGCTGCTACTATACTGAGCTGATTAATCAACATCAGTGACACTCTGCTAGCCAAAATGACCCACGAGAAGGAATTAATAAAAGAAAACAAAGAAAGACTTGCATTTATACAGAGCATTTCACCTTGGGTCGTCCCAAAGCACTTTACAGCCAATTAAGTACTTTTGAAGTGTGGTCACTGTTGCAATGTAGGCAACGTGGCAGCCCATTTGCGCACAGCAAGCTCCCACAAACAGCAATGTGATAATGACCAGATCATCTGTTTTTAGTGATGTTAGGTGAAGGATAAATATTGGCCAGGACGCCGTGGAGAACTCCCCTGATCTTCTTCAAAATAGTGCCCGTGGGATCTTTTACATCCACCTGAGAGGGCAGACAGTGTCTCGGTTTAACGTCTCATCCGAAACTAATGGTGATGGCAAACAGAATAGTTTGATAATACACAAAAGGAACAAACCTAGTACTGTCATTTTTTTTAAATTGCAATGTAGTTAATTAATTGACAAGGTGATGGCTCCTGTGATTTATAGGCTGATGTTATTTCAAATCCAAGTAATACAGGGCTTGGAAAATAGTTGTGGTTCTGACAGTCAATGCTTCCACCTTATTTTGCAACAATAGATTTCAACTGAGTGTCAAACTCCCATCTACACCTGGGTTTGTCAAATAAAATAAATTGTGCAATGATGTTCAAAGCGTCTTTTAATTTTCCTGAGGGCAGTGACTCGTGCTGATGTATAGTTCCATGGCCACTGGTTGCCATTTGTAATGTGCACCAGTAGCCATTTTTCAAAGCTGCGTATAGTGATACAACTATTCCCGGCCAGAATAGAGATGATTGGGTAATTTCCCCCCCCACCCACCCCACCCCCGTCAATCACTGCTGGGATTGATTTTACGCACAGAATTTGTATTATGTAACTATCCTCCACTCACTGCATTTTATTGGAGAAATAATCCTGCTATTATCAGGAGATGTTGCTGTAGATTTGGTCATGAGTTCTGTTTGCTGGGTAAATAGACTTTCTTGCTGAAAAATAGATGGTTTGCTGTGAGTCCTGCCATAAGTTCCGCCCAATCTCCAACTCATTGGTTGACACAGTGGTGTCAATAGACACTCCGATTTTTCATGTCAAAATGTAACCCCACTCCCCCCGCAACCCCCGAGTATCAGCTGGCAATCTGATTATGGGAGCCTGTTCTCAGTTAACATCTAAACACGTGCACTTCTAGCCAGGGCCACTGAATAGCGATCAAGAGCAGAACCTTGACTGACCTTGCTGTGCGCAAATTGGCTGTCGCGTTTTCTACATTAACACAGTGACTGCACTTGGCTGTGAGGTGCTTTGGAATGTCCCGAGGTCATGAAAGGCGCTATATAAGTGCAAGTCTTTCTTATTCTTTTTCTATGGACTAGCTGGGAGAAATCAGGAAGAGAACTGATCCCAAGCTTCGGGAGTGCGAACGATGCTGTTGCGTCAGTTCTCACACTGATCAGCTCACAGGTGGTGATTCGGATGCAACCAGGGGCAAGACGGTCCTCGTTGGTAGCTGCTGCATTAACGCCAACCCGTGCTACCATCACCGAGTCCATCTCCCCCGTCCCTTCGATTAATGTGGAGCCCGAGAGCGTAGAAGGCTGCTCTCCTGTTCCCACCCCGCACCCCCTGCCACCCAAGATACTGAGTGTAGTGTATGTGCTTTAAGTCAGAACTACTTTTTACAGCTCCTGTATACTGTAGTACTGGCAGTAACCACACCGGTATATAAGCTGTGCGCATGCCTCTGTACTCCAGTCTCGAGATTGCCCTCCTCCAGTAAAGACTTGTTATTTGTTTATGTACAGCATCCATGTCATTATTTATCCACTGAACCACGGATCTAACAGTGGCGACGAGTGTTGATGCGAATCTACCTGCAACATTAAAAAAAAAAGTCGAGTCCAGGAACACGGGTGTCGACCGCGAGCAACCACCCAGCAGTCAGGCAGAGATCCAACTTCACTGGGGAGGCTGTGGAGAGCCGGGCTTGGTTCCCCAGCCACAACGAGCAGTAAGAGACTGATGACAGGTCCAGAGCAGACCCTTCCCGAGCAGCGGCGGCTGGAGCCGACCGACGGCAGACAGAGAGAGCCGGGCAGCGTCGATGGGGTAAGAAAAAGGGTGAAGAGAGCAGGGCGTAGCCGGGGGTTGATCACCGAGCGGCGTCGAGGAAAAATACTGCAAAACCGGAGAGAGACAGGGTAAGAAACAGCCGGGTTCTAGACTGAGCGGCGTCGACAAATATCAAGAGAAGAACGTGCAGAGCACAGCCAGGGATCACGGGCTGATCAGGGTCCGCGGGGCAAAGCAAGGGGAGACGCCATTGAGCTGCGGAGAAGCAGGGAGAGCATGGGAGACGCCATTGAGCCACGGAGAAGCAGGGAGAGCGCGGGAGGCGCCATTTAACCGCGGAGAAGGAAGAGCGCGGGAGACGCAATTTTGCGAAGCCGCAACGGAGAAGACGGGCGAGTGCGGGAAGGAAGGAAAGCGCATGAGATGCCATTTTGTGCCAGCAGAGAAGAAAGGGAAGCGTGGGAGGCGCCATTGGTGATAGTTAACGCACAACCAAGGATGCCGAAGAGTGGCAGTACCTCTACGTTCGACAATGAAGTCGAAGATTGGGTGACATATGTGGAACGTATTGAGGTGTACTGCAGGGCGAATGAAGTGCCAGATGCTAATAAAGCACTGGTTCTGTTAAATTCCATGGGTGCAAAAACTTATGGGTTACTGCGAAATCTAATAACCCCAGAGAAGCCGGTGAACAAGAATTTTGAAAGCATAGTAGAAATCCTACAGGACCGCTTAAACCCCACACCACTGCTGATAGCAGAACGATTTAAGTTCCATAAAAGGAACCAACACAAAGACGAAAGCAATGCTGAGTACCTAACGGAACTGCGCAAGCTATCGAAATACTGCCAGTTTGGAGCGGGACTAGCAGACACGTTAAGGGACAAGTTTGTGTGTGGGCTACAAAGTGAAGGAACCCAGAAACGGCTTCTATCAGAAAAGGGCCTTACGCTGGACAAAGCTTTCAGTATGGCAGTATCACACGAAGCAGCCGCAAGGGGTGCTGCAGAGATACAACGGAGACCGCAAGAATATGGCACCAACGAAATGACCTATGGAACAGGGAAGTGCTATCGCTGCGGCAGAACACATGACCAGAAAGATTGTTGGTTCAAGGACCAAGTGTGCAGACAGTGTGGGAAAGCAGGACACATAGCAAGAGTCTGCAGGTCTGGGAAGAAAACCAACAGTAAGAAATCTCCACAGGAGAAGTACAAAAAGGTACACCAGGTGATGGACAGTGGTTCAGACGAACAGAAAAGTGACACAGACTCCGGAAGCAAGGAGCTGGGTTGTCTGAAACTATATAATGTAACCGAAATGGAGGATCACCAGACTATCTGGGTTACACTCAAGATAGACAGAGTCCAAGTGGAAATGGAATTGGACACAGGGTCAGCTCTAACAGTCATAAATCAAAGAGACTACAAGCGGCTATTTTCACACATACCCTTGAAAGCTACAGAGATTGTCTTGAAGACGTATACAGGGCAAAAAGTCTACCCCAAAGGAAAAATAAGGGTGAAAGTGACATATAAAGGTCAGGAAATACCTAAAATGGATATATATGTATTGCCAAATGGAGGACCACCACTGCTAGGACGTGAATGGATCCGGAAGATACATTTAGATTGGCATTCCATACAGGCACTGAAGGTGGAGGCCAAAAAGGATGACGACGTCACACCTGGACGACTGTCAAAAATGCTAACTGACGCAAAAGAAGTGTTCCAGGAGGGACTAGGAACACTAAAAGGAATAACAGCAACAATTAAAATAGAGGATAATGCAAGCCCAAAGTTTCTGAAGGCCAGACCAGTGCCTTATGCGATCAGACCAGCGGTTGAAGCAGAGCTGGAAGGGTTGGAACGTTCAGGAGTACTGTCCAAAGTGGACTGGAGCGAGTGGGCTACACCCATCGTTCCTGTAATGAAGAGGTCGTTGAGTAATACGCCTGGGGAACCAAAGAAGGTCCGCATCTGTGGGGTTTTATGGTGACAGTGAACCCAGTCCTTCACACGGTGCAATATCCGCTTCCACGAATTGAGGATATTTTCGCCTCGCTATCTGGTGGTAAACGCTTCACAAAAATTGATCTAGCCCAGGCGTACTTGCAAATGGAGGTAGAAGAAGCTTCGAAACATTACCTTACGATCAACACCCATAAAGGTCTCTATCAATACAACCGGCTGGTGTTTGGAGTAGCCTCGGCTCCGGCTATCTGGCAAAGGGCGATGGATCAGGTCCTGCAAGGGATTCCAGGGACCCAGTGTTATTTGGATGACATCTTGGTCACGGGCGAAAATGACGGTGATCACCTCGCTAACTTGGAGAAGGTGCACGCCAGATTAAAGGAATATGGGCTACGAGCTAATCGCCATAAGTGCGAGTTTTTCAGAAACAGATCTCATATTGCGGCCACGTCATCGATGAAGAGGGGTTACATAAGTCCCCTGACAAGATGGAGGCAGTAGTCAAGGCTCCAGCACCGGAAAATGTGTCACAACTGAGGTCGTTCCTCAGGCTGGTAAACTATTACCACACGTTCTTACCAAATTTGTCTATGGTATTACACCCGCTGAACACCCTACTGCAAACAGGGGTACCATAGAAGTGGGATGACGAACGTAGACGAGCTTTCCAGGAGTGTAAAGAATTGATCACATCAAAAGAGGTGTTGGCCCATTTCAACCCAGCACTACCAATTCGTTTGGCATGTGATGCATCACCCTACGGCATTGGAGCGGTGCTGTCGCACAAATTCCCGGACGGTTTGGAGAGGCCAGTAGCCTTTGCGTCTCGGTCACTAACCTCAGCCGAGCGCAACTACGCCCAGATTGACAGGGAAGCCCTCAGCCTAGTATGGGGAGTAAAAAAATTCAACCACTATCTGCATGGACAAACGTTCACCTTGCTGACTGACCACCAACCACTTGTCTCCATCTTTAATCCTAAGAAGAGCGTGCCAGTAATGACTGCACAGCGATTACAAAGATGGTCCCTGTTTCTAGGGGCGAATCAATATGAAATAGAATATAAAGGCACGAGACAGCATGGGAACGCTGATGGGCTATTGCGCCTGCCACTTCCTACTGCGGAGGAAGCACCAGCAGTGGACCCTATCGAGATATTTTATTCGTCGATAATTGAACGATTGCCAGTAACAAACGCGGATATAGAGAAGGAGAACTGCAATGATCCGACGTATATGAATTGACGGTGAGGGGATGGCCAACACATGGCGACTCACTGTTGCCAGCATTCTCATCCAGAAGAGAACAGCTGTCAGTATGCCAGGGGACAGTGATGTGTGGATCCAGAGTGGTGATTCCACCCAAGTTAAGGGAGAGAGTGCTAAATGAGCTACATGAAGGTCATCTGGGGGGAGTGAAAATGAAAAGCCTAGCTAGGGCTTATGTGTGGTGGTCGGGAATCGATCAACAAATCGAAGACCTAACTAAGAGCTGCTTAGGATGCCAGAAGGTCCAAAATGCACCACCACATGCCCCTCTACACCCATGGGAGTGGCCCTCCTCTCCATGGCAACGGGTGCACATTGATTTCGCTGGTCCATTCATGGACTCAATGTTCTTAATAGCAGTGGATGCTCATTCAAAGTGGCCTGAGGTGATAAAGATGTCTTCAACCACTACAGAGAAAACGATTGCAGTCCTACGGACCATATTTGCCAGAAACGGGTTGCCAGAGCAGATCTGCTCTGATAATGGACCACAGTTTGTGTCCGATGAGTTCCAAAAATTCATGAAAAGGAATGGGGTAAGGCATTACACATCCGCCCCGTATCATCCAGCCACCAATGGATTGGCTGAGAGGTTCGTACAAACCTTTAAGAAGGCGATAAAGGCCATGTGCGACGAGGAAATTCCACTACAGCATAAGATGGACAATTTCTTATTAGCCTACCGAAACGCAACACATGCAGTTACCAACCAGACCCCGGCCATGATGTTCTTTAACCGAAGGTTGAGATCTCGTCTGGACTTGCTCAGACCAAATGTGCGAAGAAATGTTGAGGACAAACAATTCCAGCACATCAATGAGAAGCCGACAAGGAGCTTCAATGTAGGGCAACCAGTCTTGGCCCGTGACTATCGAACAGAGAAGTGGCAACCCGGAACAATATGTACAAGGCAGGGGCCATTAATGTACACAGTGGATGTCGGGGAGAACATTGTGAGACGCCACGTCGATCAGATCTTAGCATCACAGGAATGCGTCAACCCCATGTCTCGAGTACCTGGGGATGAACCCGACATACCGGTAGCATCTACTTCAGACCCAGTAGCAGTGGAACCCGATGAACTACCCGATGAAAGGGGGTCAGAATCGCCTCTGCACCAAGAACAAGAACCTCCGGGAAGGCGCTATCCCGAAAGGGTCAGGAAGCCGCCCCAAAGACTGAATCTATAAATGGACTTTTGTTATTGAATGTACATGTAAAAATGTAATTGTTATTTGAATATTAAGGGGGTATTATTAATCTAAAAAGGGAGGAATTGTAGTGTATGTGCTTTAAGTCAGAACTACTTTTTACAGCTCCTGTATACTGTAGTACCGGCAGTAACCACACCGGTATATAAGCTGTGCACATGCCTCTGTACTCCAGTCTAGAGATTACCCTCCTCCAGTAAAGACTTGTTATTTGTTTATGTACAGCATCCGTGTAATTATTTATCCACTGAACCACGGATCTAACACTGAGCACAAGCGAATTTAGAGCCACCTTGACCCCAAGAACCAGCGTCGCTGTGTCTGCTACCAGCCCTTGCCCCACCTCCTGTCACAGTGGTCACACCAAGACAGAAACACAACAATAGGAAGTGGAACGCGACCAGCACTTAGTTACAGGAAAGGTAGGCATGGTGGAGAAAGAGTTTCAAGTTCAATATGGAAATAAAGAGTATTGGAACGCTGCAAATGGTGGTTCTTAAAATCATACAATGAGGCCATTGGGCCCATTGTGCCTTTGCCGGCTCTTTGAAAGAGCTATCCTATTAGTCCCACTCCCCTACTCTTTCCCCATAGCCCAGCAAATTTTTCCTATTCAAGTATTTATCCAGTTCCCTTTTGAAAGTTACGACTGAATCTGCTTCCACCGCTTTCAGGCAGTGCGTTCCAGATTATAATAACTTAGTCTCCTTGCTCAGAGTTCTGTCTCTTTTTTTTGTTATTGGTGAAGGTTGGCGAAGGCAGAGCTATAGGATTTTTGGTTTGAGGTGGGTGGGGGAGGGGACAGACAGATCGACGTCAAATGCATTGACTGTGTCTTCCTTGGAGCGATGCATTCATTATTTGAGTTATTCAACGGTGTTGTGCTGACGTACTGATACTGGCTGAGTCCCCCATCGTTCAGCCTGCACTTTACCATTTGTTACAATGTTTATTCTTCCCCTTTAACTCATAACTTCAACCTTTTTAAGATTGCTGAATGCATCAACACAAAATTTAAATGATGAGCTCACTGCTAGAAGATCAAATTAGCTGAGATGAAGGCAGTAAAATATTCACTGCCAACAATAAACTCCAGGATACGATAAAAACATGCCCACTAATTTGATGAACTGCATTCCTTTAGGCATACTGCAGCACATCATTTCAAGAGCACCCATATCATTAACCCGAGAATATGATCGGCAGGCAGATAAGGACTCAAATAAATGCGTAGTTCCAATTTTTCTGTCATTGTTGGGGCGTTGGAATGCTTACAGACAGGAAATGGGCCATTTTGAACTATTAAAGGATCAACTAATCATCACATAAGCTTCCCCAGTGTGATGAAGCATGCTCGTCAGCTATTCCAACGCTCTCCTGGCTGCCCACCCACCTTGCACCCTCCATACACCTGAGCTCACTCAAAACTCTGCTGTCCGTATCCTAAGACCCGTTCACCCATCACCCCTGTGCTCAATGACCTACATTGGCTCCCAGTCCAGCAACGCTTTGATTTTAAAATGCTCATCCTTGTTTCCAAATCTCTCCATGGCCTCGCCCTCTCCCTGGGCTGGATTTTCATGGGGAACACAGGTTGGGGGTGGAGGGGGAGCGGATGGCTCCGATGCGGGTGGGAAACCCGGGAGAACTCCCTGCTAGAAGGAAGATCGGAGCCTCTCCAGCTCTCTCCGCCTTTAAGACGCTCCTTAAAACCTACTTCTTTGACCAAGCTTTTGGTCACCTGTCCGAATATCTCCTTATGTGGCCTGGGGTCAAATTCTGACTGATAACGCTCCTGTGAAGCATCTTGGGATGTTTTACTACGTTAAAGGTGCTACATAAATGCAAGTTGTTGTTGTTAAGATTGGAACAGGAAAGTTAAGGGAAAAAGCTCCTTGTCATTTTAATGACTTCCATATTTCATGAAAATCAACTTTATGATATAACTGACAGCACTCAGACTGTTCAGAATAGATTTAGCAATTCCCCCTCTAAAAATATGTGCAGTAAGTTGTAGAATGAATTATTAAATATATTTTTATTGCAACTGCATTAACATAGACCGTCAAATCAAACGTGTTAGTCTAAGTGCCCTAACCATTCAGTAGCTGAGTGAAGGATATTGTGTAAGGAATAAAAAAGAAAGACTTGCATTTATACAGCACCCTTCATGACCTCAGGAAGTCCCAAAGCACTTTACAGCCAATGAAGTACTTTTTGAAGTGTAGTCACTGTTGTAATGTAGGAAACGCAGCAGCCAATTTGAGCACAGCAAGCTCCCACAAGCAGCCTTGTGATAATGACCAGATAATCATTTTTTTGTGATGTTGGTTGAGGAATAAATGTTAGCCCAGGACACCGGGGAGAACTCCCCTGCACTTCTTCGAAATTGTGGCCGTGGGATCTTTTATGTAAAGTCCATTAGGGAATCAGACAGGCCTTGCCGAGGGGGGCAGCCTGCAAGGATGTGGCCTATATCGTCTAACTGGCCACAGCAACAAAGGGGGGAGTCACAAAGGCCCCCTTTTATAATCATTTGCAGCACATCTCATCATTCCACACCTGAAGTGACTGAGCTTTACCCACAGATGAGGTTGAAAGGTCAAAACCAGGGGCTGAACTGTTGGATCTGTCACTAAATAGCCATTGGTTATGTTTGAAGCTAGTTCTTGGCACCTAGTGCGCCATCTGGAGGTGACATCTCGGTTCCCTGGTGGAACTGTCCAATCGGGGTGCCTTACACAGAATTTACAGCCCAGAAACAGGCCATTCAGCCCAATTGGTTCATGCTGCTCTTGAGCCTCCTCCCACCTTACTTCATCTCACCCTATCAGCATATCCTTCTATTCCTTTCTCCCTCATGTGTTTATCTAGCTTCCCCTTAAATGCAGAAAATGCTGGAAAAACTCAGCAGGCCAGGCAACATCCGTGGAGAAAGAAATAGAGTCAACGTTTCAGGTTGAAACCCTTCGTAAAGACTCGATTTTGACCTGAAACATTGACTCTATTTCTCTCTCCACGGATGTTGCCTGGCCTGCTGAGTTTTTCCAGCATTTTCTGTTGTTATTTCGGATTTCCAGCATCCGCAGTATTTTGCTATCCCCTTAAATGCATCTGTGCGAGTCGCCTCAACCACTCCATGTTAGCCTTAAGCTAAGATGGTGGCTCGGTGGATTAAACACATTGGCCCAGAAATTCGGGTCTCCACGGGTGAATACGCACTGGGTACTCACCCGTAAGCCCAATGGAAGTGCCGGTTTCCTGCATGCACTGCGCATGCACGGAAACCGGCACTTCCATTCCCCTGAAAGCAGGGGTTCAGAGGTCGAGCGCGTGCGCGGGAGAGGCAGCGCATGCGCATCGAACTTCGTTTTTTTTTTTTTTTTTAAAACAGGTTTTCCCTGGAGGGTAAGTATCCAGAAGTTAGACATATAAAAAGCAGGCGTAAGGCCTGCTTTTTACAAGGTTAAGTGGTGAATTAATTAAAATTAAAACATTTTTTCCACAGGTTTATTATTTTTAAATACTTTAAAGGTAAGTTTATTTTTAGCCCCGTTAGAAAATAAAATTATTTTTTTCAAAAATGTAAATTATTGTTTAAAATAGTTATTTCATGTAATTTGTAGTTTATTTAAAAAATGTGATGTTTTTTTAAAATTTATTTGAAGATTTAGTGATGTTATGGGGCCCGTAGTATTTCTAAGTTTTGACAGCTCTTCCTGTCAGACTTATGAATGGAGCATTCCCTGCTCCGATTGGCTCCCCATGGCCCACGTGATCCCAGGGGACGCATCGAACTAACTGCGCCCCTGGGATACGCAAGCACTGCGCGCCGGCAGCTGGAGCAGGCCCCGGATCGGAATTCCACGCGGGCCCAGAGCTCAACGGCCGGCGCGCAAGGTAAGTGCAGGTCGGGGGCTTGCACCCGCGGGAAGCCCCCGACCCGAATTTCTGGGCCATTGTTAAACAGGGGTAGATGTGGCAAGTCTCGCACCTTAAAGGAGCAGATTCTACAAGGCGAACTGTCACCTGAGGTCAGGAGGGGTGATGCTGGACAGGAACGGCAGCCAGACCAGGTTGGTTGGTCTCATGGTTCCTGTTAATCATACACATGGTTTCACTCAGCTGAGTGTCCACTAGTCCTGCGTGAGGAGGGAGCAATAGTCTGCGACAGAATAACACAAGGCAAGCCAAGAGTTTCTTAATGGTCTGCACAAAGGATGAACCTGCTGGTTTGCTGATCAAGTTGTGTCTTGTCTTTATTTTCAGCGAGGTTTTGGCTGCCCCTGTCCCAGGACACACCTGCTACGTATGTAGATAAGCTCTTAGTGTAAACACAGTCTGTGGACTGGTGTTCAGGAGTGAAGAGTCTGAAACACACATCCTGGGATTTGTACACTGAAGGGCAGCTGGTCCTGTGAATCATAGTCAGCATAAAAAACATCTTCAGGAGGGGAGAAAATTGCAACAACAACAAAAAATGACAAAGTAATACTTTAATGTGGAGGCACACCAGGCACCCCCCACCCCATTCCCAAAACCTCGACTGTTTCCATCTTCCCTTTGATAATCCTGGTGCACACACTTACCGTGCAATTTGAAAAGATGGATTCTGGGGCTGAAAATAATCACGTCTACAAAAAGCACCAAAATTGGGCAACTCGATTATCTGGCCTTTTGTATTTTGGTACATTTAAACTATACGAACTACAAGCCTCAGAATCATTGAATGAGAAAACTCACATTTGCATTGCACCCTTTCACATCGAAAGCTCTCAAAGTGCTTCACGCCATGGGGTCGATTTTGACTTTGTGCGACAGTGTATAAACAGGAGATAGCGACTAGGCAGCCCGTTTTACATCTCTCCCCATTTTTATTTCCATTGACTTCAATTCAGGCGAGATGTAAAACAGGCTGCCGACTCGCTATCGCCCATTTTACACTGTTGCACAAACTGCAGTGACTGTTGTATGGTTGGCTAGAATGAAGACTGTCTGCAATTATTCCACTCTTTCTGATTGTAAAGGCTGCTCTACTGGGGCAATCATTTAATTACATACAATATATAATTCATCTCACCTTTTAACTGCGCCAAAATCACACATGACTGTTTCTTCACCTAATAAAACAAAAACACTCACTTTAAATTGTGACTTCACTTCCCAAAATGGCAAGCTTGCATACAGAAAACAGGCTAAAGCCAATAACCTCTGACCAGTGACAACAAAAATAGATCTGCCGAGGAGGAAATATTCAGACTATATATAGAACAGTTCTTGATCAGGTGCCTAGGAGGAAATGTTCAGACTATATATAGAACAGTTCTTGATGAGGTGCAGATGCTTTTGAAGCAAGCAGACTCAGACTAAGGAAACAAAAATCGAAGCAACTCTTGTCAGTGATTGAGCGGGATCTGTTAGGCTCTTTGCTGTCAAATGCAGTTCCCGTTTTATAAATACGTTTACGCCAGCACAAATATGGAATTTATTTCACAACAACTTGCATTTGCGCTCCTCACAGCACAAGATCTTTTCTGAGCGCTTTACAACAAGGCTGGAGGAAAGGCTCACGAGTGTGACTGACTAAACTATTGCCGGAAATTGCATTTTTCAGGATTCTTAGGGGTGATGGATAAGCTGAGCTCCAATAAACTGTCTGACATCGCCACACGCTCTGTAATCCAGGGGCAGATGAACAGAGTTTAGATTTAATTACTTCGCACAGAGGGCGGTGAATATGTGGAACAGACAACCCACAGAGGCAGTGCAGGTACTGGCAACCTGGTTATTTTTTGGACAAAAGAAATGATTGAGGGGCACAAGAAATAAAAATAAGAAATATGGTATTATTTTTATTCTGAAGCCTGCCAGATGGACTGCAATGGTCTATTCTGGCCCTGCACATTCCTATGTCCCTATGTCACAATTTCTAATGTATGTGGAAACATTAGTCATTTGTGCTTTTAAAATGATGAGGAGACCAGACTTGAACTCAGCCTCGACTGATGGAAGGAGAGTCGTTCCTCTCTGCCATCCATATAAGTCTTGCATTCAGTGGCAATCTCGGCCCAGTTTCTGGTGCATGTCCGTTGGGGAAGGAAACCTGCCGTCCTGACCCGATCTGGGCCTATATGTGACTCCAGTTCCCACACCAATATGGTTGACTCTTAACTGCCCTCTGAAGTGATCTAGCAAGCCATTCAGTTGTATCAAACCGCTCCCAGCGCTTCGAGAAGAAGGTCCACTATCACCATCTTCTCAGGGCAACTAGAAATGGCCAATAAATTAGAACTATCAGGAAAGATTGAACAGGTTGGGGCTCTTTTCTCTGGAAAGGAGAAGGCTGAGAGGTGACCTGATAAAGGTCTTTAAAAATGATGAAGGAGTTTGATAGGGTAGACGTAGAGAAGATGTTTCCACTTGTGAGGGGAGACCAAAACTAGGGGACATAAATATAAGATAGTCACTAATAAATCCAATAGGGAATTCAGGAGAAACTTCTTCACCCAGAGAAGTGAGAATGTGGAACTCACTATCACATGGACTGGCTGAGGTGAATAGCATAGATGCATTTAAGGAGAAGTGAGATAAATACGTGTGAATTGTGAGCACTAAAAAAAAGGCTGGAGAAAAAAAATTATTCAGACAAGGAGCACTTTGGCAATGGGTGTACTTCTCTTAGGCTTCCCTCCTTTAATATAGAATAAAAGCTGTCACGAGTATCCAATCACCACCGTTCTCTGTTGCTGCAGGGGTGAGACAATGGTAGAGTGCTCCACCTAGTGCACTGGTGGAGTATTGATCAAGCAAAGCAAATTGATTGGGGTGTTCTCAATTTCTACCTTTTCATCCCATTCTTGCAAAAACATTTTTTAGTGAATCATGGCGACAGAAGTCAACGTAAGGGAATAGATCATTTTCCAGATCACACGTAACTGCTTAAAGGTCAAGGCCTAGAAATTTGTCTCTGTAGGTGGTGCAAAAAGTGCGGTACCGGATCGGCCGCCCGCTATACGCAGCGCCGGATGTTCAGTTCCACTGACTGCAGTGGATATCCGGCGCTGCGTATAGCGGGCGGCCAATCCCATATCGCCCATTTTGCGCTACCTACGGAGACAAATTTCTAGGCCCATATATTTATCCCTCAACCAACATCACTAAATCAGATTATCTGGTCATTATCACCATCTCAGATGGACGTAAAAATTCCATGGCACTACTTCGAAGAGCAGAGAAGTTCTCCTCGGTGTCCTGGCTAATAGTTATCCTTGAACCAACATCACTAAAACAGATTATCTGGCCATTACTGTACCTCATTGCTGTTTGTGGAAGCTTGCTGTGCGCAAATTGACTGCCACATTTCACTACATTACAACAGTGACTACACTTCAAAAGTACTTCATTGGTTGTAAAGCACTTTGGGATGTCCTGAGGTCGGAAAAGGCAATATATAAATGCAAGTCTTTCTTTCTTTATATCGCATCCTCAGGATATTGCAAAGTGCTTATGTGGCCAAACATGGCAACCAATTTGTGCACAGAAAGATCTTACAAACAGTAAATGAGATGAATGACCTAGTTAATCTGTTTTTGGTGGTGTTGGTTGAGGGAAGAATGGTGACCAGATGAATTCCCTGCTCTTCCTCATATAGTACAAGTAGGATCTTCTACGCCCATCAGAACAGGCAGACGGGATCTCGGTTTAACATCTCATCCGAAGAACGATACCTCTGACAACACAGCACTCCCACAGTACTGCACTGTAGTTTTAGCTGAGCTTATGTGCTTTGAACCCACAACCTTCTGACTCAAAAGCTCGAGTATTACCAACTGATCAATCTGACACAATCTGAATATAAGAGTAAAGAAGTCTTACTGCAATTATACAGGGCCTTGGTGAGACCACACCTGGAGTACTGTGTACAGTTTTGATCTCCGTACCTAAGGAAGGATATACTTGCCTTAGAGGGAGTGCAACGAAGGTTTACCAGACTGGTTCCTGGGATGAGAGGATCGTCCTATGAGGAGAGATTGAGTAGACTAGGCCTATATTCCCTAGAGTTTAGAAGAATGAGGGATGATCTCATTGAAGCATATAAAATTCTTAAGGGGCTTGACAGGGTAGATGCTGGGAGGATGTTTCCCCTGGCTGGGGAGTCTAGAACTCGGGTCATAATCTCAGAATAAGGGGTCGGCCATTTAAGACTGAGATGAGGAGAAATTTCTTCACTCAGAGGGTTGTGAATCTTTGGAATTCTTTACCCCAGAGGGCTGTGGATGCTCAGTCGTTGAGTATATTCAAGACAGAGATCAATAGATTTTTGGACAGTAAGGGAATCAAAGGATATGGGGATAGTGCAGGAAAGTGGAGAGGAGGTAGAAGATCAGCCATGATCTTACTGAATGGTGGAGCAGGCTCGAAGGGCCAAATGGCCTCCTCCTGCTCCTATTTCTTATGTTTTATGTTCTTATGGCACCTCCTTCTTCAGGGTGCAGCTCCCTCTGCCTTGTCCCACCAATGTGCTTTAACCCTAATATCAGAAGAGCACCTCTATGAATTTCCCCATTTCCCATAACAGCCACCTCACAGCAGCATTAACCCCGTGACCTCTCTGGGCCAGATTGCCAACTATTCTGGGGAACCGTGACCTCGAAATCTAAAATATACTTTTTCTACAAACCTAATGTTGCTGGACAACAATATTTCATTTTAAAACAAATTTTAAAAGTGTTATGTAAAAGTGTTTTTCTATAAAGATCAACTTACATAATTCCATTCACTAATAGTTTTGAGCAGGAAGGAATAGTTCTTGTCAGTTTCTAAAGCAGCGTTATAATACTCTCTGTAGTACAGCCGGTCTCCGACAGAAAATTGCATCCCATCCTCAACATCCATCGCCATGAATTCTGCTGTGACATATGCTTCATTGCCTCTTTTGTGCCCAAAGAAACTTCTCATGTTTTGGGAATTGCAATCGAATGAGCGTTGCAAATGCAATGGTAAAACAACCACTTGATAAAACCTAAAGAGGGAGAAATAAATTATCAAAAATGAGTCGTTGATCAAGCACTGTGACAGGGGAGAAAAAAAATCATGGTCATTGTAACAAACACTTACTGGCTCCTTACAAACAATAGTTATTATCTCGGCACTCCTCCAATTCTGGCCTCTTGTGCATCCCCGATTTTATTCACTCCACGATTGGCGGCCGTGCCTTTTTTTTATTCATTCACGGGATGTGGGTATTGCTGGCAAGGCCAGCATTTATTGTCCATCCCTAGTTGCCTGCAAGAAGGTGGTAGTGAGCCGCCTTCTTGAAGGGCTGCAGTCCGTGAGGTGAAGGTACTCCCCTAGTGCTGTTAGGGAGGGAGTTCCAGGATTTTGACCCAGCGACGATGAAGGAACTTCTGTTGCCTAGGCCCTAAGCTCTGGAATTCCCTCCCTAAACCTCTCTGGCTCTCTACCTCTCTCTCCTCCTTTAAAAAGCTCCCTAAAACCTACCTCTTTGATCAAGCTTTTGGATACCTGTCCTAATATCTCTTTATGTGGCTCGGTGTCAAATTTTTTTGATAATCGCATCTGTGAGTGTTTTGCTGCCTTGGGGATGTTTTATGACGTTAAAGGCGCTATATAAATGCAAGTTGATGTTATTGTTTGCAAGAAATTTAACAATAAAATCTCAAGCTGCGCAATCACTGTCTGCAGGCTGGATTGACCAGCAGTTCCCACTCTCAGCATCGCTGCACTCCTCCTATAGTTAGGTCCTGCCTCAGGAATACAGTGCACTGCGTGTCTGGACTTCAGGGGAAGCACAGAGCTACTGGCAGTGACAGCTACATTTGCTGCACATGATCTGCTCTCCAAGAACCTCCGTTTATCATGAAAGGTATCAGGGGCAGTAAAAAATGTTGGTGTCTTAGTGGATCCAAACAACAACTAATGTGTTGCTGTACCCATCATTATTTGAAGACATTTAAAAAATGTAACTTTGTAATTATTGTCATGTGATGATGATGATGACACATTGTGAGCCACCTGTGTCCATCAGAGAGAGATTTATATTTCTATAGCGCCTCTCACAACCTCAGGGTATCCCAAAGTACTTTACAGCCAATTAAGTGCTTTTTGAAGTACTGTTGTAATGTAGGGAAACATGGCACTCAATTTGCACACAGCAAGATCCCACAAACAGCAATGTGATAATCTGTTTTAGTGATGTTGGTTGAGGGATAAGTATTGGCCCAGGACACCAGGCAGAACTCCTCTGCTCTTCTTTGAAATAGTGCCACGGGATCTTTTACATCCACCTGAGAGAGCAGACAGGGCCTCAGTTTAACGTCTCAGCCGAAAGACGGCACCTCCGACAGTGCTGCACTCCCTCAGTGCTGCACTGGAGTGTCAGCCTGGATTATGTGCTCAAGTCTCTGGAGTGGGACTTGAACCCACAACCTTCTGACTCAGAGGCAAAAGTGCTACCAACGGAACCACAGCTGACACACTAGAAATTAAATCTTTTTCATATCAGTGGTGGAAGGTTCCATTTATTCTTTTTTTTATATATATCTGAGACACTTACCTAATAGGTCCATTCTTATTTTCTACTCTACGGAGGATGAGTGGTGGCAGTGTTTGCTCTACAATGACAACTTGTAGCTCAGGCACTGGAGGGTCTAAAATAAAAGCACACAGCACAACTAGTGTAAAGTTACTTGGTTATGTTAAAAGGGAAAGAAAACAGACAGGAAAAGAGTTTAAACAAAAGCAAGATACTGCAGATGCTGGCAATCTTAAATAAAAACAGAAACTGCTGGAAACACTCAGCCGGTCAGGCTGGGAGTGAGATAAGAACATAAAACCAGGAGCACCTTCCCACCCTATCCCCATATCCCTTGATTCCCTTCGGATCCAAAAATCTATCGATCTCTGTCTTGAATATACTCAATGACTGAGCCTCCACAGCCCTCTAGGGTAGAGAATTCCAAAGATTCACCACCCTCTGAGTGAAGAAATTTCTCCTCATCTCAGTCCTAAATGGCCAACCCCTTATTCTGAGACTGTGACCCCTGGTTCTAGACTCCCCAGCCAGGGGAAACATCCTCCCTGCATCTACCCTATCAAGCCCTGTAAGAATTTTGTATGTTTCAATAAGATCACCTCTCATTCTTCTAAATTCTAGGGAATATAGGCCTACTCAATCTCTCCTCATAGGGATGGAGAATTAAAGTAGCCACTTTAAGTTTCTTTACTTGTCCAATAACCACCCACCTTTTACCTTGCACCATCAGCCCTTTTGTCATTTAATTACACCTGCCCTCCACTTTATCACAGACCTTCCCTTTTGGTCTTTGCCACCCCTACTCCTTTTCCCTGGCTCTGCACTTGCTTAAAACCTGTTACAGCTCTAACTGCTTCCAGTTCTGATGAAAGGTCATCGACCTGAAACGTTAACTCTGTTTCTCTCTCCAACAGATGCTGCCTGACCTGCTGAGTGTTTCCAGCATTTTCTGTTTCTATGAGGGGAGAAAAGCTTCCGTAACTATTAAAGACGACACCAATTTCAATAGAATATTTTGGAACTAAAGCAATAGATGTGATTTTCTCTAAAACGACTGCATGAATCCTGTTTTGGAGCATCGAGAATAGGATGACATCAACCAATCTGATGAAAGAAGAGTTGTGTTCATATAGCACCTTTCACATCCTCGGGACATCCCAAAGCGCTTTACAGTGGGTCAATACTTGTAAGTGTAGTCACTGTTGTGTTATAGACAACTGAGGCAGCTTTCAGCAAGAAAAGAAAATGGGAAGAATGCTCAGTTAATCTGTTTATGGTTAGCGTTGTTTTAGGAATAAATGTTGACCAAGACACTGAGAGAACTTCCTGTTCTTCTTTGAATAGCATCATGTGATCTCTTTCATCCATCCAAAGAGGTAATGCAGCACTCCCTCAATACTCCACCGAAGTGTCAGGCTAGAATATGTACTCCAAACCTGGAGTGGGGGTTCAATCCATGACCTTCTGACTCAGGGTCATGAGTGCACCAAGACTGGCACCATATAATGGTCCTCCTTGTGTAGTGCATTCATAGAATGATACAGCACAGAAGGAGGCCATTCGGCCCATCGTGCCTGTGCTGGCTTTTGAAAGAGCTGTCCAATTAGTCCCACTCCCCTGCCCTTTCCCCACAGCCCTGCAAATGTTTCCCCTTCGAGTATTTATCCAATTCCCTTTTTTGAAAGTTACTATTGAATCTGCTTCCACTACCCCTTCAGGCCAATTGCCCATTACAGTTCAATTTTAGGAGCATAGGAACAGGAGTGGGCCATTCAGCCCCTTGAGCCTGTTCCACCAATCAATGAGATCATGGCTGATCTGCGACCTAACTCCATAGAAACATAGAAACATAGAAACATAGAAGATAGGAGCAGGAGTAGGCCATTCGGCCTCTCAAGCCTGCTCTGCCATTCAATGAGATCATGGCTGATCATCCAAATTCAGTACCCTGTCCCCGCTTTCTCCCCATATCCCTTGATCCCTTTAGCCTTAAGAAATATATCCAACTCCTTCTTGAATATATTTAATGAATTGGCCTCGACTGCCTTCTGTGGTAGAGAATTCCACAGGTACACCACTCTCTGGGTGAAGATGTTCCTCCTCATCTCTGTCCTAAATGGCCTACCCCTTATCCTTAGACTGTGACCCCTGGTTCTGGACTCCCCCGACCATCGGGAACATCCTTCCTGCATCTAGTCTGTCTAGTCCTGTTAGAATTTTATAAGTTTCAATGAGATCCCCTCTCATTCTTCTAAACTCCAGCGAGTATAAGCCCAATCGACCCAATCTCTCCTCAAATGTCATTCCTGCCATCCCAGGTGTTAGCCTGGTGAATCTTCGCTGCACTCCCTCCATGGCAAGAATATCCTTCCTCAGGTAAGGCGACCAAAACTGCACACAATACTCAAGGTGTGGTCTCACCAAGGCCCTGTACAACTGCAGCAAGACATCCTTGTTCCTGTACTCAAACCCTCTCGCTACGAAGGCCAACATACCATTTGCCGTCTTAACCGCCTGCTGCACCTGCATGCTTAACTTCAGCGACTGGTGCACAAGGACACCCTTCTCCCTTCTCCCAATCTATTGCCATTCAGATAATATTCTGCCTTCCTGTTTTTGACACCAAAGTGGATAACCTCACATTTATCCACGTTATATTGCATCTGCCCTGCTTCTGCCCAATCAGCCAACCTGTCCAAATCATACTGGAGTTTCTCAGCATCCTCCTCACAGCACACACGCCCACCCAGCTTTGTGTCGTCTGCAAACTTGGAGATATTACATCTACTTCCCTTGTCTAGATCATTAATATATATTGTGAAATAGCTGGGGTCCAAGGACCGATCCCTGCGGTACCCCACTAGTCACTGCCTGCCACTCGGAAAAAGACCTGTTTATTCCAACTCTTTGCTTTCTGTCTGCCAACCAGTTCTCTATCCAAGTCAATACCTTGCCCCCAATCCCATGTGCCTTAACTTTACACGCTAATCTCTTATGCGGGACCTTATCGAAAGCCTTTTCAAAGTCCAAATACACCACATCCACTGGTTCTCCCTTATCTATTTTACCAGTTACATCCTCAAAAAATTCCAGCAGATTAGTCAAGCACGATTTACCTTTTGTAAATCCATGTTGACTTTGTCCGATCCTGTCACTGTTTTCCAAGTGCTCTGCTATTACATCTATCTATCTATATATATAAAACTAGCTGGAGTGCCCGGCGGTGCTGAGGGTTTTTTGAGGGCATGTTGTTATGAAAAAAGTACAAATATTTTTATATGTATAAATGAGTTTGTGTGTCTGTCTATCTGTGTGGGAAGGAGAGAGAGAGAGAGAGCAAAAGAGAGAGAGAGGGAAAGAGAGAGGGGGAAGGAGAGAGAGAGAGGTGGAAGGAGAGAGAGAGGTGGAAGGAGAGAGAGGGGGAAGCAGAGAGAGGGGGAAGGAGAGAGAGAGACTGGGGAGAGAGAGAGAGAGAGAGAGAGAGAGGGGGAGACTGGGGGAGAGAGAGACTGGGGGGAGAGAGAGAGACTGGGGGAGAGGGAGAGAGAGAGAGAGACTGGGGAGAGAGAGAGAGAGAGAGAGAGAGAGAGAGAGACTGGGGGGGAGAGAGAGAGAGAGAGAGAGGGAGGGGAAAGGAGAGAGGGGGGAAGGAGAGAGAGAGGGGGGAAGGAGAGAGAGAGAGAGGGAAGGAGACAGAGAGAGAGAGAGGGAAGGAGGGAGAGAGGGAAGGAGGGAGAGAGGGAAGGAGAGAGAGAGAGGGAGACTGGGGGAGAGAGAGACTGGGGGGAGAGAGAGAGACTGGGGGAGAGGGAGAGAGAGAGAGAGAGACTGGGGAGAGAGAGAGAGAGAGAGAGAGAGAGACTGGGGGGAGAGAGAGAGAGAGAGAGAGAGAGGGAGGGGAAAGGAGAGAGAGGGGGGAAGGAGAGAGAGAGGGGGGAAGGAGAGAGAGAGAGAGAGGGGGAAGGAGACAGAGAGAGAGGGAAGGAGGGAGAGAGGAAAGGAGAGAGAGAGGGAAGGAGAGCGAGAGAGAGAGAGGGAAGGAGAGCGAGAGAGGGAAGGAGAGAGAGGGAAAGAGAGAGGGGGAGGGAGAGAGAGAGAGGGGGAGGGAGAGAGAGAGGAAAGGAGAGAGAGAGAGAGAGAGAGAGAGGGGGAAGGAGAGAGAGAGAGGGGGAAGGAGAGAGAAGGAGAGAGAGAGGGAAGGAGAGAGAAGGAGAGAGAGAGAGAGGGAAGGGGAGAGAGAGAGAGAGGGAAGTGGAGAGAGAGAGAGAGAGAGGGAAGGGGAGAGAGAGAGATAGGGAAGGAGAGAGAAGGAGAGAGAGAGGGAAGGAGAGAGAGAGAGTGAAGGAGAGAGAGAGAGGGAAGGAGAGAGAGAGAGAGGGAAGGAGAGAGAGAGACAGAGAGAGGGAAGGAGAGAGAGACAGAGAGAGAGAGGGAAGGAGAGAGAAGGAGAGAGAGAGGGAAGGAGAGAGAGAGAGGGAGAGAGAGAGAGAGAGAGAGGGAAGGAGAGAGAGAGTGTGGTGTATGTAACCTGTGTGATGAAATATATTCCATTCATCACTGCCTGTTTTCTGTGTCTTGTAACTGCCTGCTTTCTGTGTCTTTTCCCTTCCCCCAGTCCTCATGTATTATGTATTGGAATGTGCTGGAACTGGTTGTGTGCAGGGCTTCGCCCATACCTGGCTCCTTTGTAATCTAAGTTCAGTCGGGCATCAGCCTCCTGAAGGAAGACATCTCTCTATTTTACGTGTTATGTTCTGAGTTAATAAAAGCCTTACTTTTGTTCTGCTAACTTCGAGTCTCGGAATAATTGAGGCACATCAATTTTATTAACTCAATTTTCAACACTATGGATCAACTCCTGAAACCCGAACGTTTGGATTTGGATCAACATGCTCCGGACGCATCAGCACGCTTCGGACACTGGTTTGACTGTATGGAATTCTTCCTGGACAATTCCGCAGCCGTCAAAGACGCTACGGACACTGCGAAGATGAGACTCGGAATGCTACGGAATTGGGTAAGCCACCGGGTTTACCCCCTCATCCAAGACGCCGATACGTACCTGGCCGCCTGCAACACCTTAAAGGCGCATTACCAGCAGCCTACGAATGAGGTGTATGCTAGGCATCTACTCGCTACTCGCGCACAGCGACCTGGGGAATCGGTGGAGGAGTTCCTAAGCATCCTGAAAAAGCTTGGCAAGGACTGTAAGTGCCGAGATGTAAAAGCCGCAGTGTACACCGACGAGCTTGTTCGCGATGCCTTTATCACAGGCCTCAGCTCCACTCACATCCGGCAAAGACTGCTGGAAAAAACGGAGTTGGACCTGAAACAGGCTGCGGACACCGCGCGGTCCCTGGAGATGCCCAGAGAAACTCGGACGCCTACTCTTCAGCCCGCGCCGCCCACGCCGCCACGTGTGCGCCGAGGGCGCCGCCATCTTGGAAGGCATCTTCCCCGCCCGGCAGCCCGACACCGGCGGGGCCCAGCTCTCCCCCCAGAAGCCCTACGACAGCCGCGACGCGCCAAGGACCCAACTGCTACTTCTGCGGGCAGCCAAAGCACACCAGAAACTTGTGCCCGGCGAAAGGCACCACCTGCTTTAAGTGCGGTAAGAAGGGGCACTTCGGGAAGGTGTGCAGAGGGAACCCCGCCGGAAAACCAACCGCCGGAAAACCCGCCACCGCCGCGTGTGCGCCGTGGGAGCGGCCATCTTGGACGCCATCTTGCCCGACCTCGTGGGGTCCGCCATCTTATGAGCAGACAGCGTGGACGCCATCTTGTCTCGATCAGGGCCCTACAGTGGCATCGGTCACAGTGGACCAGACCAGGCCGCATCCGCTATCCAAATCAATGGTGGACATCGAGGTAAACGGGTGCCGGGTTAAATGCTTAATTGACAGTGGAAGCACGGAGAGTTTTATCCACCCTGAACTGGCACAACAACTCTCCCTAAAGGTGGTCCCTGCTCAGGGTACCATCTCTATGGCCGATAAAACCCAGACATCGACCATTCTGGGTTACTGCACGGTACAATTGTGCGTTAAAGGAACTGTGTATGATAATTTTAAAGTATTAATCATGAAGAATCTATGTGCGAGCGTGATCTTAGGTTTGGATTTCCAGTGCAACCACCAAAGCATCACGCTCAAGTACGGTGGGTCCCAGCCGCCCCTCACAGTGTGCGGCCTGGCTACCCTGAAGGTAAAGCCGCCTTCGCTATTCGCGAACCTTACCCCTAACAGCCGGCCAATAGTGACCAAAAGCAGGAGGTACAGCTGGGAGGACAGGCGGTTTATCGCGACCGAGGTAGACAGGCTCCTGAAAGAGCGCATTATTGAACACAGCAACAGCCCGTGGCGCGCCCAAGTGGTAGTGGTAAGGGGGTAGCGAGAAGAAACGGATGGTGATCGACTATAGTCAAACGATCAACAGGTACACCCTACTAGACGCCTACCCGTTACCCCGCATATCAGAAATGGTGAACCAAATCGCCCAATACCGGGTGTTCTCCACCATCGACCTCAAGTCAGCGTACCACCAGCTCCCTATCAGACCAGAGGACCGCCCGTACACCGCCTTCGAGGCGAACGGACGCCTCTACCAATTCCTCAGAGTCCCCTTTGGGGGTGACGAACGGGGTCTCGGTCTTTCAGAGGGAGATGGATCGCATGGTCGATGACCACCACTTGCAGGCAACCTTCCCCTACCTCGACAATGTCACCATCTGCGGTCACAACCAGCAGGATCACGACTCGAACCTCGAGAGGTTCCTGAAAACCGCACAAAAACTCAACCTCACCTATAACGAGGACAAGTGCGTTTTCAACACCACGCGCCTCTGCATACTGGGCAGCGTGGTGGAGAATGGGGAAATCGGACCAGACCCCGACCGATTGCGCCCCCTACGGGAGCTGCCCCTGCCCAACACTCCCAAAGCCCTGAAAAGGTGCCTGGGGTTATTTTCTTACTATTCCCAATGGGTCCCCAACTACTCCGACAAAGCCCGCCCCCTCTTGAAAGCATCCTCTTTTCCGCTCTCTGCTGAGGCCCACGCCGCCTTCAAAAGCATTAAGCAGGATATTGAGCGGGCCACGCTACAGGCAGTGGACGAGAACACTCCATTTCAAGTGGAAAGTGATGCGTCCGACTTCGCCTTGGCGGCCACCCTCAACCAGGCGGGGCGGCCCGTAGCTTTCTTCTCGAGGACCCTCCAAGGCCCCGAGATCAGACACTCCTCCGTGGAAAAGGAGGCCCAAGCCATCGTGGGAGGCGCCACTGGCGCCACTACCTAGCCGGCAAACGCTTCACCCTACTTACCGACCAGCGGTCGGTAGCGTTTATGTTCAACAATAAACAGAGGGGGAAGATTAAAAATGATAAGATTCTTAGGTGGCGGATCGAGCTCTCCACTTTCGAGTACGACATCATTTACCGGCCAGGGGCCCTTAACAAATCCCCTGACGCCCTCTCACGAGGGATATGTGTCAGCGCCACCGAGGATCGGCTACAGACCCTCCACAACGACCTCTGCCACCCAGGGGTCACGCGGCTGTTCCACTTCATAAAGTCCCGTAACTTACCCTACTCGATTGAGGAAGTTCGGTCTCTGACCAGGAACTGCCACACTTGCGCTGAGTGCAAGCCTCGGTTCTACCGCCCAGATAGAGCCCACTTAATCAAAGCTACACGGCCCTTCGAGCGGCTCAGCTTAGATTTCAAGGGCCCCCCTCCCGTCCGTCGACCGCAATGTTTACTTCCTGAACATTGTGGACGAATACTCCCGTTTCCCATTCGCCTTCCCCTGCCCAGACATGACCAGCGCCACGGTCATTAAATGCCTCAACAGCCTGTTCTGCCTGTTCGGTATGCCGAGCTATATCCACACGGATAGGGGGGCGTCCTTCATGAGTGAAGAGCTACGCCAGTACATGCTGTCCAAGGGGATCGCCACGAGCCGTACCACCAGCTACAACCCCCGGGGTAACGGCCAGGTGGAGCGAGAGAACGGGACAGTGTGGAAAGCAGTCACTCTAGCTCTAAGGACCAAGGGCCTCCCTATCTCCCGCTGGCAGGAAGTCCTCTCGGATGTGCTCCATTCGATACGGTCGCTATTGTGTACGGCCACTAATGCCACGCCTCATGAACGAATGTTTGTCTTTCCTCGGAAATCCACCTCAGGCGTATCCATGCCGTCATGGCTCTCCACCCCAGGTCCGGTACTCGTGCGAAGGCATGTGAGGGGCCACAAGACGGACCCTCTCGTGGAGCCAGTACACCTACTCCACGCCAACCCCCAATACGCATATGTCCGGCACGCCGACGGAAGGGAGGACACCGTGTCCATAAAAGACGTCGCCCCAGCCGGCATCGACAACAACCATGGCAATAGCAGCGACGACGATCACAGCAACCCTTACCCACCCACTATTCTATCATCACCCCCGGAAGAACATCGACCAACGGCACCCCCACCAACTACCCCTTCAACAACCCCGGCGGCACCCCCGGCAGAGACCCAGGAGGCTACCGGGGACACCCAGCCGACACCCGCGGCACCACAACAGCCACGTCGGTCGCAGAGGACTATCAAACCCCCGAACAGACTAAATCTATAGAAGGGGTGAATGTGATGAAATATATTCCATTCATCACTGCCTGTTTTCTGTGTCTTGTAACTGCCTGCTTTCTGTGTCTTTTCCCTTCCCCCAGTCCTCATGTATTATGTATTGGAATGTGCTGGAACTGGTTGTGTGCAGGGCTCCGCCCATACCTGGCTCCTTTGTAATCTAAGTTCAGTCGGGCATCAGCCTCCTGAAGGAAGACATCTCTCTATTTTACGTGTTATGTTCTGAGTTAATAAAAGCCTTACTTTTGTTCTGCTAACTTCGAGTCTCGGAATAATTGAGGCACATCAACCTGTTCCACCTTAAGAGAACTTAAGCCTGGTCCACCTTAAGAAAGGTACTACTTTCTTTGGCTGCTGTATACGTAATACCGGTGGTGACCACACCAGTATATAAGCACAGTGTAATAATATTGTATTCAGTATAGTCCGACCTCCAACCAGTAAAGACCTGTTGAATTTACCTTTGTGGTCTGTGTAGTAATTCTCACTATAACACACAGACTTAACAGTGGCGCGAGTCCGATTCTTACCCTGCTGCAGTAATTTCCACGGCGACTTCGTCCACAGACAGGACGTCGAAGAGAGGTTTCCACCCTCATCACCTACGGGAAGACACGTCGAGCGGCAGGCATCGAGCAACCGGAGTGCAGAAGACATCCTGACCTCGAAGCCTCCATCAGCGACTGTCAGCTTCTTCTACTACCTCGTGGTGGGTAAGCCGGGCAGCGACGCGACAGAAAGTCAACCGCGTTGGCTGTACAGACGGGGCTGGGAAGACGGAGGAATAAGGGCGGTGAGGTCGATCGCGACCAGAGATAAGGGCCGGGCCGCTTTCGAGCGAGAGGCGCAGCGCGGGACATCGATTGCGACCGGAGATAAGGGCCGCATTCGGGCTAAAGGCGCAGCGTCTGGGGAAACTGAAGGCGCGAGAGCCGCGGTGAAGCGGAGACAGCGTCGGGGGACGGGTGAAGACCGCCAAGCGCGGGAAAACCGCCATTTTGTGGGCGGAGGACGACGGCAAGAGCGGGAAGCCGCCATCTTAGATAACATTAAAAATATGATAAATTGCTACGATGCCTAAACATGGGAACATTAATGCCTTCGACAGTGATATAGAAGACTGGGCTATGTATGTAGAACGCATACAAAACTATTGTAAGGCAAATAAAATTCCTGAGACAGATAAAGCACTAACATTACTAAACTTAATGGGTGCGAAGACATACGGGCAATTGAAACACCTGTTATCACCAGATGAACCGACGGATAAGACGTTCGAACAGATTGTTACTGTCCTAGAAAATCATCTTAGCCCCATGCCGCTGATGTTAGCGGAACGATTTAAATTTTACGATAGAAGGCAGCTGCAAAATGAAAGCAATGCTGAATATTTGATGGAATTACGTAAGCTAGCAAAATATTGTCAGTTTGGAACGGGACTGACAGAGGCACTTTGAGATAGATTTGTGTGTGGTTTATTTAAACAGGATACACAAAGGCGACTGCTCGAGGAGAATGAGCTGTCTCTCGAGAAGGCGGTCACTATGGCAGCAGCACACGAGGCCGCAGCGAGAGGCACGGCAGTAATGCAGCTACGGCCACCGGAACTCGGTGCAAACAAATTGGGTTTGAGTTCTGTCAAATGTTATCGTTGTGGAAAGACAACGCACGATCAGAACCAGTGTTGGTTTAAAAACCAAGAATGCAGAACGTGTGGCAGGCTTGGCCACATAGCTAAAGTATGCCGGTCAGGAAAGAAGACCAGCAATAAAAAGTCACCGCAAGGAAAATATGCAAAGGTACACAAGGTGACAAAGAACAGTTTGACCGAACAGAAGTCAGATTCAGACGCTAGCAGTAATGAACTGGATAGCTTAAGAATACACAACGTTGGTAAGGATACAGACCTCCAGACAATTTGGGTCACTCTTAAGATAGCAGGAGTCCAAGTAAAAATGGAATTGGACACTGGATCCTGGATCGGCATTGACGGTCATGAATAAGAAAGATTACAGAAGGTTATTCCAACATATTCCCTTACAGGATACGGAGATTATATTGAAAACGTACACGGGGCAAAGAGTGTACCCCATCAGAAAAATAGAGGTAGAAGTGGTCCACAAGGGCGAAGGAAGCCAAGTAATGGACTTATATGTGCTACCTGAAGGAGGTCCACCACTACTAGGACGGGAGTGGATTAGGAAAATGAATATGGACTGGCACTCCTTGAAAGCACTAACGGTAGATTCCGGGGAAACAGCTGTCAAACCTAAACGATTGCCCAGAATACTGGATGAGGCTAAAGAGGTGTTCCAGCCGGGACTGGGAACACTGAGAGGAATTACGGCAAACATCAAGATTGATGAACATGCACAACCAAAATTTTTTAAAGCCAGACCGGTACCCTATGCAATACGACCTGCGGTTGAAGCGGAGCTGGAAGCACTAGAACGTTCAGGGGTACTGTCTAAAGTAGATTGGAGTGAGTGGGCTACGCCCATTGTTCCCGTTATGAAACGTCCTGCGAACAATAAGCCAGGAGATCCAGGGAAGGTTCGCATCTGTGGAGATTTCAAAATCACCGTTAATCCGGTGCTTCACACGGTGCAGTATCCACTTTCACGGATTGAGGATATTTTCGCTTCACTGTCTGGCGGGAAACACTTCACCAAGATAGACCTGGCGCAGGCGTACTTGCAGATGGAGGTTGAAGAAGAGTCACGCCAATACCTCACGATCAACACACATCGAGGGTTGTACCGGTACAATAGGCTGGTTTTTGGTGTGGCATCGGCTCCAGCAATTTGGCAGAGGGCCATGGAGCAGGTATTACAGGGAATTCCAGGCACACAATGTTACCTGGACGACATTCTGATCACAGGTGATGGTGATGAACAGCATCTCGCTAACTTGGAACTGGTGCTCAACAGACTGAAAGAGTATGGACTTAGAGTAAATCGGCAGAAATGTGAGTTCTTCCAGAAGCGGATCTCGTACTGTAGTCATGTCATTGACCAGGAGGGGCTTCATAAGTCTCCTGACAAGATAGCGGCAGTTGTAAAGGCTCCCGCTCCGGAGAATGTCTCTCAGTTGAGGTCGTTTCTAGGATTAATTAACTATTACCATAAATTTCTGCCAAATCTATCCACGGTGCTGCATCCGTTGAACGCTCTTTTACAGAAAGGGGTACCATGGGACTGGGGCGAAAACTGTAAGAAGGCATTTCGCAAAAGCAAAGAATTGATCACCTCAGAGGAAGTGTTGGCTCACTTCAACCCGACACTGCCTATTCGGTTGGCTTGTGATGCTTCTCCATATGGTATTGGGGCAGTACTCTCACATAAATTGCCAAATGGCACGGAAAGGCCAGTCGCGTTTGCATCCAGATCATTGAACTCCGCTGAGCGCAACTATGCGCAGATCGATAGGGAGGCCCTTAGCCTTGTATGGGGAGTGAAGAAGTTTAATCATTACCTACAGGGCCAAAAATTCACACTTCTGACGGACCATCAACCGTTGGTGTCCATTTTTAACCCTAAGAAGGGTGTTTCGGTGATGACAGCACAGCATCTCCAGAGATGGTCTCTTTTCTTAGGGGCACATCAATATCAGATAGAATTCAAAGGTACGAAACAGCATGGCAATGCTGATGGCCTGTCGCGCCTGCCACTACCTGAAGATGAAGACACGACGGAAGTTGACCCTGTTGAGCTATTTCATTCGACCATTATCGAGTGTTTACCTGTCACCAACGCAAGTATTGAAAGAGAAACCAGGAACGACCCGACACTGTCCAGAGTCTACGAGGTGACAGTGAAAGGATGGCCAACACGGGGTGATCCTCTGTTACCGGCATTCTCGGCAAGGCGAGACCAGCTGTCCGTCTGCCATGGTACTTTGATGTACGGGACAAGAGTGATTATTCCTCCCAAGTTAAGGGGAAGAGTTTTAAAAGAACTACATGAAGGTCATCTGGGGGGGGAGTTAAAATGAAAAGTCTTGCTAGGGCTTACGTATGGTGGCCGGGGTATTAACCAACAGATTGAGGAGTTAACGAAAAGCTGCGCTGGGTGTCAAAAAGTGCAAAATGCACCTCCGATAGCACCGCTACACCCATGGGAATGGCCTTCAGCCCCATGGCAACGCGTACACATTGACTTTGCTGGTCCATTCATGGACTCCATGTTCCTAATCGCGGTGGACGCACATTCCAAATGGCCAGAAGTCATCAAGATGAATACCACTACTTCAGAAAAGACAATTGCGGTGTTAAGAACAATATTCGCAAGGAACGGATTGCCAGAACAGATCTGTTCGGACAACGGACCACAGTTTGTATCGGAAGAATTCCAACAATTCTTAAAGAAGAATGGAGTTAAACATTATACCTCTGCCCCATATCATCCGGCGACAAACGGGTTGGCTGAAAGATTTGTCCAGACATTCAAAAAGGCTATTAAGGCCATGAATGATGATCAGATTCCGCTGCAACACAAGGTCGATAAGTTCCTGATGTCATATAGAAACGCCGATCATGCCGTGACTAACCAAAGTCCTGCTATGCTGTTTTATAACAGGAGGTTGCGGCCCAAGTTGGACTTGTTAAAACCAAATGTGCGGAGGGAAGTGGAAAACAAACAGTTTCGGCATATTAACAGCAAGACCACTCGAACTTTCGACGTAGGACAACCAGTGATGGCAAGGGGCTATGGAAACGACAAATGGCAGTCCGGAACAATCCGGGCCAGACAAGGACCTCTGATGTACACCGTAGATATTGGTCATAATGTGATAAGGCGTCATGCGGATCAACTGGTAGAGTCGAGAGCAAGGGTCGAACCCATGGTTGTGACAGAGACAGCTGTGGAAGACGTTCATGAACCTGAAGCATCTACCTCGGCCGAGAATGTATTTGATGATGATGACACCCAATACATTGGCAACCAACTAGAGGAGGCACCTCAACAACAAGAATCAGAGACCCCTGAAAGGCGTTATCCAAGCCGAATCAGAAAGCCTCCTGAGAGACTGAACCTTTGAACTGTTATACCTGAAGTTATATATGTATATATGTTATGTTTATTTGGGGATATGACTGTTAAGCTAAAAAGGGAGGATTGTGGTGTATGTAACCTGTTCCACCTTAAGAGAACTTAAGCCTGGTCCACCTTAAGAAAGGTACTACTTTCTTTGGCTGCTGTATACGTAATACCGGTGGTGACCACACCGGTATATAAGCACAGTGTAATAATATTGTATTCAGTATAGTCCGACCTCCAACCAGTAAAGACCTGTTGAATTTACTCTTGTGGTCTGTGTAGTAATTCTCACTATAACACACAGACTTAACAGAGAGAGAGAGAGAGGGAAGGAGAGAGAGAGAGAGAGAGAGAGAGAGAGAGAGAGAGAGGGGGAAGGAGAGAGAGAGAGAGAGAGGGAAGGAGAGAGAGAGGGAAGAGAGAGAGAGAGAGTGAAGGAGAGAGAGAGAGAGAAGGAGAGGGAGAGAGAGGGAAGGAGAGAGAGGGGAGGAGAGAGAGAGAGGGAAGGAGAGAGACAGAGAGAGGGAAGGAGAGAGAGAGAGGGGAAGGAGAGAGAGAGAGAGAGGGGGAAGGAGAGAGAGAGAGAGAGGGAAGGAGAGAGAGAGGGAAGGAGAGAGAGAGAGTGAAGGAGAGAGGAGAGAGAGAGAAGGAGAGAGAGAGAGAGGGAAGGAGAGAGAGGGGAGGAGAGAGAGAGAGGGAAGGAGAGAGACAGAGAGAGGGAAGGAGAGAGAGAGAGGGAAGGAGAGAGAGAGAGAGGGAAGGAGAGAGAGAGAGAGGGAAGGAGAGAGAGAGAGGGAAGGAGAGAGAGAGAGGGAAGGAGAGAGAGAGAGAGGGAAGGAGAGAGAGAGAGAGGGAAGGAGAGAGAGAGAGTGAAGGAGAGAGAGAGAGAGAGAAGGAGAGAGAGAGAGAGGGAAGGAGAGAGAGGGAGGAGGAGAGAGAGAGAGGGAAGGAGAGAGACAGAGAGAGGGAAGGAGAGAGAGAGAGGAAGAGAGAGAGAGAGGGAAGGAGAGAGAGAGAGAGGAGGAAGGAGAGAGAGAGAGGGAAGGAGAGAGAGAGGGGAAGGAGAGAGAGAGG